>NC_136412.1:278636620-279206620 GCF_051521515.1 Lactuca serriola | reverse complement strand
ACCTTATTAACCAACTTATAATTATTATTATAAAGAAATTGAAAAGTCATGGGAGTTTCAAATGAATATGGTGAAAGGAAAAATGCATGGGAGTTTTAAATGAATGTGGTGAAAGGAAAAAATATTCCTTTATAATATAGTATGATAATACGATATGATATGATATGATATGATATATATATATATATATATATATATATATATATATATATATATATATATATATATATATATATATATATTAGTGTTGTAAAATTCCCGATTAGGTCCCGATTAATCTTCAATTAATCCCTAAACGCTACTTGACCGATTAGATATATATATATATATATATATATATATATATATATATATATATATATCGGTTATCGGTGTTGTAAAATTCCCGATTAGGTCCCGATTAATCTCCGATTAATCCCTAGACGCTACTTGACCGATTAGAGAGCGTCCAACGATTAATCCATACATACAAAATGACTGAAATAGTAGAACCCGATGAAAATTTAACACTTTGAAGAAGTTATATCTCAATAGAAACTATTTAAGGTATGATTAGTGTTGTATTTATCATATTAACCTATTTTGTTATGATATTAGTTGTATTTATGAATTTTTATATGATATTAGTCATATTTAATTTTTTAAAATCTAATAAATTAGCAATTATTGGTCTTCGATTAATCTCCGCCTAGCCGATTAATCACTTGACCCCACTCCACCGACTAGTTAACGTCGAACGATTTTTACAACCTTGATATATATATATATATATATATATATATATATATATATATATATATATATATATATTGCAAGATGACCATTTTGTCTGGAATGAGGCATTCCGGACCCAATTTCAACTTCGATTAAACGGTTAGATAATTCTGAACCGATAATTTAGTTCTCCTATAAATATCATTTAATCTGTTTCAGACTAGATTTTAACATCTCTTGTTTCAGATTACCGTACATCTCATTCCGGACATCTCTACAACTACAAATGTTTTCTGATAGCAGTGAAGAAATGCAGCTTTTATATGTAAGTTTCAATTTTTTTCTAATAAAATGCATTTATTTTATATTATACATTAAAAAATGTTTAGTTTACACAATTATATAGGTATTATAGGGTTTTCTGTGAATGTTAATCGTGTTAAGTCAATTATAGGATTACATAGACTTATACATTTACACTATATCATACATCCTTATCAAAAATCCAAATTTTCGCTAGCACAAAATGTGTCTGGAATCCGAAAATCATGTCCGGAATACAATGAAACTGGTCTGGAATTTATGGTATGGAATATCGTATCGGATATATATATATATATATATATATATATATATATATATATATATATATATATATATATATATATATATATATATATCTGAAATCTCACTCCCAAACATACATACAAAAATCCATAATTAAATATTCTTTTTATTGTAGCACGATAGAACATACGAAGCGGTTGTTACTACAACTATAAGACCTGAACTCTAGGGTATAAAATCGTGGCGTGCTTACAAAAACAATGTTTAGGCAATCATGTTTTGGTGATTACGTGAACATGCATACCGATGGATGTCGAATGTCGCCCTTTACTATGTCACTATTTTATGTGCAAGTGGTGGTTATCGAGGCCAACAAAATAAATAACCCTAAATCTTGCATACAAAATAGTGTATAATGGTAAGGAGATCGTATCCACAAAGATTGTTTCAATTTTATAACTCTATGTAAATCTCTTTGTGAAAATACTTGTAGAACGACAATAGAAGTTAAAATAGGGGTTTATGGACTTTTTAGATATTTAAAAGAAAATTAGAGTTAAACTAGGATTTAAAGACACAATTTAACAAAAGCAAGATTTTGATGCAAAATCAATGAGAGAAAGATGGTTGACTTAAGGTTTCCTCATTTGAACATTTGGTGAACATATCATTAGAACCCAAAGTGTAATTCTTTTTTTTTTATATAGCTAATTTGGTTATAGTAGTCCAAGAAGATTGAGATTACCTAGACTTTTCTTAGTTATTAAAATAGCTAGAGAATCTCATAACGTATTTCCTTAGTTAAAGTCATAATTTCCATTAAGCATGTAATTAGTGAAAGTTAACTAGCATTAAGAACCAAAAAGTCACCAAATCTAAGATGAGTCAAATGCTTTCACTACCATGTTGGAGAATATGTTTTTTTGATTGTGTGAAGTGAAAACTAACACGATAATCACTTGTTTCTTGCTAATTTGAAGATCCATTACTTAATCAAGAAATTAGCCAACTAATCACTACAAATACATTTAAAATCATGAATAAAAACATACAAGTAGCAAGAAGATGTTAAAACATAAAACATTCTTATAAAGATTCAAAGACAAGTTCATGGAGTTCTTCAAAATTCAACTAAATATTCCATTGATTTCACCAAAGTCAACCAATATTAGTTTAGCCTAAGATGGATAAACTGAAGATAACAAAAGAGAGTAGATTATACCAAACATCTACCAAGAATCAAGAGCAAAAACATGATGTTTTTGATATGTTCTTGGCCTTCCAAATGCTCCAAAATCAGTAGAGAAACCTTCAAATTTTGAATGTGTAGAAGTGTGAAAAAGATGCACACCAACCTTCCTCAAATAACATTCATGATGGAATTCCAAAAATACCCTTACAGCTCCGTTTGAGGGTGGGTTACGCCGGTGGCCCATGATGTGGGCTTCTTTTAGTTTTTGGCCTCTACAGCTTAGCACATTGGCCCAGTTTGAATCCGATCAGCTCCTAGCCCATTATTCTTCATTTTAATCCCAATTTGGTTTCTCCAAATCACACGTAGCTCCCGCACTCGCCCGATCAATAATCTCCGCACGCTCGAATATTCTTCCGTTTTCTTCCAAATTCAAAGTTCATTTTCTCCAAGCCTTCAAATGATCAACAAGCCTGCTCCATGCATCATCTCCATTAATATTCTAGCCCATATTCCTTGTTGTCTTCCAAGTTCATTTGCTTCCTAAAGATCCCGATCCGCTACTCTCCTTAAAATCTACAATTACGCTTACGAAACTACAAAGTACCCGAAATAGTCATAAAATAACATAAAGGAAAATATGCATGGAAATTAGCTAAATTATGAATGAAATGTGCTAGAATAAACTATAAAAAGAAGTAAAAACTATTAGCAAGGAAGTTGCTACTTTTGATCCAGTTGACCTAAAAGAGCTTTTATTTCCAGTTGGCGACGACCGGGTTTGCTTTGACAGGAAAGCATTCTGCTTGGTCACCGGCTTGTGGTTCGGGGATTATTTCCATCCCAGTTCTTGTTTTGTAGAATTCAGAGAACGTATGTTTCCATTTGTGTTGCTTTCACGTTCGATAAGTATGGATGACCTTATAATTGTGTTAAATAACTTACTTCATCAATTAAGTAATGAAAATGTGGTGAAAGTCTCCCCGCTATAAATCCTAGAGCAAGGATTTTTTGGGAAATACTCACAACAGCTAGTTACTAATGAACGTATGACACTCATATCTAATTTACATGAGTTTAACAGGTATATAATTTTTTACCCACGTTATATCAGAATGATACTTATTAGGGAAATTGAGTAATCAAACCCTTATTAAGTGTAATCTTTTGACATATGTACCCATGGGGAAGATTGATATGTGATTTCACTTACAAATAAATGTAACTGTGTTTGATAAGATTAATGGAACATTTGAACCCAAATGTGTAACATCTAGATTTCCAGGTATTTTCAAATTTAACCCTTGATTTGAGTTTAGTTTGAAAATTTAGTCGCAAAGGGCATTTCCATAATTTTTGGGCAAGGATGACATACGTTCGACATATGTTTCATACGGTGGGGGTACATGGCCAGGGTGCAAACCCTAAATTTTATGGGTTGGACCCTATTTAAACATCATTATTCTCCATACCCTTGTTATCTTTAGCCTACATCCATATCTCGAAACCCTAAAATGTGTGACTGTGTTTCGAAGCTTGGAGAGCCATTTTAGTGCTCTTGGTGGTGATGGAGGAATCTATAAGTTATGGTGTTTCAGTAAAGGCTTTGTATCCGACAACTACTCTTTCTTGTGCATCTTTTGGAGGTATAAAGCTCAAACCTTGATGAATATTTCATTAAGATCTAGTTTAGCTTAAAGTTGGCTCCTTTTTGTCTAAAATCTTGATCATTGTGAATATGGAATACTCCAGGACCTTTTAGTCATCCTTTCAGATGTTTTAGGGTGTGCTAAGTCATACAAATGTGATCTTGGTCATTAGTTTCTTCCCATGCATGATCTAGGCTATCTTAATGCGTCAAGAAGCTAGGGTTTTTAATGTTAAGGACTTAATAGCCATGTAAAACCATAAAGTTGGAAACTTTATGGTTAGAAACACCTTTTAAGGTCTAGATCTGGATTTTGGATGTAAGTGCTTAAGGATTAAGCATTTACTAGGTGGAGTGGGTGACAGCCGTATACGATGGGCGTACCAAAGGGTACACTGCATGTACGTGGTCATCCCTTCTTCGTTTTGTTCAAGCATGCAATACGCCCAACGTACATGTTGAGTGCACCCAACATAATCACTAAGTTGGCCCGATTGACTTTGACCAAAGTTGACCTAGGGGTATTTTGGGTATTTTGATATGTATTCTAAGTTTTGGTCACTGTATTCTTAAAGGTGATCGATAGTTTTGATTTCGAAGAAACATGTTGTTTCAGTTTCTCATTTGTCTTCGAGGTGAGTTTACTCACTATATCTATGGGTCGAAGGCATCAATGTCGGCCCTTTATTTGGTTATATAGAATGCTAGCTGTTATGTGATATATATATATATATATATATATATATATATATATATATATATATGATCGCGCTGAAATACACCCTAAGGCAGGGCCCACTATGGTATGCCGGGTTGAAATATACCGCAGGGTGGGGCCCACTGTGGCATGTTCGAGTTGAAACATACCCTAGGGCGAGGCCCATATTTGTTTATTGGGTTGAAATATACCCCATGGTGGAGCCCATATTCTTATGTTTGGTATGTGGTGCTTTGAGGAACTCACTAAGCTATGTGCTTACAGTTTATGTTTATGGTTTCAGGTACTTCTGATTTGAGAGGGAAGGGACCAGCATGATGGCACAACATCCTCTCCACATGATTTCTGCAATTTGAATTATTGTAATCTCATGTTTTGAATATTATGATTTGGTGTTGGATATGAAACAATTTCTAAATGTTTTGATGGACCTTTAAATAAAAATTTTACTAATGTTTTTGAGTGGCTACAGGTTGGTATCAGAGCCTTGGTTTGAGGGATTCGGGCACAGTTTCGGGTGTTAGAACTCAAAGTGAGGAATTGATAATATTTTTTAAAGAAAAATGAAATCGAACTTCTAAAAATATTTTTTTATAAGAAAAGGGGTGCGATGCGTGCATCAGCTTAGCTCAAGTAAGTGATTCCCAAGATTACCCAAACTTATGTATTATGGGTAGTATGCATGATATGAGCATTAGGAATCATAATATAGAATTACCTGATTTTTGTGATGCCTTATAGGCTAAGAGGATTGGATGCTATGTATTATTTTGAATTGATATCGGCTCAGTTAATTGCTAAGTGTATGCTTTCAAAGTTATATACGATTAGGATTATATAGCCCTAGAATGATTGATTTGGCCTCATTTCCAATTCCTTGTTTGGTTGTGGACTTAGGGTAGAATCATCGTTTGATAGTCTATATGATCTTATTTTGTGTATAACTTGCATGCATAAGGCAACCAATAGTGTTGATTGAGGTTCTTGGTATTGTGGGCGGTGGGAGTTGAGACTTCCTAGGAGAACCTAGGATATGTATGTTGTTAGTATAGGGTCGGTATATGCTTTTAGTGTGGTGACTTAGAGGAATCAGGATTGCGCTTAAGGAAGGTACATGTAGGCATGAAAGGTTGTATTGGGCATGTACTATTGGAAGTACAGTATATGTACCTAAGACAAGAGTAGATCTGGAAACTCTAAAGAGGCCTATATAATGAGGATTTCCTCAAGTTATATATTGATTATTTATATGTTTGGGTTTTAGTTTGAGTATGGTGATGACTACTCAAGGAGGTTCAGTTTATGGTTCTGGTTCGGGTTCAGGTTCCAGCTCAGGCACAAAACTAATTGATGAGAGGCTACCTGAGTTCATTTCGGTTGAGGTTACTCACGGTATCTTGGATGCTACTCCCGTGATGTTCGGTACCATAAATAAGGGGATTATGGAGCTGATGGATAACATGCTCAAGTCTTTATATTGACGTGTTCATATTCATGACATCTTCAAATCTCATTTAGATTGTTTTGGCTAACAATCAATCGATTTAAAATTCAATTTATGTATCCACACACTGCTGCATTGAAACTTCAAAAAATCAAAACTTCTTCATATGAAGTCAGATTTTGACGATCTTTATATGCACGAGTTAGCTTTTTTGGTTACCATGAATTTTGTTTAGATTACTTAGGCTAGTAAGCAACCTATCTAAAATTCACTTTTTACGATGCATATAGACACGTTGCTTAAATCATGAAACTTTAAGGAAGCATAAGTTCTTCACATGAAGTTGGATTTTAGAGTTCTTTATATTTACGGAATCCTTCTCACATATACAATAACTTTTGTTCAGATTATTTATCCTAAATAATCTTCTATCAAAATGTAATTTTATTTCTTAGTATATCTTAATTGTTTTGCCCAAATCTTCGGGGGTTACAATTATCTCCCCTTAGGATGATTACATTTTGGAATCATCAGCAAAGAACGATTGTATAATGATTCCACACATCGTATTTCCATCCTAGGTAATAACTGTAACTCCTATGTCTTTTCTAATGAGTATCTAACTCTTGGACTTCGTGAATATTAGTAGTGCTTAAACTTACACCTACGCTTCATTCTAAATTCGATCTTCATCGGAGACTCCTGCTCCTTTTATAACATACCTAACCTAATATAAGGTATTTACTTCACTACCATAAGTCGTGAAATCCTTGTACTTGTAGTAGCCTCTAGGTTCAACATTACTCAAGATCTCCGAGTCTTCCGAAGGAAAGGGTGGTCCTTGGTTACTTTCCGAGTCATCGTTTTCTCTTGAACCGTTTTTGGATGAGAGGGAACCAATCCACTGTTGACTCGATCAAAAATTATTGGTTCATTGACCGTTGGTATTCCACCTCTAGCTTTAGCTAGCTCCTGAGCTAATATTTCTCTAAACTTACGCCTTTGCTGATTTAGTATGTTTTGCATCTTTAATCGAACTTCACCCATCAGGAACTGAGCTGCTACTGCTCCAAGTTTTTGAGGTGTTGGACCTCCTTCGTTATTGACGACTCCAAAGCTCATTGTAATCGTCTTGAAGTTCTATACCCATAGTTTCGAGTATTTTAATATAGTAATATTTTACTTACTATGCATAGTTACTTATTTAGCACTTAATAAAGAATAAGGCATTTTAGCAACTAATGCATTTCCCCATATCATGCTAGTGCTTATGACTATAACACTTTAGGCATCTATCCTAAAGCATGCTATAAATCATTTAACACATAATAACCATTATGGCACATTCCCTAAAGTATTCTAGTTCTAGTGTCAATTTAGGTATACTACTTAAAACAAAATAGACACTAACCTCACAATCATTGCTTAGCATTCTCAATTTAAGTCTAGAAGTCTCAAAATTCCTAGTTCGCTTACACTAATGTTCTGATACCAATAGTGACATATAAAATTTTCACGGTCAGAAAAGACCTTTTATTTATGCTTATTTAAAAAAAAGAGTAGTGCTGAATTTGTCCCATAAAAAGAATTTCTGAAGAAATGTTTTTCATTGATTATTAAATCTTAGGATGGAATAACTAATACATACCATAAGCATACACATAATCATTACATGCCTTGCATTAACTTATTGTACTAATGGCCTAAACTACTCAAATCTCTTAGTGGATTGTACCTTTGTACTGCTACTTGTGATACAAAGAAACTGTGTGGGTTGGACTTGGGAGCCGGGTGAGCACATAACGTTTTTAACACACAATACTGTAATTATATATTTTTCACAATAAAAAAACAAACCGATTACCCATTCTCGTTATTCTTACTCTCTGATCCCTAAATGCAAATCTCAAGAGACCTATCATAAAGGATCTATACGAGTAAACAATACTACTTCGGGGAATCCGTAGCAATATGTGTTAATAAGGCAACCCCGAGGGGGATAAAGAACCTAAACGAACAACTTTCCTTTTCCCTAAAAAGTATGAATATTAACACCTACACATGGCAAACCTGTTGATGTTCCATCGGAATACCTAAACTAGTTGATGATCATCATTTATACTATGTTAGATGACCGTTCTTGGAAATACAAATAGTATAATGTATGGCCTCTTACCATTATTTTATTTTCCCTTAAATCCTTTACTACCCAATGAAAATTTAAATATGATAAAGTTATTTATATAGTAAAATCATATCATATTATTGCATATAGCATGTATATCAAAAACACAGATAATAAGCACATATAGAATATAAAGATACTTCATATCGATATCTAAGTTGAAAGTGACTATGCACTCACTTGTTAAAAGTGGATGACTCATGAATTTGGTAATGCTTTGCCTATATTCTTGGCGAATAATGATAGTCTAGATTCCTTACTAATCCCAATTTCTACATCAAGATCTATCCAGTACAGAATAATCAAATAAGATCATATTAGAGGTAGGGTCCGTTTGGTAGACAAAATATACTGTTTAGAAATCCCATTTTAACACATTACTAAATCTAGCCTAGACATCACTCCTGTAATTAGATCAATAATTATAATGAATTGGAATCATAGATAAATCATATTTATAGGTTCATAAGAACGACTATGAACATAAATATAAGTTACACTTATAATAAAATAATTGTAACTTAACTAACAATTTTTTTTATTGAAAACCATGAAATTTTGCGGGCAGAAACTCAACCGAAATACTATTCTTCTCAAAATCTTATATATGCAAGAGCTTCGCTAAAACACTCAGGAAATTCGAAAAAATTGGACTCAAGAAAGAATAAAGTCTCAGAGAGAAAGGATACTTGAAATGGTGTAAAAATGAAGAAAATCGAGGGGGTTTATATACTACACTAGGCTCGCGCTGCGCACTGACAAGAGGTGTGTCGCGCCCTCTAGCTTTGTTGGTCCTCTCTTCGCCTACCATGTGTCATGTTCCAATCCTTCAACATCATTGCTTCTAGATAACTTCCACGTATCACCATTTTGTGATCCCACGTGTCGTACGCTCCTTGGGCTACGTCACCTTGTCTTTGCGGGAGAGTTGGTCGCCAACCATGCCACATGGCGCACTCCGGTTCTACGACATCACCCAAAATGGATATTTTAGCGAATCTTCGAATGCCCATAACTTTCACGTATAAGCTATGTTTTCGACGTTCTTTATATACCTAAAATCCTCTCGGCGAGCTGTAAAACTTTCATTACGGTCTCAATAGCTAATTCTCGCTCTAACCAAAATTCTTATTAAGATCGGTTTAGGATTTTAAAATCCATGCAGAATTCGTAAATCCTTCATATGAACTCCGTTCTCGACTATCTTTATAATTACATTCTTATATTCTTGAGATCTTCAATTCTCGTTTAGATTGTTTGGATAACAATCAACCAATTTGAATTTTGATTTCTATGTCCGCAGACCACTGCGATGAAACTTTGAAAAATCATAACTTCTTCACATTAAGTTATATTTGGACGTTCTCTATATGCACGAGCTTGCTTTTATGGTTATTACAACCTATATAAAATTCACTTTTTACAACGTGCATAGCCGCATTGATTAAATCGCGAGACTTGAGAGAAACATGACTTCTTCATACGAAGTTGTATTTCAAAGTTCTTTATATGAATGGAATCCTTCTCACATATACTATAACTTTGGTTAAAATTATTTATCCTAAATAATATTCTATCAAAATGCAATTTTATTTATTAGTATATCTTAATTGTCTAGCCTGAATCTGTGACTTTTACAAAATAAGAGTAGAAATTAAAGTCACTTAAATCTATTTACTTATAAAAAAAATCTCACTTACACGTATATATTATATTTTATGAGAAATTCTTCCCTTTTGGAGGAATTTGTGGCACGATGCTTTAGAAATGCTCCTATTTAGTATGAAAACAATAGGTTCCTTGAGTTTGAGCAATGTTTTCTCATAAGCCGTTAAGTAATTTGCATAAAACACACCAAGTTTACATAAAATTTTGATTTTTATATAGTTTTTTTTTTAATTTTTTTTCTCAATTAAATCACTTGTGGCAACTCTAACCAATCGCTCTAACTAAAATTCATATTTTGACCAGTGTAGACTGTTAAAATATGTGTGTAATTCATAAATCCTTATAGGAACTTGGTTCTCGACTCTCTTTATATTGACGTGTTCATATTCACGAGATCTTCAATTCTCGTTTAGATTGTTTCGGTTAACAATTAACCGATCTAAATTTCGAGTTTGTGTCCGCAGACTACTGCGATGAAACTTCGAAAATTCATAACTTCTTCATATGAAGTCAGATTTGGACATCTCTATATGCATGAGTTTTCTTTATGGTTACTACAACCAATCTAAAATTCACTTTTTACAACGCACATATCCGCGTCGGTTTAATCGCAAAACTTGAGAGAAACATAAATTCTTCATATGAAGTTGTATTTCAAAGTTCTTTATATGTACGTAATCCTTCTCATATATATTATAACATTGGTTATAATTATTTATCGTAAATAATCTTCTAGCAAAATGTCGTTTTATTGCTTAGTATATGTTAGGCATGTCAAAACCAACAAATAAAGGGGTATAAATGACCCCCTAAACACTACTACTTTGTACTAAAAATGTAATACAAGGTAAGTAGGATCGATCCACAGAGACACAAGATAAGTGCTTATACCCTTTTTGCATAAGGTACAAATGAGATCACAAAATAGAGAGGGGGGGGGGGGGGGAATTTAATTCAAACAAAAGACTGAAGTTACGAGTAAACAATTGATCAAATAAAACAAAACCAAGATTTATAAAATACTCCAACTCAATGTAAGACTAATTAGCAATGTGATTCAAAGTATGAAATGATATTTGTTTAATTCTATCTAAGTTGGTACTTAGAAATACTAACAAGCTCTAGTAATTCACATTCACCATTTTAATTAATTAAAATAAGCTCTTTAATTAATTCTAATCTAACCAATCTAATCTAAACAAGTTCTTAGAATTAGATAGAAAGATTGCATTATGCTTTATGTGAATTGTACCAACAACATTCAATACTCCTCATAAGCTTGGGATTGTAAGAATGTGTTATTCTAAGAAAATTCAATTTAGTGTTTGTTACTTGTTCTATATGATAAAACAATTACAGATTTTGCATAATAGCTAACTTGAATGAATCAACCCTAACTCAATTGGCCAAAAAGAACTAGAATTAAAACTAAACTTTCAATTAAAACAAAGTCAAATTCACTAGATATCATTTAAAACAAACACCAAGTCAAATGATTGAATTCACACACACAATAGTCAAAACATAAAGTTGGAGAGTTGTATAAATCTTGGTTTTGTTTTATTTGATAAATTGTTTACTTATAACTTTAGTCTTTTGTTTGAATTCAACCCCCCTCCCCTCTTTTGTGATCTCATTTGTACCTTATGCAAAAAGGGTATAAGCACTTATCTCGTGTCTCTGTGTATCGACCCTACTTACCTTGTATTACATTTTTAGTACAAAGTAGTAGTGTTTAGGGAGTCATTTATACCCGTTTATTTGTTGGATTTGACACGCCTAACAAATTGGCGCCGTTACCGGGGACATGGTAGTACTAATTGTTTATGCCATGATCTTTTCGTAAAGGAACACCTTTACCGGTTCATTTTAGAGATAGAGAAATCTGCAAAGCAAAGAAGGAAGCAAGCCAGACTTTTAAAGAAACAACAACAATCTGGAGCTTCTTCTTCAAATCCATCAACATCATCTTCACCTTTACCCGAGTCTGAAACTTTTATCCCTACTCCTACCATGGGAGACAACCATGAAGGAAACCAAAATCCCCCAAATCCACCACCCGAACAAACCTTTAGACAGTGGGCCACTCAAGATGTTACCCAACAACCATTATGCATCAATTATGCTGTAACCATAAACTTTGAACTCAAATCCGAACTCATTCACTTGTTACCTTTATTTCATGGTCTTGAGAATGAAGACGCATATAAATTCCTTAAGGAATTCCATGTCATTTGTGTAGGTATGAAGCCACATGAAGTTATAGAAGATCAAATCAAGTTAAGGGTATTCCCCTTTGCTTTACAAGATTCAACAAAGGAATGGTTATATGACTTATCAATGGGGCCAGTCACACATGGAATGAACTTGCAAGGATGTTTTTGGATAAATATTTTCCAGAAATGAGAGCTTCAGCTTTACGCAGGGAAATAATTGGTATCAAGCAACAAAAAAGAGAAGTCTTGCATACTTACTGGGAACGGTTCAAGAAGTTGTGTTCAAGATGTCCAAAACATGGGATTTTAGAGTATCAATTTTTTCATTATTTTTTTTGAGGGAATGTCATCTTGGGATAGTAGATTACTCAATAGTTGATAAAACTCCAACATAAATCAGAGCTGTTATCATAGACATGGCAGAAGAGTCCAAGCATACAACTCAAGAAGAACAATGGTACAATGATGCACCAAGAGGAGTGAAAGAAATTTCTACCCCAAAAATTGAGTCAACTTTCTGAGTTGACTACAGTAGTGATGATGCTTGCTAAGGATAAGGGTGTGCAACCACCAACAGTTAGACCTTGTGGTATTTGTACCTAGGTTGGACACCCCACTGATATGTGCCCAATGTTACAAGAAGATATAGAGCCGGTTCAAGCTATGGGATTTTCTAGTCAACAACAAGGAAACTTTCAGCCAAGAAGTAATCCAAATTGGCATCAACCCAATGCTAATTTTCAGCCCAGGCCACCATCTTTTCAACCAAGACCTCCATTTCAAAATCAAATGCATCACCAAAAAAATTATCAACCACATTTCCAACCAAATCAACCTCCTCATCAATCTCAATTCCTACCTCAAAACATGCAACAAGGAAGTGGTTCAAGCGGATTGGGAATGTCTTTGGAAAATATTGTCAAGAGTTTAGCAACAAGTACTCAAATATTTCAAAATGAGACCAATGCGAGTATCAAGACTTTGGAGTAACAAATGACTCAACTCGCCACTTCTGTGAGTAAATTGGAGTCACAAGGCAAACTACTCGCACAAATCGAAAAGAATCCAAAGCATAGTGCATGTGCCATCACTTTAAGAAATGGCAAAGAATATGAAGGTCCAAAGATAATTGAAGAAGAAGAAGAGATGGAGTTAGAGAAAGAAGAAGAGAAGTCAAAAGACCCTTCAAAGAAAATTCCCATTGAAGTAAAAGTCACTCCTCCTCTATTTCCCATAAGGTTAAGCAAGTCAAAGCGTGAAAGGGAAGACAATGAGATCATGGAGATGTTCAGAAAGGTTGAGGTAAATATTCCTCTTATTGATGCCATCAAACAAGTCCCTAGGTATGCTAAATTCCTTAAGGAATTATGCACATCTAAGAAAATATTAAAAGGGAATGAAATATTTAAGGTAGGTGAAAATGTATCTGCAGTGTTACAGAAAATATTACCTCAAAAATGTAAGGATCCGGGTGCTTTCACGGTTCCTTGCAAGTTAGGTAATCTTCATGTTCCACGGGCCATGCTAGACCTTGGAGCTTCTATCAATATTTTTCCATATTCCATTTTTAAAACATTAAATATTGGCATATTGAAGAAGACTGGGGTGATCATTCAATTGGCTGACCGATCTTTGGTACATCCAAAAGGTGTGCTAGAAGATGTGTTAGTCCAAGTGAATGAGCTAGTATTTCCAGCATATTTTTATGTCCTTGACATGGATGATGATGACTCACCAAATTTAAGTTCAATTCTTCTAGGAAGACCCTTTTTTAAAACAGGCCGAACAAAAATTGATGTTTATGATGGTACAAAGTCTATGGAGTTTGATGGAGAGGTGATACATTTCAACATCTATGATGCTATGAGATATCCAAGTGATATTTCATCTTTGAATTTTGTGGATGTTATTGAAGCATTAACCAAAGAGTGTTTTGATTTGTCTAATCTTGATGTGTTAGATCTCATTTTAGACAGGAATCTTCAAAAGCATGAAGTGGAAAAATTTTCCAACCAATTTAAAATTGATGAAGAGATTTTGGAAGTTGTATCTTGCATGGATCAAAAGAAGAAAATGAGGTTTGATGTTCCAAAGCTGAAATTACTGATGCCTAATGAGAAACTTGTTCCTTTTATTGTGCAAGCACCGGAATTGGAACTCAACCCTTTGTTTGCAAATAAAACGTAATATAATGGTAAAAAGGGATATCGATCCTTAGGGAAATGGTTGTATTCAATCACCAATGCAATCCAAAATAACTAGTGTCAATAAACTAACTAACTACAATTAAACTAACGGGGGGTGTTATGATTGCTTGAAAACTAAAAGATTTGAATAACTAGAAAACTTGTACTTAAGTAAGGTGATGAGATGCTCAAATATTGGAGAGAATTGGTAAACCAAGGCAATTCAACACAATGAACATTTGTGTGTTTATCATTAGGATTTAATATGAAGCTTCTCATTCATCTCAAATTGGCTATAGCAATCATGAAGCATGATATGCCAAGATTCCTCATAAGTTCTATGGAGGTTGGGGAAGCCCAAAACACACCTTCTTAATCAAAATTAAAGATCCAATTGAAGCAATTGAACCCAAGAAGTTGATTAGACTTAAGAATGAAGGAATCCCCAATTCCTAGAGGATGTCAATGCTTACACATCCATAAACGAGTTATGATTCATAAGCTAGATATGATTTCTACTATCATAAAGCCCTTATTCTAAGTAAATTCAATGATTCAATGCTAAACCAAAGAAATAAACCAACAATTTCTTATTAAAGTACCAAGCTCATGATCAAAGCATTAAACAAGTATAGGAAATATGAACTAGAATCATAGACATAAGATAAATGATAAATCAGCATAAATCCTTCAAAAACCCACAAACATTTAAAGGTTTTAGCCAAGGTCTACCAAAATAGAGGATTTAGCCACTCACGGGAATAAAATAACAACCAGAAAAGTCTAATTGCATAAAGAAACTACCAATAACTTGGAATGATGAAAAGAAATGAGTCTCAAGCTCCAAAATAGCCTTCTTTTGGTCTCCAATGGTGTAAAATCAAAGTCATAGCTGATAGATCCAATCCCCCAAGGTAATGGCAAGCCGAATGACCAAAATGCCCAAAACTGGGCAATTGCGCGGGTACCCGCGCGATGGAGATTCCACCCGCGCAAGTGTTGCTGGAATGCTATTGGCTTATTTTTCCTCCACTAACCATCCCACTACGAAAGATTCCCTTGGTCCCCTCCATATCCCACATGATTCAAATTAACCAATCATCTTTTAGCTTCAAATATGGATGCTCCAAGCCCAAAATAACAATCCATGATCCATCTTCACAAGCCCACTTCATCCACGTCTTTAGCCTTTTTAAGCCCAAATCTCCTTTAATGGATCCGCAAAGCTCAATAATGCCTCGGAAGCTCACAAAGCCCATTTCCAAGCTAATGCATAACTGCAACAAGCTCCAAAACCTTGCAAAATACCTCATGCAACATAAAAAGTCACCGGTATGATCCATAATAAAGAAAATAAATAAAATACAATGCAATAATGATAAAAAGAGATAAAATACTAAAATAAACTAATAAAAATAAGGAAATAAAATAAGATATCAAGGCTTTACCCGAGCATCTCAAATATGCGTATCTTGGAGAGAAAGAGATTTTGCCAGTGATAATCTCTACAAAGTTATCAACAAAAGAAGAAGAAGAGGTTGTCACCACTTTGAAGGAGTATAAGGAAGTTATTGGGTGGACTATAGCTGACATTAAAGGGCTAAGTTCTTCACTTTGCATGCACAAGATCCTTTCTGAAGAAGATTACAAGCCCTCCCGAGAAGCTCAAAGGTGTTTGAACCCTCCAATGATGGAGGTTGTGAAGAAAGAGATTTTGAAGTTGTTGAATGCAGGGATGATATATCCTATATCGGATAGCAAGTGGGTAAGCCCAATGCAAGTTTTACCTAAGAAGACAGGTATTACCATTACAAAGAATGGTCAAGGTGAATTAGTCCCCACCCATGTGCAAAATAGGTGGAGGGTTTGGATAGACTATAGAAGACTCAATTCCTCAACCCGGTAAGACCATTTCCCACTTCTCTTCATTGATCAAATGTTGGAAAGGTTAGAGGGAATAACTCACTATTGTTGCTTAGATGGGTATTCTAGTTTCCATTAAATACCCTTTTCACCCGAGGATCAAGAAAAAACCACTTTCACATGTCCCTTCGGAACATTTGTATATAGGCGAATGCCTTTTGGACTTTGCAATGCTCCCACCACTTTTCAACGGTGCATGGTAATTATTTTTCGGAGTATGTTGAGGAAATCATTGAAGTATTTATGGGCGACTTCACAGTTTATGGTAATTCTTTTCATGAATGTTTGGGTAATTTGAAAAAGATTTTGCAAAGATGAATTGACACCAATCTTGTTTTGAATTATGAAAAGTGCCATTTTATGGTTGACAAAGGTCTCATACTGGGTCATATTATGTCTTCTAAGGGTCTAGAGGTAGACAAAGCAAAAATAGATGTCATTAAATCTTTATCTTATCCCACTTGTGTTCGTGAGTTACGCTTGTTTCTTGGCCATGCAGGTTTTTATAGAAGATTCATCAAAGATTTTTCCAAGATATATCGTCCCATGAGTGAGCTCCTACACAAAGATGCAGAATTCGAATTTTCCAAGGAGTGCAAGCAAGCTTTTGATCAGTTGAAGGAGTTGTTAATATCAACACCAATACTTCAATCACCGGATTGGAGTTTTCCCTTCGAAATCATGTGTGATGCCAGCAATCATGTAGTTGGTGCAGTGTTGCGGCAAAGAAAAGATTAAGTTCCTCATGTCATTTATTATGCCTCAAAAACACTTGATAGTGCATAAGCCAACTACTCAACAATTAAGAAAGAAATACTATCTATTGTTTTTGCTTTAGATAAATTTCGTCAATATTTGCTAGGTTCAAAAGTGGTTGTTTATTCTGATCATGCATCTATTAGATATCTAATTGCAAAGAAGGATTCAAAGCCTAGACTCATTCGATGGGTATTACTCTTACAAGAGTTTAATATTGAAATCAAGGATAAAAGCGGAAAGTTAAACCTTGTAGTTGGTCATCTTAGAAGGATTGTTTCTCCTGATGACTCGACTCCCATTCATGATTCATTTCCCGATGAGAATCTATTTTCAACAAAAGTTTCCCCATGGTATTCCGATATTGTTATCTACATCGTCACAAATCAATTTACACCAGATTTGATGTAACGTCCCAAAACTCAGGGGTAAAAATTTCATTTTTAATGTAACTAAAACATTGATACCATTTCATTCTAACATTCAAATCATATCCAATCAAATCATTTATCAGAGTTTATCCCAAAACCATTCATTGTGGAAATCATAGGTGTGTGCACTGTGATCAATCCGAGCTCTCATTTTCCAAAACGATGATACCTGAAACCATAAACAAAACCTGTAAGCACGAAGCTTAGTGAGTTTCCCAGAGCATACCATTCACACAAACCACATATCACATATCCTGTTAGCTATAAAAGCTACACACGTATCACATAAGCCATGCATCCATAAAACCTGTAATAGTGTCATGGGATACCCCACATGGTCTTTACCTAGGACTGCCATGGGCTCCCCCACACGGTCTTACATCCAATGTCATGGGCTACCCCGCATGGTCTTCACCTAGGACTACCATGGGCTACCCCACATGGTCTTACATCCAATGCCACGGGCTCCCCCCGGGGTCTTCCCTACAAATACCATATATAACCAAATAGCATATCATGCATCGCATAAATATCTACACATAACATGTACATAAACCTGTAAGGATGCCGTGGGCTACCCCTAGGGTCTTATACCATTGTGCCATGGGCTACCCCACATGGTCCTCCATGCAAGTATCACAAAGACATCTAGCATATCACATATCACATAATTACTAACATACCACCTAGCATGAAACTAACTATCATATCATACAAGATAAGATGGTACGACCTTGGTGCCTTAGACCCATTGGTATGGTGAGAAGACTCACCTGCAACTGTCGGATGAAGAAATAAGATCACACTGCTCCAACCACCGATACGAACTCCTCCACCGGTCAACACCAAATAATTGAACTCAATAAATACCAATCGTTACCACAATACCCCTGGAAGTCAACTGGTCAACTCTTGGTCAAAGTCAAAGTCCTGGTCAAAGTCAACCTTCCAGGTCAACCCTACTCGCCGAGTTCATACGCTCAGATTCCTTCCATTCGCGACTCGACTCGCCGAGTCAGCTCCTGACTCGCCGAGTCTACCGATTTCTGAGTCCTGACCTATCCAACTCCCTGAGTCCCCACCCAACTCACTGATCCGAGTCTCAACGTGGAGGGTTTGGGGTTTCGCGACTTGACTCGCCAAGTCCAAGAACATACTCACTGAGTCCAAGGCATTCTTCAACAGACTCGCCGAGTTATTCTTCCAACTCGCCGAGTTCCTGCCCATCTTCATCCAATTCGCCGAGTCCACCCATGTGACTCGCCGAGTCGCTTTAGTTCTTAATCCATTCAGTGGCTTTTCGAGCCATGCAGGGGCTCCAAATCATAGATCCATGCTTCCAAAGTCCATTCCCCACGTAAAGTTGCAAACTTTACGTATAACTAAGTAGATCTAGGCTCAAAACACTCTAGGGCTAGGTTTTAACACAACCATGCTTCACCTACACCCCAAGACTGATACTTTATGACTCTCTAGGCCAGAATACACTTAGATCTGAAGTAGCAACTTCAGATCTGGGCTCTAACTCGAAATGGTTCAAGAACATGGCATAAGAGTCCCAAATCTCACAATCAAGATTGATCTACATGCAAAAGAGGGAAGATAACGACTCCTTACCTTCAAATGCTTCTGGAAAGGCCCTCAAACTCTAGATCTACTGCGAACCCTTGAATCCCCAATGGTTCCTTCCTTCCTTCTTCCTTCAAATCACCCAAAAATGGCAAGAAACTTGAATGAGCAATAATGGGGGCTTAGGGTTTCGGGTTCTAGATGAGAGAGGCTATATGGAACCCTAATGGAGAGAATAAGATGCTTAAATAGTTCCCAAAGTCCCGTATCTAGGGTTTCCCTCTTCAGACCGAACTCGCCGAGTCCATGAGGCCAAATCACCGAGTTGGTCACTTACCCATCCCCGGATCCCACTCCGACTCGTCGAGTTCCTCCTTGGACTTGACGAGTTGACCCTTTAACTTAGGGTTTTCTTTCCTTTCTTGGTCTTTCTGATTCTGGTTGTTACATTTGACTCGATGGAAAAAAGACAAAATCAAGAAAGAAGCCAAGAGGTACGTATGGGATGAACCATATTTGTGGAAATACTGTGCTGAACAAATGATTAGACGATGTGTGGATCAACATGAGGTATCTTCTATCCTAAAATTTTGTCACTCCTTTGCTTGTGGAGGGCATTTTGGTCCTTAAGAAACTGCAAGAAAAGTATTAGAGAGTGGATTTTATTGGCCAAGTATTTTCCTTGACTCTTATGTCTTTTGTGCAAGTTGTGATAAATGTCAAAGGATGGGATCTTTAAGTTCAAAGAATCAAATGCCCCTTTATCACATTTTTGTTTGTGAAATTTTTGATGTTTGGGGCATTGATTTCATGGGACCTTTTCCATCATCTTCGGGTTTTACTTACATTCTTTTGGCTATGGATTATGTTTGTAAGTGGGTAGAAGCAAAAGCTACCCGTACTAACGATTCAAAAGTTGTGATTGATTTTTTGAAGGCTAACATCTTTTCCAGATTTGATGTTCCAAATGCCTTAATGTGACAACCTGATATTTCAAGTAAATGTAATGACCTAAAAGTGAAGGATTTGTAATCTACTTTTGATATAATAAAAAAATAGCATCAAAAATAAAATGTTCAAAAGTCTCAATTGGGTTGCATAAAGTAATAGATATCGTAACAAGGTTTTCAGAAATGTAAAGAACACAAAAATCCGAGTTATAACGAAGAAGTTATGACCAATCAAAGATTCCGCAACAATACCGGTAAAACATTGTTAAGCGTAATACGTGAAATTTCAATAAAATACTTTTTAGCCTTAGGTATCTAAATGAAAGTTGTAGATCTCATTAAACCATGAACGTACATAAAAAGAACGTCCGAGTCTGACTTCGTATGAGGAAGTTATGATTTTTCTAAGTTTCGGAGTAGCAGTAGACAACTAAAAACTCGAAATAAAGATCAAGCGACTTTTAGCCGACGCAACCTAAACGAGAATTGAGCATCTCGACAATAGTAGTACAACGGTAAAAAGACAGACGAAAACGGACATCGGATGAAGAAGTTATGAATTTTTAACGGACTTTTCTTGTCCCGGCCTATTAAAAATATATAATTAAAAATAAACTCAAAATTTGCCAACGAAGTCTAAATGAAAGTTGTAGATTATATTCTCACCTACACGTGGATATATAGAACGTCAAAAACGGAGGTTGTATGCGAAAGTTACGCATTTTAGAAGATTGAGGCACACAAAGTGAGGGGGAGTACGCTATGGCGTACGAGGGTACGCCCAGCGTACTCAATGTTGGGCCTCGAATCGGCCACGTCTCCCTATAGTCTTCTAGCTCGTCCCATCCGAAGTCCAATATCCGATGAAGATGTCATGCATGACGTACGCCCCGCATACGCGAGTACGCCCAACGTACGAGGGCAGTTCCCACCCCTATAAATAAGATGTGAGGCTTCCGAACTTCTTTGCTAATTTACAACATCTCTCCCATATTTTCACACTCTCGAGCCTATCGAAACTACCCCGGCGCCTCAGTTATGTATCCAAGCTCCGAAGAAGGTCCGAAACTCTCGAGAAATTTTCCACTTTCTGGTCGAAGTGTTGCCCGAGAAAAGTTTCGTTTTCTTCAAATCATCACACTTACCAGGTGAGTTCATACCCCTATATTTTAATGTGTTTACTATATTTTAGGGGGGAAAAATACAAAGTGAAACGCAAGAAAAGCTTATGTTAAAATGAAAATCGTTACTTACAGTTTCTAATGCTTTATCTACATTTTGTATATAAATGTTAAATAAGTAAAATAACGTTATTACGAATGTTATACTTTACATGAAAAGTTGGTAATACACCAAGGTTTATCATTCAAATGAAACACACTTTTGAAAAAATATAATAGGTATAGTTTACGAGATATTCATGATATTTTACACTCTATGAACACTATAAAAAGGAAATACTTACATTTACAAGAAAAATGGACTTTCATACGTAAATCTTTTTGATACTAACTTTTGTGAGACATTTAACTTCACGTACTTTCAACTACGCATTTCAAGTCATGTGTTATAAACCATAATATCATGTAGGGAGAGTGTGATACTTGTGTATAGATCTATATGGGATTGACAATCCCGCACCTAAACTGTTAGCTATAGTTGGACAGGCAGGTCTGGGGTGAAAAACGTTATATCATTCCTACGCCTGAAGAACGTTGTTACATGCAGTCTGGGTCAATAGTACGATTATAAAACTCACATGAAGTATTAAAACATTTGGTTTACGGGGCTATCAAACGCCTTAGTGGTTATATATACATATATAAATCTACTTACACTATATTAGGTATGGAAAATACTTATGCATTCCGGTTTTTGGAAGTTTTAAAACTGCTATTCATTTATGGAAAATATTAATTTTCTAGAAACAAACTCGGTTACTTTATACAAAAAGGCATACAATTCTTATACAAAAACGCTTATGAACTTACCAACTTAATTGTTGACACTTTTTCAAAACTACTTGTATTTCACAGGGATTCAGTAATACAGGTAAACAACAGCTTTTGGGGAAGGGACGCTAAGACGTCAATTTCAAACTTATTATATCATCATAATGTAATTTCTTTTGAAACATGTATTACAATCAACAATGTAACTTTTTAAATTATATTTATGATGGTTGTGTTTTCTTTCTTTACTATTTACTCAATTGTTATGATACTACATGAAGTCATCCACCCTCTAACGATTCCGCCATTCTAGTTTGGGGGTGTGACACTTAATCAGTGTTCGTGGTACACATTTTTGCAATCGTATGCTTGGAAGTATCTTTAAGAAGTATGGTGTTACTCATAAAGTCTCCACAACATACCACCCACAAACAAATGCACAAGCCGAAGTGAGCAATCAACGAATTAAGGGTATTTTAGAGAAAATTGTGAATACAACAAGGAAAGATTGGAGTGCATGTCTTGATGATGCTTTGTGGGCGTACTGCACTGCATTCAAAACTCTAATTGGGATGTCTCTATATTGCATTGTTTTCGGAAAGCCATGTTGACTACTCGTTGAGTTGGAGCATAGATCCTATTGGGCAATCAAGCAATTCAATATGGATCTAAGTGAATCGGGAAAGAAAAGGAAGCTTGACATACAAGAGCTTGAGGAGATCTGTAATGAAGCATATGAGAATGAAGTCCTTTACAAAGAAAGGACAAAAGCATACCATGACAAGATGATTGTACGCAAGGTATTTGAAAAAGGTCAAAAGGTATTACTTTACCACTCTCATTTCAAATTGATTCCTGGTAAATTAAGGTCCCGTTGGGTGGGACCATATGTTGTCACTAATGTTTTTGAGCATGGTGCAATAGAAATCACAAGTGAAAAAACGGGGAAGATCTTTAAGGTAAACGGTCATCATTTAAAGCCTTATTATGAAGGATTTTAAGTAAAAAACGAAGAAGTGAAAGAAGTAACGGATCCAAAGTACTAAGATTGATAAAAAATTGGGGTCCAAGTTAAGCCAAGGACATTAAAAATGGGCAGCTAACCGGGAGGCAACCCGGGGGTATTTTTTTCATTTCCTTCATTTCTTATTTTTCCGTCTTATTTTCTTCGTTTTCAAGTTTCCAAGTTGTTTCTCATGTCTAAAGAGGTTAAAAAATCATTTTCTAGGCAGTAGCGGATTAATGGGTTACACTTTGAAAAAAATTAAAAAAATCAAAATTTTTGGCCGTCTCAGAGATTTACATGGCCCGTGTAAACTTATGCTTATGGTTTTCATGGCCCGTGTAAACGTTCAGACACACATTTATCAAACGCATCATTTACACGGCCGTGTAAAGTTTACCCTTGTGTTTACACAACCCATGTAAACGTAAAAACAAAGTTGTATGTTTTTAAGCTAAAACTCGATTTTTTTGCTCATTCTTTTCACAAAACGTGCGACTCCTCTTCTCTCCTTACTTCCCCTTCGAAAAAACACCTCAATAACACTCCATTTTGCTTAATTTTGCTTCAAAAATCAAGCTCCAAGGTATGAAATTCTTCTCTTTTCTTCACCTTCTTTGTCTTGCATCTCAATTTCACCCTCTAATGGCCGATTTTGGGGGGTTTTGAGCAAACCCTAGAATTTTTGGGTCTCCAAATTTCGAGCTAATGTTTGTAATTTCTTATAGGATAAGCTTTGGGAAAGCTTGGGGAAGCATTGGACATCACCCTAACACCATTTACAAGCACATTTTGGTATAATTGTTCCAAACTCTTTTTTTGTGTGCATATAGTTAGAACCACGTTTTTTTGGGTGATTTTTGGTGGTATTGCTAGTTTTTGTGCATACTATAGAGTTCAAATTGTCCTACAATATGTGAAAAACTTTTTTGAATTCTTGGGCAATGGCTTCCTGTGGAAAAAAGGGCTAGAATTGGGACCTCACATATGGGTGGTCAAGAAACTAGTGATGAACAAGACCAACATTCCATGGAAAACCCCTATGAATTTGGTCTTATTTTTTAGTCCAATCCACAAGAGATTTTGTATTCAAGCCTTATTCGAAGGGTAAAAAGGGCTCAAAAATTTGTGGACATCCAAGCCCTTAAGGACATTCACATCTATAAAGGAGTTCACAAGCTCTTGAAGGACATAGGTTGGGAAGGTCTATTGAATCTCCATGCATTAAACTATCAAACACCCATGTTGTAACTCTTGTCATCCATCACCTTTGATTACCAAACACACATCCTTACCTTCTGTTTGCTCAATCAATCCCATAAGATTCATGCTGACAGCCTTTGTGATATTATTGGTGCTTCAAAGGCAAAAAGTGATGTGTATACGACAAAGGGTAGAAAAAATGTCATATTTGAGCAAAGCTGCGGAAGATTTTGGACAAGAATCTCTTGTGAAAACGAGTTTCAATCAGGCACAACAAAGGCTTCTAGTATCATACATCCTGTCCTTAAGGTCACCCACCGGATCATTGATTCTCTCTTGTTTCCTCAAGAAGAGATTAGTAAGGCAAACAAGAAAGAATTGGAAGTTTTATGGTGCATGATTCACAAGCCCGAGGAAGTTCCTCACTTCGGGTGTTGGGTAATCCAAAAAATACTTAGAAACTCCATGAGCAATGGTGGTCAGCTTCATCGTGGAGGATGGTTTCTATTATAGCTGAACATCTTGGCCTCCATTTACCCAACAACACAAACGATATAATTCTGGGTCGCACTCGTTTATCAATTGATGTTATGGAGACTATGCATATCTTTTACCGTAATTCCAACGGGGATGTTCATTGGACAATCGATGGTAAAGAGTATCTACGTATTGACAGCCGAAATAAGAAGATACTCAATTTGGCCAATGACATCCCATCTACAAATTGTCGCCTCTAGTCCAATTTGGGTTTTACTGCAGTTCGTAGACCTCCAACCACCACTCTTCATCCTCCTGCTCCAACTGCAGGTGCCTCCAACTCATCTCTCCCCATTCCCTTTCCCGAGCACAACATCTACATGGGCGAGTTTGCATGCTTAGACCACCATTACACGAGCCTCCAGTAGGAGGTAGGAGAGATTTATACGGATATTGCTGAACCAACTTCCGAATTTCAGGACTACCGTAATCTAAAAGTGTTGGGCCCAACAAGAGTTGCGGTGGGCCGAGTAGGATCAGCGATGGGCCGTTTAGGAACCGAAACATACATCACTTGTTGAGCGATCTCCAGCAAGTACTTGTCCTTCCACCACAACAAAAACCATCAACATCTCAACGCCAGTGGCCCCCATATTATCCTACCGATTATCAGCCCTACTACCCTCAGTTCCCACCACATCCTCCACCGCCTGGCTCTCAAAAGGCCGGCTATGCCTCTATCCAAGCATTGAGGATGATGCTATATTTTAAGCTTGGGGAGGGGCACCCATCCATGCATAGATCCCGTTGCATGTAGGTTGCATGCAGTTTTTGTACATATTGCATAATGTTTTTTCTTTTTCATTCTGTATATAAAATTTTCAAACAAAAAGATTTTATTTCTATTCTATTATATATATATATATATATATATATATATATATATATATATATATATATATATATATATATAAATGCATTTTGCAACTAAATTTTTGCATTACATTTTATTTTGTTAAAAAAAATATTTTTTGATCCAATCCTAAGCAGCTGAATCTTCTCAAAACAGTTGAGCTAGTGAGTCGTATGTCTTGAAATTAGAGTTGTTGTTTTTTATTGAAAATCTAAAAGCAAGCCAATCGTACACGAACACATCTCCCGAAGATACTTGCGCAAAACAGAAAGTGAGAAGATTGTCAACATTGGAGCATAACAACAGGTATGAGCCAATCTTTGGGACGTATGACTGGTCTTATGAGTAGTAAGTGCTCAATTGAACCCAAAATGCCAAATTCAAGAAATCATAAAAGAATACAAAATTTCAAAGTCCCGGGCCTTCCAACACTCTAAAAAGTCCTTTCTACTCATTCCCTTTTATATACCCTGCTTGGGGACATAGTTTCCAACTATACCTACGGGTCTTTGTATGTTAGCTTCAGTCCCCCAAAAAAATATGTCTAGAAGCCCCTCATGGTAATAGACCGTGAGACGTCTCACAATAGATAAGTCAAGGACGAAAATATAAAGAAATAAGCCTAGCAAATAAATTGATAAGGGTGTTATGTATTATCTTAGTTAAAAAAATATATTATTAAGTTAATCTGTGACCTTTGGGACTCGAATGAATAAACTCTGAGGGGGTGTTCTACACATAATTGCCTAAAGCTGAATTGTTTGGGACTGATTGGGTTGAAAGTTCGCTACACGGGTTCCATAGAAAGTCATGAACTTAATAATAACAAAGAAAATATAAATATGTATAGGTACCCAAATAAAGCTAATCTGTGGCCTTTGAGGTTCGGGAAAGTAAACCCGAGGGATCTTTTTAAATCTAGCACACTAAGGTCATTTGATCTAGATGTGCATGGTTGGAAGTCCGTTACACGGATTTCAAAGAAAGCCATGAGCTTTATTTGTAGGAAAATGTAATTACATAGTTTGTATATATTTATGTTTATATTTTAATTGAATAATATGTTTAGGAAAAATGCTTGGCTGCCAAAAGATTCCCTTGGACTTGGACTTGAACTTATAACATTGGGACTGACTGTTAATTACTCTGACTAGTGTAAGTGGTTTGAAATTTGTAACCAATCTAGGTAAATTTTAGGGAATTCTTAGAAAATATTTTTTAGAAAAGATTGTTGTTAATCAACAAATAGCTGGAGTTGGTCATTGTTATATTTTGTAAAATAAAGATGATTGAGCATATTTTTGTCACATATATTTTCATGTGAGTAAGACCATAATTTGTTCCATGAATTGACTTGATGTTTTTAAAAAGGAACAAGTGTTGTAATCTTTGATTATGTTGAGTTGCATTAGGGAGTGGCTAAAGTCTTATTTCTATTGTTATATAATATTTTGAGACTTAAGCCTTTTTTTGACTCAAGGCACGACAGGTACATTCTCAACTATGCTACAAAAGCGAGGTTAATTGGGTTGAATCCTTTTCATGTTTGTTTTGATTTTTACATTAAGTTTCAAAAGTTTTGATTTTGATTTTCTTTTCTTTTCTTTTATTTTATTATCTCCGGTTTAAATTTTTCTTGTTCTTTCTTGAGGACATGAAAGGTTCAAGCTTGGGGATATTTGTTAGGTGCATTTGATGCATTCATTTTGTAGTTTTACTCCATAAAGGGCATTGCATATAGGCTTAAACTCATGCATTTTGCATGTTTTTTGGGATTTTTCATGAGTCAATTTCATGCACACAATTTTGTTATATTTCAGGGACTTTTGGAGGTAGGATCTTAATTGAGGATATGAATAAGAGATGTAGATGAAGTTTCGGGTCTTGCGGAGCACTGAGGAGGAAGATATCAAAGAAATGAAGATTTTTAGCTATTCAGAGATTTACACGGGCTGTGTAAATGGAAGCCTTGTATTTACATGGGCCGTGTAAACGCATACTCTCGAGCATTGTACTTTGAAGACCTAACCAAATTATGCAGCGTACTTTTTTTGTGTTTACACGACCGTGTAAATTGTAGTGTTAATTTACACGGGCCGAGTAAACGTGGTCGTATGTAACAACCATAAAAATTCCAACCAGTTTAAACTTTTCAAAAACAACCTGATTTCATAAAATGATTACAAAAAGGTTTTCAATACAATTATTTTAGAGTATTCCCAAAATCACATCACAAAACATACTCATGAGGAGCGGTACGATCACGCCTTTGCCTTGCCACGGTCTCCGGAAGAACTTGAAAAACATTAAACCACAACTGTAAGCCCGAAAGCTTAGTGAGATACCCCCAAAATACCAACCACATATACCATACACGCATAACATGCCATATCATAACAAAACACAGAACAACCATGCACTTCGGGTCTACTATGTTACTGGTCCGCCGCACCGGCCTTCAGTCCACCCGGTCCACCCTCCGAGTCTAACCACATACATCGAGTCTACAATGTGATTGGTCTGCCCGCACCGGGCCTTCAATCCACCTGGTCCACTCTCTGAGTCTACAATATGACTGGTCCGCCCACACTGGGCCTTCAGTCGGCCTGGTCCACTCTCCGAGCCTCGGCACGTCTGGTCCGCCCTCTTGGGGCCTACAGCCTATCCGGACCGCTCGTTGGGCCTTCGGGATAACCAGTCTGCCCTGGGTATGTTGGCCTACATCACAAAGCTGGTCCCGCCTCAACCCAACCCCAATCCAACAACCATGTGCACATAAACAATCAATCATATAGCATATCACATCCAATCAAACCGATCTAACTTATCACATAGCATAACATCATCCTAACCAGGACACCGACCTAACCGGTCACTAGCATAGCATCTTCCTACATACCAGGATTCTGACCCTAACCAAGTCTCTAACATATACCATCCTAACTACCAGGATGCAAGATAGCAAAGAAATAACATAACAACGATACCAGGATCACAATCCGATAAAGGGTCGGCCTTGGTGCCGTAGACCCTGTTGATATAGTGAGGATAACTCACCTCGCAACTGCCGGCTGAACCGATAAACCCCAAGCTGCTCCGACCACTGATATGATCTCCAACACTGGCCAACATCAAAACTCTGTACTCAAAACAAATGCCAAAAATTACCAAAATGCCCCTGGAAATCAACTGGTCAACCCTTGATCAAAGAAAAAGTCAAAGTCAACCCATGACTGACTCTACTCGCCGAGTCAACCCGATGACTCGCCGAGTCCCCATGCACATAACTTCTCGAATCCGCGACTCAACTCGCCGAGTCACCCCGAGACTCACCGAGTCCAACAACTCTGAGTCCCTTCACACTCGAATCACCGAGTCATCCCTTGACTCACCGATTCACAGTTCAACCAGAAGAAATTTGAACCTCACGACCAGACTCACCGATTCCAAGAACAGACTCGCCGAGTCCAAGGCTATCTTCAACCTACTCGCCGAGTTGTTCTTCCAACTCGCCGAGTTCCAGTCCATCTTCAAGCAACTCGCCGAGTACACCTTTGTGACTAGCCGAGTGCCTCTAGATCTGAAACTATACAGAGGCTTTCCAAGCCATGCTGATGCTCTAAACCATAGATCTACCCTTCTACAAGCCATCCATCACGTAAAGTAGCAAACTTTATCCAAGTAGATCTAAGCATTTTACACTCTAGGGTTTGGGTTTGGGACAAAAGGGCTTCATTAACCATTCAAGAACAGGGACTTTAATGCTCTCTAGACGTCTTCCATTCCAGATCTGAGGTAGCAACCTCAGATCTAACTTTCAACTCACAAAACCACAAGCTATTCTTTCCAAATGCTCCAAAGATTATGAATCTAGAAGAATAACAGCCCAAGAAACGAAATAATACCTCAAAAGAAAGCTCCAATAGAAGAGAATCTGAATCCTTGCAAAGCCCCTTGCTCCAAGCCTCTTAACTCTCCAAGATCTCCTCCAAAATCTTTTCTCCAAGGTTCAAATGCACTCAAATCCCTCACAATCGTGCCTTAGGGTTTTCTGGACTTCAAGGGAGGGTAAAGAGGCTAGGGAGAGGGTATAATGTCCTTTATATAGGGCTCATCCTCCGAAATTAGGGTTTTCTCCACTCAGCACCAACTCGCCGAGTCCAACTGCCGACTCGCCGAGTTGGCTACTTGACACGTGACCAGAGTCGCGACCCTACTCGCCGAGTCCACTCGTGGACTCGCCGGGTTGCCCTTTCACAAATACACTTTTAGCCCTTCAACTCTACTCTTGATATTCCGGGATGTTACAATTCTCTTCCACTTAAATTAGGCTTCGTCCTCGAAGCCTGCGGCAACACAAATCTAGAACTACTCTCACACTGCACCACCTAGCATTAATCAGACTAGGTTCCTCAAAGCACAACCACCGAAACTCAAAAACCCGATTTTCCTTCCCTCGGTGTTCGGACCACCGCTTCAAGTTGGCTATCGGCCTCGCCCTCTGACAACCACACTTACCAACTTATCAACTGAGTATCATTCCATGATACTTCACCCGCTTCAAATCACAATAAGCACTCGACTGAACGAGCTAGAAATAACCGCGAACCACCGGAATTCCCGGTCTGAGCCCAACTTTATCCATTCCATGCTAACAGGATGACACATCATTCAGCCTCAGAGAAACTCCCATGAGTTTCTCCACCGCAATCTCATACCCATGCTGAACTGGCTCTAGCATCTTCGGGTTGGGAAAACCCGATACACTGACAACACCCCCAAACATCCCCCAGGATGAATTTCCACCATATACATAAATCCTTGATCAAAATCAAACTAGAAATCCAAGATTCCATTCCTTCATTCCTTCCGAGCCTTTTGGCTCTACACCCGCGAAAATTTCTTCCGAGACCTCAACAAACATCCAAACCAAGTGCGATTCCATACCGCAGCCGTAGACACACTGCTCATCAACCATGATTGGAACACCCCAATCATAACTCTGCACTACTGCTTCCACTTCCGTGAACTTACACTCCCTCTCGGAGCTACATTTCTTTCCCCTTTCCTTACCAAGGAAATCCACCTGGCCGCCTTGTCACTATGACAAGTGCCACGGTGCTCACCCAATACTACACCATTCTCTTATAGCATAACCGCTATCCCATGCACCACACATGCTCTGGATTCACTCGTAAGGACTCTCAAGTCCCTGCTCTACCTTCCACTCACCATGATCAATACCCGGGGCCAGACCTTCTAACGCTAACACGTTGCGACATACTCAATCCATATCCTCGTACCGATCTCTCAACACAAGCAGAGTCTTCAGCATGACTGGACCGCCTTTCCAGGCCTTCAGCCCATCTGGACCACTCTCGGAACCTTCAGCAGGTCTGGACCGCCCTCCAGGGCCTTCAGCCTGTCTGGACCGTTCCTCGAGCCTTCGGCCTGACTGGTACGCCCACCGGCCTTCAGTCTATCTGGACCGCTCAACCAGCATCCAACATCCCGAATTATCCCTCCAGGAAAAACTCTCCCATGCATATTGTTCTAGCCCTCTAGGGGTTCCGAACTCTATCTCCACCCTACATACTCAATCTCGGACCAATCCCAGGCATTCCACAAACAATCACCCTTGGTCTGTATCCAATCCCCGTATACCTGTCACTTACTTGTACCAGCCTACACTCTCGGCTGACAGAATCACTACTAAATCCCAAGCAGCTAAACAACCTCTCATGACCATCGATCTTCCGGAGAATTTCTAATTCTCCCCCACTTAGAGCACTGACTATCAACCATCGGTCACCATCACCAACCTCCCTTATCAACCCTACACAACACAATCCCTTACACGCGATCTGGTTCCCACTAGAACGAGCAACCTTCACAAAATCACATATCGACACAAATCATCTCGGCTCGAAAGAAGCCCGACCTTCAGCAACCACTCCTCAGACTGCAGATGATACCCGACATTCAGACTAAAAGCCAAATTCCCACTAATAACCCTCATGAACGATAACCAATGAAATTTCCAACACCAAACCCTTAACAATAACACAACCCGCAAGGAACAATGAATACAATACCAGAAATCACACAACAAGACTAGCAGATATACAATACTCCACAATAATCATAAGATAACAACACATCAAGAAAGAAACATACTCGCAGCTGCATCCGGCACTGCCCTGACCTCCACTGTTGTAAGCTGAAAAGCACGACCCTAAGCCTTTGGGGGCTCCGCTCCACCCTGACCACCGCCCGTGATCCTCAATGTGGCCGGTACTGGAGCCTGCACCGGTCCTACAACAAGTTGTGGACAGTTGACCCTCAAGTGTCCAACCTGATGACAATGATAACAAACCCTCAAATCCCGACCCGGGCCTGCCTGCCGACAATCCCTCGCATAGTGCCCCTCCTTTCCGCACTTGCGGCATGCACCACCGGACCTACAAACCCTGGTGTGACCCTTCCCAAACTTCCCACAAGTGTGGCTGCTCTGATCTCCCAATCTAGAATCAACGGTCTTGGACCGTTTCGGCGCTGGCTGCGACTGCACCGGAGCCTGCCTCAGCTCTCGCAACTGCAACTCAATCTCCAACTCACGCCGCCTGGCGGCCTCCTGCAACTCCAACAAGGTCTCGCACCTCTGCCTAGACACAAACTGCCTGATATCCCTCTTGATCATACTCAGATATTGGGACATCTGAGTCTGCTCCGAAGCGAACTCAGGGCAAAACATCGCCCTCTTAGTGAACATCCTGGTGATCTCCGTCGTCGACTCCGAACCCTGCTTCAGCTCCTGGAACTCCTGAGCCAATCTCTCCCTCTCAACCCGCAAAACATAACGAGTGCTGAACATCTCCCGGAACTGATCCCATGAAACCGCAGCTCTCTGCGCATCCGAATACGACCCCGTGGTCAATCTCCACCAATCCTTCGCCCCGAGCCTTAACAGGTTCAGAGCACACCTCACCCTCTGATCAGCAGGGCACGAACATGTGAAGAAACACCCCTCCACTTCCGACAACCATCTCATAGCAACAATCGGGTCCTGAACCTCGTCGAAGGTAGGAGGCTTCGTATTATCGAAGTCCCGATACTGAAAACCCCGACAAGCTCCTCCCCCTGCCGCTGCTACAGCCGTTGTAGCCGCCGCGGCAGCCGTCTCTGTGAGGACCCCATAGCGCTCATCAAAATACTCAACCATGGCGGTCTTGATCGACCCAAACAGTTCCGGAAACTCAGCCTGGAACAACGCAGCAACCTCATCATGCAGGATCTCACGAATCTTCGCATCCCATTCGCACGTGCTCATCTGACCAATAACCTTGGGCGGTACTGACCCGCCCTGAACTCTCTCTCCTGCTCCCGATCCTAACCCGGATCTACTCCCAGCATGACTCGGAATTTCCATACTGAAAAACACCACAAGATCTCAGATACTTCCCACTATCCCGGGAACTAACTCCCAATCCAACCCTAGAGGTCATGGTTTCCCTGATATGCATATGGTTCCTGTGCTTTCACTAGTACGGGCTCATACTACCTTCCACACCTACCCATATTTGTATTAAGTACTACCACAACACCCTAGTGAAAAACATACATAACAAGCACTCAACCCTCACTCCTAGAGGAACACTGGAAATCTCCCGCAAAGGAAACCCTAGGCTAACAGGCATCATAAATCAGGCAATATTATCATGAAATCCTGAAGATCCCTAGCCTAGTACTAGCATGCTGTTCTATCAAAGCTCAAAACAAATATCATGTATGGTATTTTGGGGTTACTTATTGGCTCCGGTTGATCGTACCTCCGCGTCCTCCTTTACTCATTTTGAAAACCATTTTAAATTCTCTTTTGAAAACCCTCCTCGATTTGAGACTGGATTCACACAAATGTTCCTCCAATTCACTCAAACCAAGGCTCTGATACCAACTTGTAACAACCATAAAAATTCCAACCAATTTAAACTTTTCAAAAACAACCCGATTTCATAAAATTATTACAAAAAGGTTTTCAATACAATTATTTTAGATTATTCCCAGAATCACATCACAAAACATAATCATGAGGAGCGGTACGATCACGCCTTTGCCTTGCCACGGTCTCCAGAAGAACCTGAAAAACATTAAACCACAACTGTAAGCCTGAAAGCTTAGTGAGATACCCCCAAAATACCAACCACATATACCATACACGCATAACATGCCATATCATAACAAAACACAGAACAACCATGCACTTCGGGTCTACTATGTTACTGGTCCGCCGCACCGGCCTTCAGTCCACCCGGTCCACCCTCCGAGTCTAACCACATACATCGAGTCTACAATGTGCTTGGTCTGCCCGCACCGGGCCTTCAATCCACCTGGTCCACTCTCTGAGTCTACAATATGACTGGTCCGCCCACACTGGGCCTTCAGTCGGCCTGGTCCACTCTCCGAGCCTCGGCACGTCTGGTCCGCCCTCTTGGGGCCTACAGCCTATCCGGACCGCTCGTTGGGCCTTCGGGATAACCAGTCTGCCCTGGGTATGTTGGCCTACATCACAAAGCTGGTCCCGCCTCAACCCAACCCCAATCCAACAACCATGTGCACATAAACAATCAATCATATAGCATATCACATCCAATCAAACCGATCTAACAGATCACATAGCATAACATCATCCTAACCAGGATACCGACCTAACCGGTCACTAGCATAGCATCATCCTACATACCAGGATTCCGACCCTAATCAGGTCTCTAACATATACCATCCTAACTACCAGGATGCAACATAGCAAAACAATAACATAACAACGATACCCGGATCACAATCCGATAAAGGGCCGACCTTGGTACTGTAGACCCTGTTGATATAGTGAGGATAACTCACCTCGCAACTGCCGACTGAACCGATAAACCCCAAGCTGCTCCGACCACTGATATGATCTCCAACACTGGCCAACACCAAAACTCTGTACTCAAAACAAATGCCAACAATTACCAAAATGCCCCTGGAAATCAACTGGTCAACCCTTGATCAAAGACAAAGTCAAAGTTAACCCCTGACTGACTCTACTCGTCGAGTCAACCCGATGACTCGCCAAGTCCCCATGCACAGAACTTCTCCAATCCGCGACTTAACTCGCCGAGTCACCCCGAGACTCGCGGAGTCCAACAACTCTAAGTCCTTTCACACTCGACTCAACGAGTCATCCCTTGACTCACCGATTCACAGCTCAACTAGAAGAAATTTGAACCTCACGACCAAACTCACCGAGTCCAAGAACAGACTCGCCGAGTCCAAGGCTATCTTCAACCTACTCGCCGAGTTGTTCTTCCAACTCACTGAGTTCCAGTTCATCTTCAAGCAACTCGCCGAGTACACCTTTGTGACTCGCCGAGTGCCTCTAGATCTGAAACCATACAGAGGCTTTCCAAGCCATGAAGATGCTCTAAACCATAGATCTACCCTTCTACAAGCCATCCATCACGTAAAGTGGCAAACTTTACGTGAATCCAAGAAGATCTAAGCATTTTACACTCTAGGGTTTGGGTTTGGGACAAAAGGGCTTCATCAACCATTCAAGAACAGGGACTTTAATGCTCTCTAGACCTCTTCCATTCCAGATCTGAGGTAGCAACCTCATATTTAACTTTCAACTCACAAAACCACAAGCTATTCTTTCCAAATACTCCAAAGATGATGAATCTAGAAGAATAACAGCCCAAGAAACGAAATAATACCTTAAAAGAAAGCTCCAACAGAAGAGAATTTGAATCCTTGCAAAGCCCCTTGCTCCAAGCCTCTTAACTCTCCAAGATCTCCTCCAAAATCTTTTCTCCAAGGTTCAAATGCACTCAAATCCCTCACAATCATGCCTTAGGGTTTTCTGGACTTCAAGGGAGGGTAAAGAGGCTGGGGAGAGGGTATAATGTCCTTTATATAGGGCTCATCCTCCGAAATTAGGGTTTTCTCCACTCAGCACCAACTCACCGAGTCCAGCCGCCGACTCGCCGAGTTGGCCATTTAACATGTGACCAGAGTCGCGACCCTACTCGCCGAGTCCACTCGTGGACTCACCGAGTTGCCCTTTCCCAAATACACTTTTAGCCCTTCAACTCTACTCTTGATATTCCGGGATGTTACATCGTAAGTTTACAATAATTTTTCTTCTTTCTAAAGAGGTGTAACCGGCTCCAGGAAGGAAAAAAGTCGATTTTGGGAGTTCTAGATGCGATTTTCTGGAGGAATTGGAAGACAATTGTTACTTGGAAACATTTGGATTTCGTTTAGATTTCAATTTGTAAGACTTTAATTTCAATTGCTAGGTTTGTGCTTTGTTAAAGTCATGAGTGGCTAGAAACTTAAACTCTCCAACTTTATGTTTTGACTATTGTGTGTGTGAATTCAATCATTTGACTTGGTGTTTGTTTTAAATGCTATCTAGTGAATTTGACTTTGTTTTAATTGAAAGTTTGGTTTCAATTCTAGTTCTTTTTGGCCAATTAAGTTAGGGTTGATTCATTCAAGTTAGCTATTATGAAAAATCCGTAATTGTTTTGTCATATAGAACAAGTAACAAACACTAAATTGAATTTTCTTTGAATAATCCTGGTGTAAATCAAATTCACACATTCTTACACTCCCAAGCTTATGAGGAGTATTGAATGTTGTTGGTACAATTCACACAAAGCATAATGCAATCTTTCCACCTAATTCTAAGAACTTGTTTAAAATAAATTGGTCAGATTAGAATTAATTAAATAGCTTATTTTAATTAATTAAAATGGTGAATGTGAATTACTAGAGCTTGTTAGCATTTCTAAGTACCAACTTAGATAGAATTAAACAAATATCATTTCATACTTTGAATCACATTGCTAATTAGTCTTACATTGAGTTGGAGTATTTTATAAATCTTGGTTTTATATATTATGCGAAACTTTTCCCTTTTGGAGGAATTTGTGGCACGATGCTTTAGAAATGCTCCTATTTAGTATGGAAACATTAGGTTCCTTGAGTTTGAGCAATGTTTTCTCATAAACCGTTAAGTAATTTGCATAAAACACACCAAGTTTACATGAAATTTTAATTTTAATACAACTTTTTATTTTTTTTTTCTCCATTAAATCACTTGTGGCAACTTTAACTAATCGCTCCAACTAAAATTCATATTTAGACCGGTTTACACTGTTAAAATCCGTGTGGAATTCATAAATCCTTCATACAAAATTGGTTCTCAATTGTCTTTATATTGACGTTTTCACATTCACGAGATTATCAATTCTCGTTTATATTGTTTCGGTTAACAATCAATCGATTTGAATTTCGATTTCTGTGTCCACATGCTACTGCGAAGAAACTTCAAAAAATCATAACTTGTTCATATGAAGTCACATTTGGACGTCTCTATATACACGAGTTCGCTTTTATAGTTACTACGACCTATCTAAAATTTACTTTTTATAACGTTCATACCTGCGTTGGTTAAATCACGAAACTTGAGAGAAACATAACTTCTTCATACGAAGTTGTATTTCAAAGTTCTTTATATATATATATATATATATATATATATATATATATATATATATATATATATATATATATATATATATATATATATATATATATGGAATCCTTCTCATATATACTATAACTTTGGTTAAAATTATTTATCCTAAATAATATTATATCAAAATGTCATTTTATTGTTTAGTATATCTTAATTGTTTAGCTTGAATCTGCGGACGTTAAAAAATAAGAGTTAAAATTAAAATCACTTAAATATATTTACTTATAAAAAATGTCACTTACACGTATATATTATATATTATGCGAATTTCTTCCCTTTTGGAGGAATTTGTGGCATGATGCTTTAGAAATGTTCCTATTTAGTATGGAAACATTAGGGTCCTTGAGTTTGCGCAATGTTTTCTCATAACAAGTTAAATAGTTTGCATAAAACACACCAAATTTACATAAAATTTCGATTTTAATGCTGATTTTTATTTTTTTCTCAAGTATATCACTAAATTTACATTTTTGTGGAAACTTTAACCAATATCTCTAACCAAAATTCATATTTTGAACGGTTTATACTGTTAAAATTTATGTAGAATTCATAAATCCTTCATAAATCTCATAAAACACACTAAGCTTCCATAAAATTTTGATTATAATACTGATTTTTATTTTTATTTTCTCAATTGAATCACGAAGTTTATATTTTTGTGTCAACTTGAACCAATCAACTGGTTTGATCAAGTGTTTCATATTTGATCAGGTGTTTCATGTTTCTCAGTAGTTTACTATGCAAAAGGCGATGTGGCTTCAACATATGCTTTGAGTTCGCAATGAACATTTGGGTTGAATTGAACCCTTTTGTATATTGGTATTAATATTCACTTATTTCTTCTTCTTTTTTTCTCTCAGAGCATCAAAATTTTGTGTAGTAGTTTCTTAAAATTGCTTAAGTAGTTCACCATACCAAATTGGTGTAAGAAAGACAAAGAAGAATTCCTTTAGAAGATGTTACCGTTGACCATCTTTCTTGTCTTGTTTACACCATTTTGGCATTATGAACCATTTAAGTGACCTTAGGAAGCAATTACATAAAATCATGATTCTCTGATAAAAAAGACTAACAATAAATCAGGGAAATTAATACAAATCTACGTAAGAATTCACTTTAACAAAAGTATTTGCCAATTATATATATGAAAGCGATATTAACTTTATATAAATTTAGTATCGTTTATGCAATTTATATTAAGCCATACAAGTCAACCATAATCGATATTGATGTATACAACTTTTATTTTAATCGTTAAACAAATTTATTGAACTAGTAAAATATGAAATGATTACACTATTATATAAATAAAATAATCAACCGGTCCCCTCAAATTTGGAAATAAATCAAGCACAACTTAATACAAATGCATACTTAACAATTAAAAAAAAAACCACTGAAAAGCGATTATAACAATACAAACGCAAGTATCCATATATAGTTTCTCACGATACAATCAAGTTGTAAATTAAATTATGAAAAAATAGATTGTGATGATACAGGAGTCGAGAACTAGAAATTAAAACTTATTTTATTAAAGACAAGAGGTGGATGAGCAAACGATACAACCAATGAAACAGGGAGAAATTTCAACCAAGAATCAAAACCATACATAATATACTAAAACTTATTCTATAAAATAAAATATTAAAATCTCTCATTATTAGGGACATTTCAAAATCAAATCCTTAAACCTCAAAATTGACACTTGGCCAGTGCCTATCATGTGTCGTTTGTTTAGTTTAAAACGCTACAATAGGCTTTTACTGCATATTTCTCTTTGCCTTGACCGCCTCTAAAGAGAAATTTGATAAACTCGTCGTAATCAAAAGACTTGAAGGATAACGGGTGCTCTTCGTCCACCATCTCTTCCATGGTTTTCATGAGTTTCCCGACTTTTGGCAATGCGAAAAGCCCTAGCGAAAACCTAGTCTTGTTTTCTCTTATAAACACTCTATGATATGGCACATGCAATCGCCTGTTCAACCATACCTGAATGTCAAAGTTTTCAAACTTATTATTATAAGCATTAAGCAGGTGAGAATCTATGATATAGTTCTCAGGTTCAACCATGTTTATATTACTTACGTTTAAAGTTTCTGCGACCATGACTGTAAACAAGTGTGGTGAAAGCTTTACTTTGAACCATTTGTCGTCTTTCATTTGAATCTCTAATCCTTCAACATCGTTTTGATGTAAAATCGTCATTATACCTGAATCTGCATGTGCATGTAATCCTAGATCCGATTCATTTGGCTTTGGAACTCTATATTTCATAAGCTTAAGTGTATAACACTTTAGTTCCATATATTCGTTAAAATACGGGCCCAAATCCAAGCTCTCGAAAACCATTTTCATTACCATTGCATCCAATTCGAAGAGCTTATTCGAATATAAATGGATGTCTTCGCTACCACACAAAAATAGATACATTATAAAAGACTTCTAGATTATCATTATCGATCAAGACAATTTATGTCAAATTCATAACAACTAAAAAATATCCAGAAAAAATGTATAGATAATACTGACTCATTTAAAACAATTTAGGTTAACTTGTGTCACCATATGTCAAAAGGGTAATTTTAAATGATGTAATAAAACAACATTTCCTCCACGAAGTGTTTGTAAATACATATAACATCCTTTATAGCTCTTAAAAATTATATTATTATTATTAGAATAATAACCTTTTGATACTTATATTTTATGATATCCAACCCATTTTACCACTCGTAAAATTCTTACCAAACTTGAGCGTTTCCTTGAGGCCACATGAGATTAGTGAAGTTCTCCACTTGTTTCTCGATGTAAGGTTCATCAATGCCCATGCTTTCATATAGTGGAAGTATTGGTGTATTCCCGATAAATCCATGAAACATTCGAGAGGCGGTGTTTTTGGACTTTGTTTCAAATGGTAGATCAAAAAGCTCCTTCATTGCATCATATACTGAGTTTTGAAGCTCTGGGGAAACCCCAGATACGATTGCTTGGAAGCAACCGTATTCCTGGAGCGCCTGAAAAACTTCTGTTTTAACCGATTCCCAAACACGAGTGTTGGGATCTCGATAATTTAGCAATGAAAAATCAATCACAGGAAGCTGAATATATTCTCCGGAAGCCATTTATGTCTCTATTATGTTGTTTGGAACTAGGAATTATCATTTATCCATTTATAGTCTTTGTGTTAGTCTTTTATTTGCCGAATTAGTTCGATGTGATTGCTTGAATCAAAACGAAAGATCCAAAAGATTGCATTTTGGAATCATCGAGATGGTAATCTTATTTTGAAGGCCTCACTTTGGTTTTTACGGGAATATCCAAGAAAGAACAGTTGGTAAAAAAAAACGTCAAATTGGCAACAATGGCTGGATCAATCGCCATAGCCGACCCTTGATTCGGTTCTGTGGTGCCCAATTTGGACGCTTTCTTGCTCAATTCTTTATTGACGATAGCATCTGTCGACCGAATTGTCAATTGGACTTGATCGATGCCGCCGTGATCAGCCACCATCAGCCATGCAGCCACCATGGAACACCACAAACCACCAGCTTTAACCAATTTGAATGTTACCAAGTTTAATTACTAATTAGGGCCACAAGTAGTCACCACAATCGATTTGGTTTTTTCATAACATCATTACAGTATTGATCGACGATAAGAATGGTTTAGTTAACTTAGCAAAATAGTTCTCTTTTTCCGGTTAGTGTAGCCCATCTCCTAACTTTAAACGATAATCACAAAAAGAATATTTTATGATGTGATATATATAGTAAATAGTTACATTTATGACCGATAACACTAAATAATCACTAATTTTGATATTTGGTTTAATTGCAAATTTCGAAATTGATTCCCGCAATAATAATAATAATAATAATAATAATAATAATAATAATAATAATAAATATTGAAAAAAGTTTAACTTGGAAATTGTGTATATAAATTACGAAATGACAAAATTTCAAAAATGGTCCCTATGGTTTCATAAAATCCGAAGTTTGGTCTCTACTTTTAAAAAACCCTCACGGATGGTCCTTGTGGTTTCAAAACTTTTAATATGTAATCCTTCCGGCTTATTCCCTTACCATTTAGCCGTTAACTCATTTTTCAATATTATATTGCAGGAACAATTTTGTCATTTCACTTTTAACCTTCACTTTTTAATATGAAATGATTACCTATTATTTGCACGTCAACTCCACAATCCGTTCCTCTCCCAAGAACATACTCAGTTACAGTTGTAATAGTCGCACCATTTTCATCTTAGAAGCAAGAACATAAATTGGGATTTAGGTTTTACGTAGAAGGAATCGCAATGGTGCTGTCAATATGGTGTTTTCGCGAAAAATTCGCAACCGTGCAGGACTTGGGAAAAAGATACGGTACGATACTACAAAAAACTTGTTTTTTTCGTTGATTGTGTTCATGTAGAGAAATCATTGACTTTACCCTTTTTTTGTGTTTGCAGAAGGATATGACAAATATTTCACGTTGAAGATACAGAACAGTGGTATCTTAACCAAGGAACCTTGAAGGAAATACATTGATGGTATTGTAGCATATGTAGATGATGTTGACATTGATTTATTTTCAATTCATGAGCTTGATGACATGGTTTGAGAACTAGGGTATAAAACTGATCAAACCCTTTACTAACATTTATGTATCCCTGAATACCCTTTAGACTATGGCTTAATGTCTTTAGGTAATGACCAAAATGTACCTAAAATGGTATCGTATGTCCCCAAACACAGACTTATAAGAGTGTATATTGAAAATGGTCAGACTAGGGTACCTACTTATTATAAGTCTCATTCTAAAGTTGTTATTGAAGAGTTGGAGCCTGATAGTGTGTCACTTGAAATGAATAGAAAGAAACCTTGTAGGAGAGAAGCAAGATCATATAGTAGAAAGCTTAATTTACACCAATATGTAAACCTTGTTTTTGAGTAGTCACAAGTATTAGATGTTGATGAAGGGCATGATTACTCAAAGAGTATTCTACCATATATAAGGTCACAGTTTAGCCAACAAAGTGATGTCATTCATGTTGTCAATCCTAAAATTGAAACCTAAGAACAAGTGGTCAATCATAAAACTGAAAATCAAGAAGAAGTGGTCAATCATGAAACTGAAACTCAAGAAGTGATGAATCATGAAGTTGAAATTGAAGAACCAGTGGGAACTTACCATGTAGATGAATCAAATTGGCAAGTTGATGATGGAGTCCATACTGCAACAATTGATGAATTTGAACCATTTGTAGAGGATTATTAATTTTATGCTGACTATGATGCTGAGTATAATGTCCAAACTTCATGTGAACATCAACCAAAAGTGTATTACCTAGAGGATATGGTAAGTGATGACAATAGAGAGGCTTTATATTCTGAGAGTGGATATGGTTCTGAGGGTAGTGGAGATGATTATGATGATAGTGACTACAATGTAGATGAGTCTAACATACAATTTGATATTGATGTAGACATGACTGAATTCCATAATGTTGTTGATACAGATGAACATGAAATCTTAAATAATCATTCAACAGATGAAGGGAATGACATGATTGATAATGAGTTGGAAAATTATTGCAACTGATGATTATTAGTTTGCAGAATTTCATGAAGATGATAGGAAGATAATGCTTAAGTAGTTGAGTAAGTCATGTAGATGCTCACATGGGGAGGTTCAGGTAAGACCATTTAAGGTGGTTCAAGTCTTCAAAACCTAACGTGATGTTAAAAACTTCATGGATTCATATGTTGTAGAAACAAGGAGATCCCTATACCTATCAAAAAATGACAAAATCAGGATTAGGATGAAATGTAAAGGTGTTGTAAGTCAGTCATCTAAAGTAGTTGATAGTGGTGGACCCTCAACTAAAAGTAGGGAAAACCGCAATGGTAAAGATGTAATTTCCAATAAAGGAACATGTCCTTGGGCAATCCAAATCTCAAGGGCTAATGAAAATCAGGATTGGTTGTTGAAAACGGTTCAAGATGAGCATAAAGGTTTGCAAACAAGGGAAATTAAAGCTTGCACTTCTAGATACGTAGCAAACTTAGTTGTTCAACAAATTCAGAGTAACCTTAGAATTCCAGTTATAGCCTCACATGAAGAGTTGTGCAAGAAACTAGATATAGGAATGTCATTTCAAAAGGTTGCTAGGGCAAAGAGAATGGTTGAACATATCATTAGTGGGGACTACCAAGTACAATATGTATTTTTGAAGGATTATGTATTGGAGCTACTAAACACTAATCTTGGTACAACTGTTAGGATCGATGTGTATCCCGAAACCTCCCTCTCTATTACAATAAGAACTTTTAGAAGAATATATGCCTGTTTGGGTGCATTAAAGTTGGGATTCAAAGCTAGGTTCAGAGATTTTTTAGGAGTGGATGGTATATTCTTGAAGGTCCCTTATCATGGGCAAGTGTTAACTGTTGTGGGGTTGGACTCAAACAATGACATATACCCTGTAGCATATCTAGTGGTGTAGACATAATCAACAAGTAGTTGGGCCTGGTTCTTGGAACTATTAGGAGAAGATTTGGATCTGGGAGCAAATTCGAATTTTACATTCATTTATGATAGACAAAAGGTATGTATCACCTAACTATTTTTCTTATTACTATTGCTAGATAGATTTGGGTAAACGATGCTGCTTATATTTACTTTTGTTTAAGGAATAATACCAACAATTGAGAAGGTATTCCCCAATGCAGAACACAGGTTATGTTTGTGTAACGCCCGGGTTTCAGGGCTAAGCATTTTTGTCAATGTAATAGTCTAGGTCAACTCTTGTAACTCTTTTTGAAGTAATAAAGATGAAATATTTGAGTATTATGTGAATTATATGTGTTTATTATTTAATTATAAATGTATAATTAATAAAGAATAAAAATGAGCGTCAAAATTAAAGTGTGAGATAATCCCGATATCTCTACATAAAGTTGTAGAATATGTCTCAAGGTTTCCGTGCATATAAGGAACGCCGAAATCCGAGTTATAACGAAGAAGTTATGACCCGTCGAAGTTTCATGACAGAACCGGCACGATACCGGGAAGCGTGAATAGTGAATTTACGATAGAGCGAGATTTAGCCTTAGTGATCTAAACGAAAGTCGTAGAATATGTTAAACTAAGAACATCGATAAAAAGAACGCCCAAATCTGACTTCGTATGAAGAAGTTATGAGATTTTAAACAGACCAATCTTGTCCCGGCTTGTTAAAAATATAACTTAAAAAAAATAAAGTCAAAATTAGCCGACGGAGTCTAAACGAAAGTTGTAGAGTACGTCTTCACCTACGCGTGGATATAAAGAACGTAAAAAACGGAGTTCGTATGAACGAGTTACAAGTTATAATAGCATATTTACGTATTAAAATAAAGTATAAATCATGTATACGTACACATATATATACATATGTATATATCATTAGAAAGGTATCGACGATGCGGTCATTATAAGACTAATGTTGAGTTCTTTCGACATTAGTTTAGTACAAATATCATTAAATCCATTTATAATAGTATTATAGAGGGGTGTTTAGTTGTTTATATAACTAAAATGTCATTAAGTAATTATGGAGGGTAGTTTTTAAAAATTCAATTAGTATAAATAAGAGCCTTGGGCTCTCATATTTCTTGCACCATTCTCTTGATTCAAGAGTCTTTCTCTCCTTATCCCCCGAGCATTTCGGTCCCTCGTGATTCGACTTCTCTTTCTGTAGCTTAGTATAGTAAGGTGAGCGCTGAAGCGCTGCACGAATCTTTCTTAGAAAGATTCAGCGACGAAGTTCTGCCCCTGCAGAGCTCGACTCCTAGCTAAAACCCCCTTGTAAGTAAGTTATGCTTACCTTATTTTAATATAGCTTATATTTTAAATTAGTATTGTTATTATGAACTTATAATAAATATTTGAGCTATTATTATAACTTATATAAGTGTCGTTATAATATTTTTTTTAACTACTCGCTGTACGGAGAATCTGGTTTAAAGGGCCGCATAGGGTTGTTGGATTTCAGAAGTGCTATATGCCAAAATGGTTCTGCCCTCCGGTGTTTTATGTCTGGCCCCTGTCTGTACATAGTGGTTGGAAAATATTGTTTAACGCTTATATAATAATAATAATACTAAGACTAATAGTTGGTCACGGTAAATATTAGACTAAAATTTAGCGATAATAATGCTAGGTTTCGTCGAAGGAAAATAGAATCGTTAGAAGCAAGCGCTGCCCGATTTTGGAATCATCACCTTAACAAGTGAGTGCATAGTTACTTTCAACTTACACATAGATATGAAGTATTTTATATAAATTACGTGCTATGTGTGCATATTATCTGAATACTTGCTATCTATGCTAGATGAACGTTGTTATACATGTTTTCAATGATTTAAACTGTATATGTATTTTATATCTACGAAAATGTTGGAGTAAAACATGGGTAGATGCAATAGGTGATGTGTGATAAAATAATTAGAGGCCTCGATGTTGATGTTGTTGATTCTGTCATCTAGCGGAGTATGGATGACGACCACAGACTCTTCTAGACAGTCCAGTGGAACACTAGCAGGCTCGCAACCTGTAGGTGTTTGTGAACGATATGTTCACCGGTATACTCCATCCCCCACATGGTTACCTTTAGGACATTTATTGCTGAGGAATCCCCTTAGCAGTAGTGTCCGTCCCGATGATGATCCTTAGGCTAGGTCCCTTATGATAGGTGTTTAGGGACGTAAAGTGAGGATAACGGGAACGGGTAATCGGGTTATTGTTGATCGATGAAATTAATAAACTTATTTATTGTGGGTTGAAGACCCTATGTGCTCACCAGGCTCCCAAGCCTGACCCACTCAGTTTTATGTATTACAGGTAGTGGCGCATGAGCATAGGTGTGATGTTTTGGACGAGGGATTACGGATATAGGCCTGTAGATATGAAATAATGTAGTAAGGCTTATATTGTACTGTTTATGCTTTTAATCTGTACGAACATGCCATCCCGAGTCTTTTAATGAAATACATTTCTATGGAAATGCTTTTGATAAATCTTTATCATATTTTTGTTTTGGGACAAATTCCGCAATACTTTCATTTAAAATGTAACTCTGATTTTTAAACAAAGCATAAACAAACCGGTCTTTTCTGGCCGTGATTTTGGGGATGTCACACTTGGTATCAGAGCATTAGTTTAAGCGAACTAGGAATTTGTAGGATTTCTAGACTTAAACTTAGAATGCTAAGCGATGATTGTGAGGTGTGAGCACTAGCTTATTTTAGGAATTGTGCCTAAAATGCTTTTATGTGCTAAATGCTTTGTGCATAATATGCTGTTAATTGTTCGGATCTATGGTCTGTTGCCGACCGGATCTGAAAACCTTATGTGTTTAGGATTCTAAACGTACGACTACGATATTAGAACTAGCATGTAAACGTTTCGGAGTAATAAGGACGATTTAAAACGTCTATCCTAAATAAAGATCTAAATTCACCTTATTCGGTGTATAGATCAAGATGGCAAGGACCCGTAGCGGAAACGTGAACGCAAATGGAGGTAGGAACCAACCCCCAGTGGTTCAGCAAATACCTATTGTTGAAGAAGTTGCACCTGAGCCAGTCACCATGGCTGGAGTTCAAGCCATGATTCAGGCTATGCTAGCTGAACAAAGGGAAGAAATGAGACGGATGCTCCACGAAAATAGGGACGAACCTACCATACATGTTGAACCGACGGAGCCAGCTCCCGAGCCATCTGAGGAAGGGAACTATAGCCGCCAAGTGAGTCAAGTAGGGACTCAAGGTGAGCAAAAGGATGGCCCAGAAGGGAGAAACAACAAGGATGGGCGGATGTACAAAAATTTCTTGGGTGCGAAACCACCAAGTCTCTCAGGAAGCCCAAAGCCTGTTGAGATTATGGACTGGATCTCCGAGATGGAGATGGTGTTTGAGAGCTGCGACTGCAGCGAGAAGCAGAAGACTGTCTTCACTGTGAGACAATTGAAAACTGGAGTCTTGAGCTGGTGGAAGCTATTGGCAGATACAATGCCACGGGGAGAAGCTCTGAAAATGTCATGGGATGAGTTCTTGGAACAACTGAAGGCGCAGTACTGTTCAGAGATAGACCTGATTGATCTGAACAATGAGTTCCAAAATTTGAAGAAGGGGAGAATGAGCATCGATGACTATGCTGCTGCATTTACGGAAAAGATAAAGTTGTTTCCATACCTAGTGCCAACCGAACTTTCCAAAATTGAGAAATTCGCAAACGGACTGCCGGCTGACTTTGGCCCAACAGTCAAGATGGCAACCACTCTGAAATCAGCTGTTCGAGCAGCTAAGAATGTGGAGACCCAACAAAAGGAAAGAGGTCTGGAGAGGGTTGAGGTTGGTGAGAAACGGAAGTTCAATGGATCCTCGAAGTCCAACAAGAAGAGTAGATTCTCGAAGTCTGGTTCGAGGGGAGGAGGATCAGAAGCAAAGTGGTGTGACAAGTGCAAGAAGAAGCACTCTGGGAAGTGTGACGGAGGGGTCACTTGTTACAAGTGCGGAAAGCCTAGGCACTGCGCCAATGAATGCACCCTCAACCAGAAAGCCTGTTATGGGTGCAATGAAGAAGGGCACATTTTGAAGGACTGCCCGAAGAAGAAGGAGACAGGAAGACCCAACATACCACCGAAGCCGAAGGCGAGAGCCTTCCAGATGACGCTCGAGGCTGCAAAGGAGGCAACAGACGTCGCTTCAGGTACCTTTCTTGTAAATGGTTTGCCTGCAAATATACTATTTGATTCCGGAGCCAACTACTCCTTTGTGTCGCATAAATTTGGTGGGAAATTAGCATTGCCTGTAGAAAAACTAGATAATGCCCTGATTGTAGAAGTTGCCAGTGGCAAATTCGTACCTGTTAGTAATCGTATTAGGAACATCGTCATTGACCTAAACGGAAACGAATTCCACGAAGAGCTATTACCCATAGAGTTAAACGGTTTCGACATCGTTTTGGGTATGGATTGGCTTAGCGCCAACGATGCTGAGATTCAATGCCGAAAGAAGATAGTAAAGGTAAACCCACCCGGAAAAGAATCATTTATGGTGTATGGGGACAAACGCAGAGTGAATTCTGGAATCATTTCCCTGATGAAAGCCAGGAAATGTTTGTCCAAAGGATGTGCATCATACTTGGCATTCGTAATCGATGCCAAGAAGGAGAAGAAAGAGGTGCAGAATATACCGGTTGTGTGTGATTATCCGGAAGTCTTTCCCGAAGATCTTCCCGGATTACCACCTGATAGGCAAGTGGAGTTTCGTATAGACTTGTTACCAGGAACAACACCGATAGCAAAGGCACCTTACCGATTAGCACAGACGGAGATGAAGGAGCTCGTGACGCAACTTCAGGAGCTGTTGGACAACGGTTTTATTCGACCTAGTTCATCACCCTGGGGAGCTCCGGTGTTATTCGTGAAGAAGAAGGACGGAAATATGAGAATGTGTATAGACTGCCGAGAGCTGAATAAGGCAACGGTGAAGAACAAGTATCCATTGCCGAGGATTGTGTTGGATTAATGTCTAAGTCCATAACTATATTTGGTAAGACTTGACCCGACCCGGCATGGTCCATTTGGGTTGCATACCATCATGCACTTGGATGAGAGAAATAAGACACTTATGGTTATTAATATATTATAAGTTCTAGTATATTAATAATAAGAATAATAAGATTATTTAATTAGTATTGATCAAGAATTAATCTAGGATTAATTAAGTGATCAAAAGAAGACTAATTAAATATATGGGTTGATTGTGTAAATCATCCATACTTGTATAGTGGGCTAATGCTCCATGGATAATCAAGTTGGGCTAAAACCCATAGGATGGTCCATGGATACTCCATGGTGTATTTGTACCCATGGATCCAAGGAAATGGAAAGTCATGACAATTAGGGTTTACCCTAATTGTAACACTATATAAAGATCTTATTCTTGACAAAATTGACAACTAGAATCACACTAGTGTGTGAAGTGAAAGGGCTAGCCGATTTTGATGAGTGTAGAATTCTCTCAAGTCATTCCAAGTGTTTTGATGATTGTGATTCTATTTGAGGTGTCACACTTGGGGCACTAGGCACTCAAGCTTCATGAAGACTTTCTACATCAAAGAGGTATGTATTCTATCTTGCTATAGTTATTGTTTTGTATGCTAGATTAGGATAATACCTTGGAAGTTCTTATTTGCATGTATAATAGAGAAAACATAGATCCAAGGTATTTAGGGTTGCATGTACACTTAGGAGTGTTAGAATGCTCAAAACCCAACAGTGGTATCAGAGCCTAGGCTTGCTTTCTCTTATACTTGATGCAAATTGCTGAAAAATGCTGAAAAACTCGATTTTCTGGCTTTCTGGGCACTGTACTCGCCGAGTCCACTGATGACCTCGCCGAGTACATGAGTAAAATCATCCTACTCGCCGAGTAGGTTGATGCCACTCGCTGAGTAGGAGCCCCAGACAGCATATATTCGAGGTTTTTGGCTAGAAATGGACTAGGAACATTACCCTAAGTTGTTTTTGAACTTATAAACTTGTTTTTGGTGTGGTAATGTTCATGCTAATCCATTTTCAAAGATAATTGTCAATAGATTCATGTTTTGTATTAGTTTAAGGTTTAGACTAATTACATGAAAAAGTTTGATTTGATTATCTTGTTCTTATGAGTTGCTTAGATTAATAGAAATGTTGAGTGAAATAGTTGTTTTCAATCCATTTTAATCTAAGAGTTGAGTATAAAATGTGTTTGTGTAACTTGTCCTCAAGTTACATGAAGAGTCACATTAAAGACTCATAAAAATTCATAAGAGTTGGCAATGGTTACAAAAAATGAAGAGTCTTGTGTCATTGAATAATTTTTATGACTCCATAACTTGTCCTCAAGTTATGGAAGTTGAAGAGTCACTTCATTAAAAGAAAAATATGTAACCATAATTAAATCCATAAGTTATAAAATAAAGAAAAAGTTAGTTCTTTTATTAGTTTAAAGTCTTCCATAACTTGTCCTCAAGTTATGGAACTTGAAGAGTTTTTGGATTAAAACTACTTTAAACACATAAATTATGGAATTAATTAGTTTTGAATAGTTTCAAAACTTGCCCTCAAGTTTTGGAATTTGAAAAGTGTTCCTTATGAATACTTTAATTCCAAGTTAGCCCTTAGAATTTTAAAAGTTAAAATTCAACCCTTATACTTTATAATATTATAAGTTAATAATATATATATGTATAAGAGTAAAGTCAGTCTTACCGCTAGTACGCCTCATTCACGAAGCCGGTCTATAAGGTGGGTATAAGGTTGTTGCCTATAAAATGGCAACTTAATGGGTGTCCACTCTCACCCACCGCTTGCTTAACTGGTGGAGGGTCGTTAGCCGAACGGGTTTGACAGGACTAGAATTCTCCCTTCATTAAAAGTATTAATGAAAATACTAAGTAACTAAACTTTTAATAATACCCAATCTTAGTTACTTAGAAAAATGTGAATAAGGTGCTAATCCATGAAATTACACTTTACACTTTGTCTAAGTCGTTAGTGGAGCGTGTGTGGTTAACCGGCACACTAACTTGGACTTAACAAGGTAGGTAAAGGGTGACTTAATATTTATCATAGTATCGATGGAGCGTGTGTGGTTAACCGGCACATCGATTGAGGGGTAATTTATTAAGGGTACCAAGTGATTTGCATGGTTACTTCACACCTTGTTTTGTGATCATCGACATCCCAGTCACAAAACCTGAAGGGCACACTCAAGATTGAAACATGCCATTGAACAGTTCAATGAATCTCAAAGATCTAGGAGTTTCAAAACCAATTAAAACCTAATAATACATTTCGTTTATCTTGGTGGAAATTTGTGAATCGTCATTCACCTACCTTCAAATGTTTTATAGCTTGGATTACGGCATACCTCTTCTAAGTTATAAAATAGTTTGTTGGGTCCTAGCCTTAATATTTCATATTGGGTGTCATATTAAGGACTTTAGATCAACTATCTTGAATATCTCCCAAAACATGTCTGGTTTAGACATTTATGATCTTCCCAAATCTCTTGAAACAAGCTTTCCTACATGAAGATGATGTCCTTTGGAAATCATACTTCTTTCACCTCCTCCAATTATTCTCCCCAACCCACAAGTTCTTGAAAAGTTTAAGGTCACTCAAGCCCTATTGGCAAGGCAAGGTCTAGGTGTGATCACATCTTGGAGATGTAGTCACATATTGACAAGCCGGGAGAGTTGGGTGTCAAAGTCTTGAGAAAGTTGGTGGTTCAATCACTTTCTAAGTCACATAGTGAGTTCCTTTGGGACACCTATGAAACAGACTATGACAAGACCCTTAATGATCTTATCTAAGGTCAACTTTCTTAAAACTTGATGGACATTGACAATAGTGACATTGGATATCCAGTAAAGCATTCTCTTCCCAATGGAAAGGGATCGGCCATAGTCAACTCGGTTGACCAAATGGTAAAGAGAAAAGCTAAGTCTATGATAGTCTCATGTACCATTATCAAAGGGTCCATATGTTTGTATTGCGAAAGAAAGGGGCATTGGTTGCGAAGCTGCCAAATTTACCTAAGGATGTTAAAGTCAATAAGTTTGACTCTACGTCAGGTAAAGACAACTATCTAACTCTGTTAAGTTTCTATTCTGAGATTCTTGATACATGATGTGACTGGGTCACATGGTGATGTTTTAAGAATCAAAGAAAAGTGAAGAAACTTAAAGAAAGAATATGCTGAATCTGATGGCGTAGATGGATTTCTATCGCATAGTTTGAAGATCAGATTCTTGAGCTACTTCTCAGAAGTTATGAGATATTGCTTAGGAATAGATAACAACAAGTTTTCATATGGATTGTAAGGATAAGTTTTTTCTGCAAAGTTTTAAAATAAAAGAAAATTTTTGATTTTATTTATTTTAAAATATCCTTACAATGGCATTTGAGGAAAAACTGTTGCTTATATGATTCCATTAAGAGCAAGAGTGGAAATATGAAATTGATTCTTTCATTTGTGGTAATGTCTAAATTTACCAAATAAGGAAAGATTCTCATCACCCAAGTTTCAATTGGACCGGAACTTGGAATCATGCAAGTTGTATAGCATGATGAATGAGAACTTTCAAGTTTTGGAAAAATTAAGACTAATTACTTGTTCACATGGATGTGTGAGTCAAGTAAAGGACTAAAGGATCGAGTACACATTCTTGTGCACTGATTAAGTCCACCACAAAAGTTTGATAAGACTATTCGTCATAGTTTACTAAAGCTCAGTAAATATGATTATACTTACAAGCTTAAGTGTAACTCTGAGACATTGGAAAAGGTCCCAATGTAAGGCAGAGCGAATAAGAAGAATCAAATATGGCAGAAGGATAAAAGTTTCTCAAATCTGAAAAGATGGGAGAGTACTTTAGTATCAGTTTTGTGATCATCTTAATGATTAAGAAACCATAGCACAATTAGTTCTCTAAGGAAATCTTAGTGCATTCTTATGACTAAGAAGAGGAACTTGAATTGTTGAAGTGGTTAAGTCAAGAAGATGAGGCATACTTCGTTCCAATACAAGTCTTAGAGTCATACTCCAAGATTGTAACTTGAGTGACATGTCTTAAAGAAGGTTTAAAACACTTGTCAAGTGTAAGAGTAAAAGTTTTCTACTCTTGTACATTTGAAATTGGTAAGTTGTGATGTTTTGGATAAAACAAAGACCAACTAAGGCCAATTGTGTGAAGTGTTTGTCTTGATTAGAATCCACACTATCTCTTGGATATTTGACAAGGGAGTCTTATATATCAAGAGGACAGTAGGAGTCTTAAAGGTCTTGAAAGTCTCAAGAACTAATCAAGAAGAAAACCTAAAGTTCTTCTCTAGCACACAATTTGAGGTTTATAATCTATTGTGTTGACATATACTGTGCCCATTCCAGTTGCAGTTGGCTTTGCATATGAGTTCTTAGAGTTCTCAATGTGTTGCACAACAACTTGGAAGCAATGGCAGGCCCTTGCGCTGCCAGGTGGCAAGAAATTAAGATTGAGTTCAGTCCATATGAGTTTGGATTTGTCATTATCCTTGCCTTGTGACTATGATTTTGACAATTCACATGGATAAGAACTCATACACCATTAAATCTAAGTGTCATAAGGTTTCTCTCCGATTCATGAAAATGATGGTGAGGAAACACTTTCACTAAGTAGATTTTAGCTAGATAGCAATTGTGATATTTGCATTCTCAAAGTCGTTAGTGGAGCGCGTGTGGTTAACTGGCACACTAATATGGACTTGTGAGAAGTGGCAAAAAGGTCTAACCATTATGATTACGGCATACCTCTTCATAATTGTTTAGACTCACAAGTATGCTATCTAAGGGAAGGTGTATGATTTTGATACAGCTTTATCAAAACAATCTAGCATCAGAAATCTGAACTTTGGTAAGAAAGTCAATGAAGTATTGATTTCTAGAAGTCCCGCTGATTTCTGAGTACATGTCAAAGCTAGTGGGAGCATAAGTGTTATGCTAATAATCATCATGTTAGTGGGAGCATGATAATTATGATAAGTATTGCAAGTTAGCAATGTTAATTATAGAAAACAAAAGTTTCAATTGGGAAAAAGTTGTTTTGCTATAATTAAGGGAGAGGAAATTATACTTCATCTCAAATCTATAAGCTTAGATTGTGAAGTTTTAATCATTTAGTCAAGGATATATATGAATTTCATGTTGGAATGGCTCAACATAAGGAAATTCTGTATATGGGTCCATTATTTGCGTTCTAAAATTCGATTATGATTACGGCATCCCTTTTCATAATCTGAATTATGAGAACTTGGCAAATTGAAATGGAAATATTATAGCAAAAGATTGGTTTAGTCTTTATGTAAGACATCATGAATCGTGTCCCGTATGCTTCGGATATAGGATCGATTACATGTGCTATATTCATCCGTTCTAAAATTTTCCAAATGCCTGGGGCATTAAGAAGGGAAAAGGTTTAGAACTGGATATGACTAAAAGGATTAAACAATTGTCGAGGACAATCTAAGGTTTACCAAAGATTGGTTACTCAAGGACAATTGGAAGTATAGTGATAATTCTGGAAGGACCATATTGACATAATCTGTAAGGAGGCAACTCTTGTTCAGAAGTGATAGTCAAAATGGAATCTGGAAATGTTTCAAAGTTAAAATTTTCAATCTATGTAAGATTAAGGAAACTTAATACAAGAAGAATATTTCCAAGGAGTTGATCTCCTTTGGAATACTCTGTAATAATTGTTGCCAAGTCTTTATGACTTTGTGCATAATCATTACGAGAGGATCAATGCATATAAGTTTAGAATCTAACAGATTTCAGTAAATGGCATGAATTTGGAATTCTTGCATTTGCGGTAAGGATTTGGGAGTGTGAAAAGAGAATCATTGAAGTTATGTTCAATTGATCTAGCTCACAAAGTAAAAATCATAGACAAACATAGTATGCATACTTGGTGTATGGCATGACTAGTGTTTAAGAAAACATAGTGTACATGCTTGGAGCATGGGACAACTATTGTTTTAAATTCAAGAATAAAGTTGATAGCTGAAACAGTATACAATGAATAATGTGTAATCATATGGTGATAAATAAAAGGTGTTTTATTTATGTTCAAAGGGTTGATACCATATTGGATTCAATTATTATTGTGTTTCATTTTGCATGTTTTGACTTCCCGAATAAACTGGGTTATTCTTCTGGAATGACTAAGTTATTCAAACTATCCACAGTCGGTCATATGTTGGAAGTAGATATGAATTAAGACTGTCATGATGGGTTGTAGAGGTCTAAGGTGTTGGACAAGGCTACAACAATCATGAGTGCTCATAAGTTCTGAGTATTGGATTCAACCCGCGCTCATTGGAATCACTTCATGGATTTTATCACGAGTGATCATGAGACGATAATATCTTATATTCTTCAAACCTAGAGATATGAGTTGTTACTATGAGTTGATAGTACATTGATTGCACGAAACCGCATTTGGTAACTCTGTGCTATAAAACGTGCCTTTGTGTATGATTCAACGAGTAGTAGAACAAGCCATATGAGTCGAAGTTTATCCGTTCCTTTTACCTTCGGGATAAAAGTGATATCTGTGGGCCCCTCGATGATTTGATGATGACAAATGGAAGTGCTCGGCCGGGCCAAGACTGATTTGATTTGTTCAATTAGTCAGTCGTCATAAATCGGAAATCGGGAAACAACAAATGGACAGAGAGAATGATTATAATCCATGTCTCAGTCCATATGATATCTAGAATGGAGGAATATATGATCCCTTATCTAATGGACAAGTCACTGACAAAGGTCAGAGTTCATCTACAAGGTCAGAGTTCGACAGAAGCTTTTGAGAGCTACGATTACCAGTTGGTTCCTGAAGTCATACGCAATAATAGTTTTAGACTTATCCAAGTGGGAGACTGTTGGATTAATGTCTAAGTCCATAACTATATTTGGTAAGACTTGACCCGACCCGGCATGGTCCATTTGGGTTGCATACCATCATGCACTTGGATGAGAGAAATAAGACACTTATGGTTATTAATATATTATAAGTTCTAGTATATTAATAATAAGAATAATAAGATTATTTAATTAGTATTGATCAAGAATTAATCTAGGATTAATTAAGTGATCAAAAGAAGACTAATTAAATATATGGGTTGATTGTGTAAATCATCCATACTTGTATAGTGGGCTAATGCTCCATGGATAATCAAGTTGGGCTAAAACCCATAGGATGGTCCATGGATACTCCATGGTGTATTTGTACCCATGGATCCAAGGAAATGGAAAGTCATGACAATTAGGGTTTACCCTAATTGTAACACTATATAAAGATCTTATTCTTGACAAAATTGGCAACTAGAATCACACTAGTGTGTGAAGTGAAAGGGCTAGCCGATTTTGATGAGTGTAGAATTCTCTCAAGTCATTCCAAGTGTTTTGATGATTGTGATTCCATTTGAGGTGTCACACTTGGGGCACTAGGCACTCAAGCTTCATGAAGACTTTCTACATCAAAGAGGTATGTATTCTATCTTGCTATAGTTATTGTTTTGTATGCTAGATTAGGATAATACCTTGGAAGTTCTTATTTGCATGTATAATAGAGAAAACATAGATCCAAGGTATTTAGGGTTGCATGTACACTTAGGAGTGTTAGAATGCTCAAAACCCAACAGATTGATGACCTATTCGATCAGCTGCAAGGTTCGAGCTACTTCTCAAAGATCGATCTTAGGTCAGGATATCATCAGCTAAAGGTGAGAAAACAAGATATTGAGAAGACTGCATTCAGAACGAGATATGGACACTACGAGTTCTTGGTTATGTCATTCGGGCTAACCAATGCTCCCGCAGCATTCATGGATTTGATGAATAGGGTTTGTAAACCATTCCTCGATAAATCCGTGATAGTGTTCATCGACGACATTCTCATCTACTCGAAAAGCCAAGAGGAGCATGGCAAGCATCTACGGGAAGTATTAGAAGTGTTGAAGAAGGAGAAGCTTTTTGCAAAGTTCTCCAAATGCGACTTTTGGATACGAGAAGTCCAATTCTTTGGTCATGTTGTTAACCAGGAGGGAATAATGGTTGACCCCGCAAAGATCGAGGCTGTAATGAAGTGGGAACGTCCAAAGAGTCCCACGGAGATTCGAAGCTTTCTAGGATTAGCCGGATATTATCGACGATTTATCCAAGGCTTTTCTTCGATAGCTGCTCCATTAACAGCTTTGACTCATAAAGGAGCTACGTATACGTGGAGTGAGAAACACGATGAGGCATTCGAGAAGCTAAAGAAGAAGTTATGTGAAGCACCGATACTTTCTCTACCCGATGGAGTCGAAGATTTCGCGGTTTATAGTGACGCTTCTGGAGTCGGGTTGGGTTGTGTTTTGACCCAAAGAGAAAAGGTGATAGCATACGCATCTCGACAATTGAAAGAGCACGAAAAGAACTACCCCACTCATGATCTGGAGTTGGCAGCGGTAGTTTTTGCCTTAAAGATATGGAGGCATTACCTCTACGGCACGAAGTGCAAGCTCTTCACTGATCATAAGAGTCTCCAGTATCTCTTTAATCAGAAGGAGTTGAACATGAGGCAACGATGCTGGCTAGAACTTCTCAAGGACTACGACTGTGAGATACTTTACCACCCATGTAAAGCAAATATTGTTGCTGATGCTCTCAGTCGGAAAGTTAATCTAGAAAGGAAAAGGCCAAGAGCGTTAAGAATTGAAGTCGTCTCGACGATTGTGGAAAGTATCAGGAAAGCTCAAGAAGAAGCTTTAGAGAAAAATGACCGAAAGGAAGAACGTTTGGGAAGAATGTTAGTGTTTGGTACAAACAGTCGAGGACTGAAGGTATTCCAAGATCGAATTTGGGTACCTAAGACGGGAGGAATAAGAGATCTTCTGATGGAAGAAGCACACAAGACCATGTACTCGATTCATCCCGATAGCACTAAAATGTATAGGGAACTAAAACCCTACTACTGGTGGCCGACGATGAAGCTCGATGTTGCGAAGTATGTGGCCGAGTGCGTAACATGTGCGAGGGTTAAGGCACAACATCAGAAACCGTATGGGAGTTTGGAACCTTTACCTGTACCCATGGGTAAATGGGAAGACATCACCATGGATTTTGTGACTAAACTGCCCAGGACGAAGAACGGTCACAACATGATTTGGGTAGTCGTGGATCGTTTCACCAAGAGTGCACACTTCATAGAAGCCAACGAGAAGTGGTCTGTGGATAAGCTCGCAAATGCTTACGTGAAGGAAATTATAAGACTTCACGGTGTCCCTCTTACGATTGTATCAGATCGTGATAGTCGTTTCACGTCAAGGTTTTGGAGGAGTCTACAAGAGGAGTTAGGTACAAAGTTGTGTTTGAGTACTGCTTATCATCCGCAAACTGATGGTCAGAGCGAAAGAACGATTCAGACGCTGGAAGATATGCTGAGAGCATGTACCCTCGAATTCCAAGGGAATTGGGACGAGCACTTACCTCTGGTAGAATTTTCCTACAACAATAGTTTTCACTCGAGCATCAAGATGGCTCCTTATCAACCCTTGTATGGGCAGAAGTGTCGTACGCCGTCTTGTTGGCTTGAAGCCGGAGAGAAGCAGTTTATGGGCCCCGAGATAGTCCATGAGACTACTGAGAAGTTGAAGGTGATTAGGGAAAGGATGTTAGCAGCCCAGGATCGTCAGAAGAGCTATGCTGACAAGAAAAGACGACCGATAACTTTCGAAGTTGGGGATTCCGTTTTGCTTAAAGTCTCACCGTGAAAGGGACTTATACGATTTGGGAAACGAGGAAAGTTGAGTCCAAGGTTTATTGGACCGTTCAAAGTTCTTCAGAAGATAGGGAACCAAGCTTACAAGCTGGAATTGCCCGAAGAACTCAATGGTATTCATAACACCTTCCATGTGTGTTACTTGAGGAAATTCACGAGAGATGTTCCCGACATTATTCCAATCTCAGAGTTAAGGATGGATGAAAATAAAAGGTTGATCGAAGAGCCTGAGGCAATTGTTGACCGTAAGACTAAGAAGTTACGACGCAAGATGGTCGACTTGGTGCTAGTCCGATGGAAACATTCGAATGGGCCGAATCTCACTTGGGAAACAGAGGATGACATGATGAGTCGCTATCCACATCTGTTTGTTGATGCATGATTCCGGGACGGAATCATCCTAAGGGGGAGAGAATTGTAACGCCCGGGTTTCAGGGCTAATCATTTTTGTCAATGTAATAGTCTAGGTCAACTCTTGTAACTCTTTTTGAAGTAATAAAGATGAAATATTTGAGTATTATGTGAATTATATGTGTTTATTATTTAATTATAAATGTATAATTAATAAAGAATAAAAATGAGCGTTAAAATTAAAGTGTGAGATAATCCCGATATCTTTACATAAAGTTGTAGATATGTATCAAGGTTTCCGTGCATATAAGGAACGCCGAAATCCGAGTTATAACGAAGAAGTTATGACTCGTCGAAGTTTCACGACAGAACCGGCACGATACCGGGAAGCGTGAATAGTGAATTTACGATAGATCGAGATTTAGCCTTAGTGATCTAAACGAAAGTCGTAGAATATGTTAAACTAAGAACATCGATAAAAAGAACGCCCAAATCTGACTTCGTATGAAGAAGTTATGAGATTTTAAACAGACCAATCCTGTCCCGACTTGTTAAAAATATAACTTTAAAAAAATAAAGTCAAAATTAGCCGACGGAGTCTAAACGAAAGTTGTAGAGTACGTCTTCACCTACGCGTGGATATAAAGAACGTCAAAAACGGAGTTCGTATGAACGAGTTACAAATTATAATAGCATATTTACGTATTAAAATAAAGTATAAATCATGTATACGTACACACATATATATATATATATATATATATATATATATATATATATATATATATATATATATATATATATATATACATATGTATATATCATTAGAAAGGTATCGACGATGCGGTCATTATAAGACTAATGTTGAGTTCTTTCGACATTAGTTTAGTACAAATATCATTAAATCCATTTATAATAGTATTATAGAGGGGTGTTTAGTTGTTTATATAACTAAAAGGTCATTAAGTAATTATGGAGGGTAGTTTTTGAAAATTCAATTAGTATAAATAAGAGCCTTGGGCTCTCATATTTCTTGCACCATTCTCTTGATTCAAGAGTCTTTCTCTCCTTATCCCCCGAGCATTTCGGTCCCTCGTGATTCGACTTGTCTTTCTGTAGCTTAGTATAGTAAGGTGAGCGCTGAAGCGCTGCACGAATCTTTCTTAGAAAGATTCAGCAACGAAGTTCTGCCCCTGCAGAGCTCGACTCCTAGCTAAAACCCCCTTGTAAGTAAGTTATGCTTACCTTATTTTAATATAGCTTATATTTTAAATTAGTATTGTTATTATGAACTTATAATAAATATTTGAGCTATTATTATAACTTATATAAGTGTCGTTATAATATTTTTTTTAACTACTCGCGGTACGGGGAATCTGGTTTAAAGGGCCGCATAGGGTTGTTGGATTTCAGAAGTGCTATATGCCAAAATGGTCCTGCCCTCCGGTGTTTTATGTCTGGCCCCTGTCTGTACATAGTGGTTGGAAAATATTGTTTAACGCTTATATAATAATAATAATAATAAGACTAATAGTTGGTCACGGTAAATATTAGACTAAAATTTAGCGATAATAATGCTAGGTTTCGTCGAAGGAAAATAGAATCGTTAGAAGCAAGCGCTGCCCGATTTTGGAATCATCACCTTAACAAGTGAGTGCATAGTTACTTTCAACTTACACATAGATATGAAGTATTTTATATAAATTACGTGCTATGTGTGCATATTATCTGAATACTTGCTATCTATGCTAGATGAACGTTGTTATACATGTTTTCAATGATTTAAACTGTATATGTATTTTATATCTACGAAAATGTTGGGGTAAAACATGGGTAGATGCAATAGGTGATGTGTGATAAAATGATGAGAGGCCTCGATGTTGATGTTGTTGATTCTGTCATCTAGCGGAGTATGGATGACGACTACGGACTCTTCTAGACAGTCCAGTGGAACACTAGCAGGCTCGCAACTTGTAGGTGCTTGTGAACGATATGTTCACCGGTGTACTCCATCCCCCACATGGTTGCCTTTAGGACATTTATTGCTGAGGAATCCCCTTAGCAGTAGTGTCCGTCCCGATGATGATCCTTAGGCTAGGTCCCTTATGATAGGTGTTTAGGGACGTAAAGTGAGGATAACGGGAACGGGTAATCGGGTTATTGTTGATCGATGAAATTAATAAACTTATTTATTGTGGGTTGAAAACCCTATGTGCTCACCAGGCTCCCAAACCTGACCCACTCAGTTTTATGTATTACAGGTAGTGGCGCATGAGCATAGGTGTGATGTTTTGGACGAGGGATTACGGATATAGACCTGTAGATATGAAATAATGTAGTAAGGCTTATATTGTACTGTTTATGCTTTTGATCTGTACGAACATGACATCCCGAGTCTTTTAATGAAATACATTTCTATGGAAATGCTTTTGATAAATCTTTATCATATTTTTGTTTTGGGACAAATTCCGCAATACTTTCATTTAAAATGTAACTCTGTTTTTTAAACAAAGCATAAACAAACCGGTCTTTTCTGGCCGTGATTTTGGGGATGTCACAGTTTGAGGCATATCCAGGAAAAATATGAAGAGACAATGGGAAGGAAAAAAGACTTACGTGACCAGCTTTGGGAGTGTGGTAGAGCAACAACAGTCAATCACTTTAACAGAGCAATGGATGAGTTGAAAAATATCAATGAGAAGGCTCATGCTTAGGTGTGTAAGATTCCAACAATCATTTGGTCTAAATCTCACTTCAGTGGTATGTTTGTAGAAATTTAAATAATAAATGTTAATTTTGATCGTTGTGTTTTAACTAGATGTGTAATTTTCTTCTCTTAATATGTTTTATATAGGTAGGGCACACACTGATTGTTTTTTGAATAATCTTTGTGAGATATTCAATTCTAATCTAGATGAGGGTTTGGATAAATCTATTATCACTTGCTTAGAGTATTTTAGAGAGTATCTTATGAAGAGATTGTGTGTGGTGCAAAAGGAAATAGATAAGTGTGAAGGACTGCTAACCCCAACATCAACTATGGTGTTTGACAATTTTAAGATTGATGCAACTAAGTATGTGGCTAAATATAATGGGGCAGGAAAGTACCAAGTGACAAACACATGGCAAGATCAATATGTGGTAAACTTGAATGAGCAAATTTGCAGTTATAGGTTTTGGGAAATTACAGGTTTTCCATGTAGACATGTTGTTTGTGCTATATGGGACAAAAGTGAAAATGGATAAAATGCCCCACATGTTGATGAATGGGTCCATCCTTGATATAGGTTACCACATGGAAAGCCATGTATTTCAACAAAATTGATCCACTGAATGGACGTTGAATGTGGCCTAAAAGTGACTACCTATTTACTTTAAATCCACTAAAACATAAAACATAGGTTTATATTTCAATTAGGCGTAATATTTAGTTTAAATGTTAACATGGAATTGATTCATTTTTAACTATAATATATCAATATGTCTAGGTTGGGAGGCCTAAGAAGAAGAGAAAGAGGGGTGTTGATGAGCCCAACAACCAAGCATGTAAATTGAGCAGGAAATATCAGACAGTCACATGTTCAAAGTGTCATAACAAGGGGCATAATTCCAGAACATGTAAAGGGCAGGGAGGCAGTGGTGAAGTTGGAGGGGGCTGAAAACTATGTTCAGTAGTTATTAGGATGTTTGTGCTTTAGGTCTTTTGAAACTTAAGTCATATTTGTTTGTTTGAAACTGTAATGTATGTATGGGCTAAGAACTTAAATCATGTTTACTTGTTTTGAACTTAGTAGGATGGTTGTGTTAAGAACTTTACAACTTGGCATGTAATGGTGTGTATGCACATTTTGGCAATGAATTAATATGTTTTGTGTACCACCCTTCAATGATTCATTAATAATAATGTACATTTCAATTGCACATCAAAACCATCTAAAAGATGCATTTACAATACACTTAACACTTGCAAATGAAAAACATTCTAGAATTTCAACATTCAGCTATAACAAAGTACATTCCGTTACCATTCCATAATATTGATTTGCTAGAAACTAAAGTTGATTACAATTCTATTACATTGATCTGATACATAAACCAAAATACAACAACACCAATTCCATAAATCCCCTACATAAACTGAAAGAAAAAACCCCTATTCGATTAAAATCCAAAAACCCCTACACCGGTTACAAACCAAAAACCCAAATTCCATTACCATCCAAACTTTCACAAGATACTTACTGATTAAAATAATACCAAAAAATGAACACCCATGAACAAAACAACATTAGCTGGTATTTCCATAGTTCTGCACTCGCAATAGCAACCCTCTCTTCCAATTGATTTCATTGATCTTATCAAACTTGGAATCACTACCAATGTCCTAGCATACATAGGAGGCCCAGGCCATCGAAGGAACCCACATCTTGTATAGTTCCAAAATTGCCTTCCAGGGTTACGATCCCTCCATGAAGTGATCTTCGTTGCTTCATTCTCACATCTGCAAGTCATTATCTCTGAATGCGAAGCGATTGGATATTGTAAAAGGTGCAACGGCTGACCAATAGTGGAAGGGAGAAGAGAGATGACGATCGCAGATAAAGGGTTTGCACAAAAATCGGGCACACAATCTCTCTTTTAAAGAGTGAAGGTTAAAGTGAAATGACAAAATTGCCTTGCAATATAATATTGAAAATGAGTTAATGGCTAAATGGTAACGGAGTGAACCGGAATGACTAAATATTAAAAGTTTGGAAACCATAGGGACCATCCATGAGGTTTTTTATAATTAGGGACCAAACTTCAGATTTCGTGAAACTACAGGGACAGTTTTTGAAGTTGTCTGAGGTACAATAAATCCTTTGTCTTTTAATATTTTAAGCTTTTTTTATGCAATGAAGAACTATTGCATAATTTCCAACGTAACCATTTATTAAGTGGGTAATTATTTTGTACTATTAATAAAAAATTGATCAGATAACAAATTGATTTATCCGTTTTTAATTAAAGATCATATTTAAATTTAATTTTTTTAATATAATTATCCTTTTCATTAGAAAATAAATTGTCAAAGTTATAGATTATAGTTTCTATTAAAAGCTTATCAATAAACAATATGTAAAAATATATTATCATGATTGATTTTTTCTTTTTGGCAGCAAGAAAATAAATTCATTCACCAATGGGCTAGCAAGAAGCTAGATCAAATACAACCAGATCACGTGATCATAATTTTTGCATATTCAGCTTGACAAAGACAGAGAGGAAAAGAACAATTAATAGTATTCTCTCCCATACCGAGCTTCCTGCAAAAATTCATTAAAAGTGAAAGTGATATTATTAACTAGTTTATAACCCGTGAAAACTACGGTTACAAAATTAATTAAATATTCATATTAAAAAATTCAAAATTATTAATCAATTATTTTATATAAAATTTTAAATACATTATTAATTAAGAGATTTTTTTATTAGTTATGTAAAATTATAATTATTGATTCAAATAAATATGTGAAATTAATTTATCATATATATTAGACTATTTTTATTTGTGAAATAATGAGAACAATAATATAAAATTTAAAATTTAAAATAAAGAATAAACAGATTGACAAATAACATCACATTAATTAGAAGGTTTAATGAATTTAAAATAGAGAATTAATAGGATGACAAGGGACATCATATTAATTAGGAGTTTTAATGTTATAACATTTGGCAAAAAGACTACTCTTTTATTAGTATAGAGATTAAGACTAACAAAGGTACTTTGAATAATTCTCATAGACCCCTAAATAGTTTCTCTTTCCAATTTTACCAATTAGTTTTGCGACCCTTTTGACCTCATCAAATGTGAAATCATCTTTAAGGATAAAATTTTGCTCCTCCAAAAGATTTTTCACAATTTATTTGCTCCCGAACCATTCAGATTTGAGATCCACAACCCATGTGAACTCAAGCCATGAATCAGTGCTAAAATTTATGTCGAAAAACCTTCTAATTTAGAGACCTTAGTTTCAAAATCTATGTTTAATATAGATCAATTAATGTTGATTGTTGGGTGGCGATTTGGAAGAGGGGAAAAAAGTCTAACCACTCAAGTCTCAAAAGAGACATTGAACACCACCTGATTTTTATTTAAACATGCCACAAAAACAAGTACAAACAAGCAACAAAGTGACACCCTATACACAAAGTTATCGTGTTCAAATTATAAAAATAACGTACACTTTGCAAAACAATCCCCAAATCTTGTAGACACACACATGTTTTTTCATTGATAGTATTCTCAACAAGTCTTGAAGCATAACGAGCCCTCCGAGACACCACAGTATGTCTTTAATGCGAACTTGCTTTGAATGCCACCCTCTTTATAAAAGAACTTAAGAAACTCTCCATAATCAAAAGGGTTGTAAAGCAAAGGACGTTCTTTGTCTACCATCTCATCAAATGCTTTCACGAGGTTGCTTGATTTTTGTACAGAAAAAAACCCGAGCGAGTATCTGGACATAGTTTCATTCATCACCACTCTATGAAAGGGGACATGCAATCGGCCATTCAACCAAACCTGCATTACATTCATATAAGGAGTTATATCAAACTCATGCAAAGTTTGTTATTTTTGATCCATTAACATCAATCTTAATCTCAGTGCAACGCGAATACAATACAAAATTACAGTTATTTTACTTACATTGAAAGTATCCCCAGCTACGACAACAAAAGAGTTTGGAGAAGCTTTCACTCGTATCCATTCATTGTTTTTAGTCTGGATTTCTAACCCTCCGACTTCGTCTTGATGTAAAATTGTCATTATGTTCGTATCAGTATGAGTATGGAGTCCAATATTGGATTCATTTGGCTCTGGTGCTCGATATTTCATCAACTTAAGAAGGTAATTTGTTGATTTCATTTGTTCATCAAAATACTTCTCCAAATCCAAGCTCTCAAACACCATCCTCTTCACTATCTCATCTAGTTCTCGCAACTTCTTTGAGTATATTTTAATGCTTTCGCTGCCATGGAACCCCGACCAGCTTCAATACCATATGTGAGAACAAAATTTATAGCGTTTGAAGAGAAGAAACGTACCGAAATTTAGGGTTGTCATGAGGCCACATTAGATTGGTAAAATTATCAACGTTTTCAGGGATAAATGGATTACCGATTCCCATGCTTTCGTAGAGTGGAACCTTGGGAGATTGAACATAGCCATGAAAGGCTGTTTCTGATGTGTTTTGAAGTTTGGTTTCTAATGGGAGATTGAAGAGCTGTTTCAATGCATCGTTTACAGATTCTTGAAGATCGATTGATACAACTGATGATGCTTCGAAGCAACCATAGTCTTGGAGAGCTTTTAAAACGTCGGTTTTTATGGATTCCCAGATGGACTGATTATCTGGATTATGCATATTTAGCTGGGAGAAATCGATTACTGGAATTTGAATTTGAGTTTCTGATGCCATTTCCAAGGATGTTTGCGTTTGTGAGGGAGAAAAAGCGTGTGTTCTTAAGTGGTTAATTAGGCAATCATGAGACAAATTGAGTGATTAAAACAAAGAATCGATAAGCACAAAGCAAAAAAGAACTTTTTTGTTTTTCATGTTTGTACTTATACGTTACAGCCTCTTCAAGTTTTGTTCCAATGGGTCTCTAATAAAATCTATTTGCTTTTGCCGTAACTAAACCTTCTTCAATTGTTAATTTTGAATTTTTACATATTAAATAATTTATTACTACTAATTTATCTTGAATGTTTTATAAAATTTAATATGTAATTTATTAATTGCAAATCATATGTCTTGATTCCGAACAGAAAACATTGTTCGATATTAAAATTTAACTAGATAAATATATTAAAATTTGGATATGGATATTTTTTTAAAAAAAAATTATAACTTATATTTAGCTACAAACCTACAAAATTAAAAAAAAAGTAATTATGTTGGGTTTTTTCTTAGAAAAAACAAAATAAGATAAAAAAATTGAATATATAGTTAAAAACAGTGGTTAAGCCAAGATTAAAGTAAAAGGATAGTAAAAGTTTTTTGTATATAATAAGAAATAACCTAATTTTTTTTTAGGGAATGCCACACTTTTTTTTCCGAGGTATTACCGTAACATAAAACAAAATTTTCCAAAAAAAAAATACACTATTGAAAAAACAATTAAGGGTCATCTCGGTCTCTACATTAGATCCATCTATGATTAAAAACCATTATGTAACCTAGTAGTTTTATAATTTTTGATAATTGTCATTTGTTTTATTTACAGTTTTAAATATATTTATATTATATTTCTTTTATTAAAATACGTTCATTTTATTATTTTATTTTATAGTTTTAAGTAACAGATTAACCAAGTCTTGTCCTAACTCTCCTTATACCCTCCATCCCCATTCCTTAATTACCCACCCTCCACGTTTTTTTTTTTTTTTTCATTTCCTTATCTAAATCCTAGATCTAGAAGTGAGTAGAATGGGGTTTGATTATTGGCAAAGACCGCACAACAAACCCCAAATACTATTATTTCATTTTGAAAACCGATTGGTGCGTTTTTATGTAATGCGGTTATGTGGTTCGGTTATTAACCGCATTAATTAGGTACGATTATTTTCTATGGGTTTTAAACGCAATGGTGTACATTTGAGATTTTATCATCAGGATTTGAAACATATTATTAAGTTCTTTTACTAAAGTGCAAAAAAATTTAGGTTATTTATTATTGTGGTAAACAGTAAACAATGTTATGAACTTCTGGACTTTAGTGAATATTGGTAGACTACACTGCTAACGGAAAAGAAACACCATGCTAGTGAATTCCTTGCTAATTATGAATTCTAAAACAATCAACATGTTGAGTTTGAAGCAATGTTTTAAAAACCGGTTTTTTAGTTGAACCGGTATGATGACTGGTTTCCGATTCAACCGGTTCAACCGCCGGATCAACACGTTTCAATATATTTCACGTTTTTTTATATTTTCCTACATATATAAATCATGAATTTGATGTTTATTGATTCAAACATTAAAAATACATATAAAAATAAGTTGTAGATGAATCCAAATACATTAAAATAACACATAAACATAAGTTTTAGTGTTTTACATCAATCTGTATACGTCAAAAAAAAAAGTATAATACCGAAACAAAATATAGTTTTAGATTAATACTAACACATCAAAAAACTTTATAACATTTATCATATGTTTTTATTTAGAGAAACTAAATAGATTTGAAAAAATAATCACCAAAGTTCATTATGTAATTGTTTTTTTTTCATGTGTTTTTATTTGGTTTAATCGGTTTATTTTGACCGGTTCAAATAAGTTTTTTTAAAAACTGGCCAGTTCAATCCAGTTTAGAAATCAATATAAACCGGTGATAGTGGAAATGTTCCCTTCTCCGATTCCCGGTCCAACCGGTTTGACCGACCGGTTCAAACCGGTTTTTAAAACATTAGTTTGAAGTTACCGGCTGCTAAAATCAAACACAAACACGCGAAGGAGAGAATGAAATACCGTATAATCTTATCCCGCTAAAATTTTCACATATTTTTAAAAGTTTTTAATAAATAATATATTAATAATTAATAAAACAAATAATTAAATATTATAGATAGAAAGGCTTTGTTGCGGTTAATACATATGTGGTGTGGTTCGGTTTTTGAAAGATTAAAAACCACACCGCACCAACCAAAAATTTTTGGTTCTTTAAAAATTAAAAAATCGCACCATCGGTTTTTGTTTCAGTTTCGGTTTTCTGTTTTTCTTGGTTGTGGTTTAGTTTTTGTTCATCCCTACATAGAACCATTACCACCACCGCCAGATTTCTCCCTCATTGCTACCCTGGACATACCTCATTGCCTTCCATGCCCACTAATAAAACCCTAGGTCGAGACCTCTTTCTACTCACCCTTTTTATTAACCTTAACTAACGCCACCCCTTTTTCCTACTTCTTTGTCCACCATTCTCCTCCTTGTTGCCATCAATACTTTAAGACATGGTCGCTCAAAATCTTAAATTAAAAATGTGTTGTTTTGTTTTGATGGCTTGTATCTACACATAATCGACCGTAATATACAAAACTTACACATATACATAATCGGTCCCAAATAGCTACAAAACTTTACCTTAGATAGAATCACCAACAATTTTTCAAATTGACATGGATGTTAGTCCTTCATGTATATTAAGTTGTTCTTAAGCCTTAAAGACATATACCAAATAAGTCTTAAGGAGAAGAAACTAATAAGCACATTAACTCTACATTACACCTTAGAAGAGAAGAGAAGGAAGAGAGCTAAAGAGCTCCCAGATTTAAGAGAGAAAAAGAGAAGAAGAAGTATATGGAAAACTAGCATTTTTTTAGTACTTACCCTTCTTTATATATACATCCACTCATGTACTAAATCAAAGCTAGTTATTCATGAAGGTATGACGCGTTATGACAAGCATGTTAGGAAGAAAGGAAATATAGCACGCTCCTTCTTCTCTTAGAAGAAAATCATGCCAAAATGGAAAAGAAGTGATGGCGGGATGTCTTTCACTCCAACCCATTTAACTAGCATATACATGCTTTTATTATATAGACTATCTTTATATAAACGACCTTCTATATGTTCAAAAAGATGTACATAACATATAAATCATACTATAAGAGTTACTAGTTGTTTTTCTATCTTAGAAATTATTATTTCCATAAATAATAATTTTTCCAATTAAATACAAGAAATATAAATATTTATTAACGAACAAATTATTATAATATATATTAACATTAAGATGTTGTTAGTGTAACCCTTTAAGGGAAGGGCCTGACGTCATGGTATAACATTTTCTCCTGTTATTTCCGCATTATTGATATTGTACTATGATGATGTGAGATTTATACAATGTGATGGTTTTGGAACAATTTTTATATGTGTAGTATTTGTTTTAAATGTGAAAAAAAACTTATTCTACTTTTGGGTCGTTACAAATTGGTATCAAAGCCTTGGTTTGAGGGATTCGAATACACTCTCAGGTGTGTCAGAACTCAAATTGAGGAAATGATAATCTTTTCAAAAGAAAAAGAATTGAATTTTTCTAAAAAAAAGGTTTTCTTGAGTAAAAAGGGAGAGTGCAATGTGTGCGATTGGCCGAGCTCAAGTAATTGTTTTCCAAGTTGCCTATGCTTATGTATTATGATTAGTGTGCTGATATGTGAACTGCATGCTGGAGTAGGGCTAAGGATACCTTCAGAAATGATGTGATAAAGTTTCTTGATTTGTGTGATGCCTTATATCTTAGGAAAATTGGATACCATGTATTACTTAGAATCAATATTGACTCTATTATTTGCTAAGTGTATGCTTTCAAAGTTATATATGATTAGGATTGCATAGCCCTAGAATGATGGATTATGCCTCATTTCTTGTTCCTTGTTTGGTTGCGGAATTAGGGTACAAACTTTATTTTATAGTCTATGTGATTCTATTTGTGTATAACATGCATGTATAGGGCAACCAACGGTGTTGCTTGAGGTTTCTGGTTCTATGTTTTGTGAGGGTTGAGAAATCAGAGAAGAGTCTAGGATATGTGTGTTGTGTTGTATGAGCTTTATATAATGTGGTGAATTGGAGGAATCAAGTATAAACTTGAGGAAGGTACATGTAGGTGTGGAAGGTATTTTTGGGTCCGTACTATTGGAAGCATAGGACCGTTACCCGAGACGAGTGCAGACCTAGAAATTCTAAGGAAAATGGTGAGGAGGAGTCCCCTCAAACTTCTTTATTGATTGATTTCTATGTTGTATTTTTAGTTTGAGGATGGTGACTACACGAGGAGTTTCAGATTGGGGTTCGAACTCCCTCATTCTAGGAGTTGAAGGCATGTGGAGCACTTGAGTTCTTTGGGGTTAATGACCCCATCGCTATCCGCCGCTAGATCGTTGACATGGAGAATGCTCAGCGCACGAGCTTTTGTCCCAAGGTGGAAAAGGTGGGATTCACGTTTTGCTTGCTGAGGGACTGGTAGGAGGAGGTCACCAGAGCGATTGGGACGGAGGCTCTTACAGTGATGACTTTGTGGTGATTTTGTACAGAGTTTTTATCGGGAATTTTCACCGACTATTGAGGTGCAACAGCTGGTGAGGGAGTTTCAGGACCTTCACCAGACTATAGAGATTTTGGCGTAGATCTCCGCCAAATTCAGGTAGAGGGCATTGTTGCTTCCGTAGTACGCTGCCGATGAGGAGATGAGAAAGACGATATATCTTGCTATGCTAAGGGATGATATCAGGGAGTTCGTGAGCTTTTCGGGGTATAAGACCCTGAATGATATGATTGTGACAAACCGTAAACAGGAAATTGAGTTGGGTACTCAATTGCATTTTAGCACAACATATCACCCTCAGACCGATGGCTAAAGTGAGAGAACGATCCAAACACTTGAGGATATGCTTCGGGCATGCGTATTGGATTTTGGGGGGAGTTAGGATACTTACCTTCCGCTGGTAGAGTTCTCCTACAACAACACTTATCATGTCAGTATTGATTGACAACCTTTTGAGATGTTGTATGGAAGGAGGTGTAGGACCCCGATTTGTTGGGGGAGGGGGGGGGGGGGGAGGTCGGACATCGGGTCATAGGAAGCACTGAGGTGCTACTTGAAACTACTGAGTTGATTCAGCAGGTATGAGATAGGCTTCAGGTGGCGTAGAGTCGTCAGAAGAGTTATGTTGATCGATGCCGTTCAAGCCTTGAGTTTTTGGTGGGAGATTTGGTACTACTGAATGTGTCACCTTGGAAGGGTGTCATCCGGTTTCGGAAGTAGGGCAAGTTGGGCCCCCGGTTTATCGGTCCCTTTAGGATTACTGCCCGGGTAGGCAGGATTGCGTACCGGCTGGATCTTCCTGATGAGCTCAGATCCATAATACTTTCCACCTGTCTCGATTACGAAAGTGTGTAGCCGATGAGTCGATCGTGATATCGCTAGATGATATTCAGGTGGATGAGCGTCTTAATTATGTGGAGAGGCCCATTGTAATTCTCGAAAGGAAAACTAAAACTCTACGTAAGAAGGTGGTAAATCTGGTGAAGGTGAAATGGTAGTACCGAAAGGGCTCTTAGTGGACGTGGGAGCCAGAGGACGAGATGAGGGAGCACTACTCATATTTTTTTTATGGTAAAAGACTTCGAGGACGAAGTCTAATTCAAGTGGGGAGATTTGTAACACTCGAATCCAGGTATTTTCATTTTTTGTCCTTGTAACAAAAATATATTTTCGAAGGAGGTCCCCTCGTATGTTGGGTGTACGTCTATGTACGTTTAGCGTACATGGTCATGATGGATCGGGAATTTGGGCCACATATGCGGGGTGTACGAAGAATACACGGGGTATACATAGACAAAGTTAAAACCCTAATTTTAGGGCATGAACCCTATTTAAACATACTTATGGTGACATATGTTTACATACAATTAGTGTTTATAATACTAATTTAACACGTATAAGTATCCTAGTGTGCGGAAAACACTTTGGTCAAGTGCTAGGAGGCTATTGGGTTGCAATAAGGGAGTATATGGCCTAGTTAGGGAGTTTACTCTTCAAGAGTAAACTCTTTATGGAGTTTTCGGCCCTAAGACCATATCCCCATGATTTTATGGCCGTAAACTCATGGGTGGTGTGTTCTTGGATGTTTTAAGGTCTTATCTCACTCGTAGAATTAGGCTAGGTTCTAATCTAGGGCATATGAAGGGTTTAAGGCTCCAAATTGACCACTTAAGGGAGTTCACGACTGTAAACCTAGAGTTTACGGCCGTAAACTCTCACTTGGTCATTCCCTCCATGAATTTAGGTCTTAAATGGAAGGGTATAAAGTTCTATGCATTTTCCAAGCCATATAGGGAAGTTAGGGCATTATTTGGCCTCTTTAAGGGAGTTTACGGCCCATGGACCAATCCTTGGGGGGTTTACGGCCGTAAACTCCTAAGTCCTTGGTTTAATTGATGTTTAAAGCCCCTACTTCAATGGTGGTTGGTTCTAGACATTTACCCAAGTCATAAGAGGTGTTTGAGGGCAATTCTAACACCTTAAAAGGTGTTCACGGCCCTTGAAGAGGGGTTTACGGTCCAAGAGTGTTCTTGGGCCGTAAACTCATGTTTACTCTCCATATAATAAGGTTTTGGTGTTCTAAACTCGTACATGCAAGTCTACAAGTCATATCTAAGCCCTTGGAGTGATTTGGAAGGGTTTTGGGCTTCAAAACCCCACTTATGGGTGTTTACGGTCCAAAAGTGTTCTTGGGCCGTAAACACATGATTTGGCCCCTATTGGATGTCTTAAACACGAATTTGCATGTTAAATGAGCTAAACAACAAGTTAGGATAGATCACTTACTAGTTTGGGGCTCGAAATGACGGTTTTTGGATCGAAAGCAACTTGTAGAGAGAGAGAGAGAGAGAGTAGAGAGAGAGTGAAAAGGGTGTAAATGAGGTTAACTCATCCTTATATAGGGGTTTGAGTTTGTGGCTCGGTGGAAATCTACCCGATACTGACGTTAAACGGGGCTTTTGGTCGCACCCGATTAAATGGTCGTAATTTGACTTGGTTGTAACTAAAATTTTTCAAAGGAAAATTGAGGGCGTTCCTAATTTGTTCAAACCCTTACGAAGTCGTAAAAAGTCCCAGTTTAATTAACCTAGTCCAAAAGGTTAACGGACGATTAATAAAGCGGATTTTATTAACGGACGATGAGGTTAAAAATGACGTGATAAATTTCGGGTTGTCACAGTAAAAATTGGTCAGAGTTCGGCGGTCAAACCACCGCAAACCATTATGTATTAAGGACTAATCGTGTGTGATTTTACGTTTATAATGTATATCAAAGATATTATATTCATAATTACTTTCAGAACGTCTCAAACTGCTTAAACCATTTATAGTTGATGATCGAATAAAAAATTACCAAAAAAAAAATCTATTTATGACATTACAAATAATTTTTTATTGAGTATATTTGAGAGTTATGGATAAGAAATTTGAATAGATTACGTTCTCCTGGTTTGGTGGATGTAAAGACAGTCCAAATTGGAGATCGTATTTGAAAGTTACGCGTCTTTAAAGTTATAAAAATCAATATTTATCTGATTTTCCTGAATCGAATTGTGCACTACTTCATTTTAAATAGCTACGAGCCTCGTAAATTGTTTTTGAGTGCGTTTTTGAACTCAAACTGTAGTGTATTATTTTATTTTATTTTTATCATATTTTAAATCTCGACCGAAATCAGATTCGTAAAATCTGTCGAATCAAAACCAATTAGTCTCAAAATTTTAAATGTTTAATCCCGGAGTTATGTATATCATAATTGAATTATGTCTGCTTTTCTGGAGTTGCAACGACCAAGACTTTGAGCAGATACTTTTTGAAAAATTCCATGAAATGATACGAATACATGAGAATCGACAATAAGGATGAAATCATAAAATTCACAACACATGTATACAGTATACTATAAATCCCCAAAAATCCACAAAAATATGGTTTTAGGGGTACAATAAGATATATCTAAGATACTTGGCAATAATGGTAAATGTTTTCCCTATAGTTCTCTCTCAGATATCTCGTTTGAAGAAGCATCCACCGGATGTGGGTTTTTCGGCGAGCCAAGAGGCTATCACCTTTGTCCCAACACTCCTCCTCTCCATTTTCTACTCATCGATCTCAGCCTAACATCCCAACGATTTTCGAGAAGCACCAACGAAAAACCCCCTGTCGAGCTTCAAACAAACAAACACACCCACTCGGATGGCTGATTCCGGCGAGATCAAGTAGAGTTGCAGCTCCCTCGACGAGTTCTATCGACGCTCACCACCTACACAACCCTCCTCTAGTCGAAGAATCACAACCCCAAACACTCCAACCCTATCGTTGTTGATGCTACTCTGATTCCTTTCCGAGTTTTTGCTGCCAACAACGAGAGAAGAATCATAAGAGAGGATCGTCGGTGATGAGTGGACACCAGCCTCGATGCCTTTGCTCTTCCACTGCTTCCATTCGAGTTCCTTTTTCTTTTCCCTTCCCTATTCGTGTTGGTTGCCAATCGAGAATGAAAGAAAAGAAAGAAGATGCCAGCGAAAACCTTCTGCCGGCACCCCTCCCGTGATTTCTCAACCGCCATCGGAGTCCCGTTAATTGCTTCCCATTCGACAATTGTTCCTTCTCACCGGATCTATTGTAGACGACGATTACCCCCTGTTTCTATTGTAAGTCTGTAACATTTTATTAAGGGGGTGTTTGACTTAGCTTTTCACAGCCAAAAGTCCTTTTTGTAAAAGAAAAAAAACAAAAAGATGTTTGGCAAACTAGTAACTTTTGGAGTTTTAATACAAGGAAAAACAACTTTTTGGAAAAGTTAGGATTTCCTGACTTTTTGTAACTTTTTGGAAAAGAACTTTTGAGATTTTAAAAGCTAAGCCAAACACGCCCTAAATAGTCCCTTCAAATGTAGTTTTAAATTAAAAGGATCCCTTGATAGAAATCTTTACAAACCAGGTCCCATTTTATTTAGGAATTACAAAAATGGTCCCTTTAAGATATAACTTATCACGAAACAATCCACATGTTCAATAATTTAAAAAAACAACCGTTTTTAAATATAAAATATTTCAAAAAAGTCCCTTTAATTCAAAATATTACAAAATAGTCATGGGCTTGTTTTAGTTCAAAAGGATGTCAAGATGCGGTTTCTAATGTAAAACTTCACACGAATGAGCCAATTGCAGACAAATCGAACTCACGCTTCAAGGGTGCATTTCTACAACCCGGTTTTAATATTTGGGGGGAGAATATATGCGTGTCTATTAAAGTTTTGATGATTTTCAAAATTTATATACAAAATTGCATCATACATTATAATTGGTCTAAAGTTTTTGAAATAGCAATCTAAAAATGTGATAAATCACCAAAAATCTGTTAAGTTAAAGAAGATTGTTAAAATATGATATATTTACACTTTACGTGATATATGAATATAATTAATAAGAAAACCACAAGATTACAAGTAAATTGCTATAATAACACGATTAATATTGTAAGTCACAAAAATAAAAATGACCAAAAATATTACTCGCGTATAACATGAAACTACATCGTCATAAATTGTGGAAAGACGAAGTTTATGTAATTTTATAATTATTAGTTAAAATTATCAAATTTAACTTTTAATATATAAGGTTATGTAAAAATGAATGGAAAAGTTATTAATATATTTTTATATTAATTATAAAAATATAACTCAATTTACTAAGTTATGGATTTTTATATTGCAATAAATAACATGATTGACTTCATGACTTAAGAGTCGTTATCTGCGAAATAGTGTATACTATTAATCACGTGAATTATAAATATCATGAAAGTTGTTGGTTTCATGTTGGTTGAAACTTGGAAAATGTGATAAATAGCAGTTATTCTGCTGCCCAAATATCGTTATAACAAATAACAGAAATTTGGAAATCCATTAAATCTTACGAATCTCAAATACTATATGACTTCGATCGGATATTATTACTAAACAACAAAAATATAAGTAGTCAATAATCTTATAGCAGGAAGTTTAGGAATAGGATGCCTAGACACATTGTTAGGATCCAACACTCCAGAGTCTCCCTGTAAATGTTACGTTGTTTCTAAAGCCACTTGAGTTAAGTTCGTTTCCTAAGCCATTTGGGCTATATTGTTGGGTATACTAAAAATGTGTGTCTTGGTGGAAACCCTTTATTTTCATCACCGTTAATCCACATAGAATGACTAACGACAAGTATAAGTGTCATACTATCGATCTTATACTGTTAGGCCGCCAACCTGGAGTTGCTAGCTACAACTACATCTGACGAGACAAATTTTGGTGTTGATGTTGGTACCATTGAACATTCCCACGTGTTATAATAGGTTGAATGATTGAAGCATGCCCTACTATGGAGCCGATGCAAAAGGTGTAGTGTCACTAGTTCGGTTATGAGTTCATTATAAAATCACATTTTTGTTTCGTTACCGTATAGAACTGATATTAGGTTTATACGACGTTTTATTTCACTTATACTAGTTGAAAGAGACTGTAGGTAACAAAATAGTTTGTGACCCAAAAAGATAAGTGTCAATACTGGAAATTAAGTCATATAACACTAAATTAATATCATGGCATGACTGATTAGGGTTTTATAAGTTACAAGTAATAATAAGTTATTTATATAAACCATTTGTTCTTTTACAAAAACACAATATATATGTGGGAGGAGTTTTCCCCACTGGTTAAGTGTCGGTTCCCAAATTACGTATGATAATACTTAAATAATACCACGACATGATTTTACAAAGTTTAGAAATTTGATACTTATGCGTTTTACATATAAACTATACAAACACTTGTACAAGATTTCTAGAGTAAAGTTGGTCATTTTATGTTTTCACAAGATGCTATATGACTTTATTTTATATAAATTGGCACTCAAAATCCTTATATAAAAAGCATTTCGGTCATCAGAACCATATAATTTTGATATAAGTTTGACTTACTTATATGTATTTTGCTAAATTTTGAAATTTTGGATTTGAACGCAGGATGTTTCTAAATACACTTTTATAACTCATTTATTCTATACTTTTGATGCAAAAGTAAATATTTATAAAAGCTGATCAACTAACTAAATTATATAAAACACTTTTGGATCTAAAAATACTTTGTGTCAAAATCTGTACAACTCACCAACAATTTTGTTGACGTATCTTAATCCATGTATTCTCAGGTTTATTAATAGGTTGGAAGGATTTTCGTAGAGCACTTTCCATTATTTTACTATACCATTGTAAACGTCGATCTATTAATTGTGTGTAGCGATTTAGCAATAGTCAAGGTCAATGTAATTTCTATTTCAGTAATAACAGAAGATTATATTTGTATTGTTCAATGTATGTTCAATAACTGTGATCAATGATTTACGTCGCGCACCTCGACGTTTCCGTCTGCGGCCATGGGTATGACAAATTGCTATCAGAGCTATTGGCTATAGCGAGCTAGTACTTTCTTAGGAAAGCATGGCTATAGTCTAAGTCTTACTCTCTTAGGTTAGATATATCCCTTAACTTTCAAATATACGGTTATACATATAAAAACTCCAACCCTTGAATGCTAAATACAACGCAAGGTTTTATGTCAAACACCATAGCTAAGTTGATTGTACATGGGCCGAACCATAACTAGACGTACACTGGTCACCTATGTTTAATTATGGTTGGACATATGCAAAATCATGCTTGGATTCGGTTGATGGTAGACTAAAACGGTTGGAATCCAAAATATTTAAAGAAAATCACAGTTCGAAATGCTTAAGAATTCTTGAAAATTCTAGTGCACACTTACGAATACTTAGTGAATATTTACCTCAAATGCTCATGAAACTACAATAATTATAAACATAAATCATGTATGAAGTTTATCTTGGAATACTAAGTACTCAACTATGACATCCTATGAATGCATCTGTTAGACCTCGTAGCAATACCTTGCAAAATATACGCACCTTTGTGAATCATTTCGAATTTAGCTTAGGTATTCAATCAGTCCATTTTCGTTTTGTTATGAACTGTCCAACTTATGATTGAATAATCTAAGTTCAAAAGAAGGACACCTATACGTACTCTTTGTCTTCTGTGACATTTTTGAAGGAGAACATAGCAGTCTCTATATAAAAGAGAGAAACATGAAAATTGTAGGAAATGGTGTCTAGTATCCAAAATATCTCGATTTAAATAAATCCAAACTTCAGAACTCGAATTATGGTCAAAACATCGATTAGAAATCGATTTTAATTGTAAGCTTTTCTTCTTGAGTTTGTACTGCTTGTCCCAATACTTGATATTTTCTTTTCACCTATTATTTATATAGATTTCACATTTAGTAGTATTGTAAAAAATTACTACACCTAATACTTATAATGAAGTTACTCTTGGGCAAAACCATGTCAATTCTACACATTTAGCACAACTGTAATATTATCGCTTATAGTTACAATGATATTTTCATGCAACTAATTTCTCCTTAAACCAATTGTAATGGGAAAAGTAATGTCTCACGAGAGATCAACGAGTGATCATCCATTACCAGCACAATCTCTTGGCACAACTACGATTGAGATAATGATCAAACAACTAGTAGCTAACACTTTGGACCACATACAAATCTAATAGGAACAACGCCTATGAGCAAAGTAGAAGTGGAAGAAACAACCATAAAAGTAATAGTGATGTCCCGAGGACATGAACATACGAAGAATTCATGTACTACAAACCCATATCCTTTTACGAAAATGAAGGATTTATAGGGTCGACACTCTGGATTGAAAAAATGAAATCAATATTCCATGTTCGTTCCTATATAGAAAACTACATGTTTAGGCTTTCCACCTATACCTTTAAGGGTACTGACCTGACCTGGTGAAACTACTATGCAAAAATCGGAGGCAAATGACTCAGTCGATGAGACGACATGAGAAGCACTAAAGATGATGCTTACAAAAGTATACTTCCAAGAAATAAGATAAAGTAATTAGAAATAGCATTGGTTAAAGAAAAGCTTGTTATATAAATGGTGAAATTGGGTATTTTGAGAAGAATTGCTTAAGGATAAAGAACCAGGAGGTAACAGCTTGAGTTAGAGTAATCTCAATCAAAACAAGGAATGAAATCTAGGAACCATTAATAATAACTGTTGTGTTTCTGTAACGTCAAAATTTTCAAAACAAATTTTCATTTTTAATTTAAATATTTTCAATCACCAAAAAAACAATATTCAACAACTGTATCCAATGTCATTGTAATAAACAAATCCCACAATCTCAAAAGATCTCAAATACATAAACCCTCTTAGTCTGTACGGATCATGTCGGCGCCTTTCCGTAATCCTCACTGGTACCTGAAACACATAACACAACACTCTAAGCATAAATGCTTAGTGAGTTCCCGAAAATACCACATACAACACATATGCCTTTCCAGGCCATAACTATGTGGGACCTTCCAGTCCAAGTGTCTCAGGGGACTTTCGTCCCGAATCCTGGTAGACCTTCCGGTCCTACCCATATCGACCTTCCGGTCCATGTCATCATGACCTTCCGGTCCATATCATCTTGACCTTCCGGTCCTTATCATGCATAACATACATAGCACATACATATCACATATCATCATATAGCACATATATCTCATAGCATATAAGACCTTCCGGTCACACCTATACCCTTCCAGGTACAGTATAGTGAGAAGACTCACATCGGGTATCTCAGATAGTCTCGCACTCGAACACACTAGTCTAGCCCCTGCCTAAACACATAACAATACTCTCACATAAATAATGGCTCTCAAAGGCTAGATTAAATCCACTCTACAATTTCCACAGAAGGGTAAAAGACCATTTTATCCCTCCCTGACCAAAAAGTCCAAAGGTTGACCAAAACCTTAAAAGTTAATGGAAGTCAGCAAGAGGCAGTACACGACGCGTACCGTCTCTGTACGTGGGGTGTACGCCGACGAACCACAATCGGGGTCTCAACCCCTTACGCTGCGCGTACTAAGAGTTACGCCCAGCGTAAGTCTTAGTTTCAGCCTTTCCTTGGATTTTGGTCTGAAACGGTTAAGAAACTTATTCGACTTCTAGATCTGACTCTCCCTAAGCCTCTTATACCATAAAGTCGGAACCTTTAAGCCTTTGCATGGTTGCAAAGGTCCCTCAAAAGGTCTAGATCTCATGCATGGCTCAATATTTACGTCCAAGATTGCATTTTTATGAACATACAACTCTCATAGTCCTGAAATATGATAGATCTAGGCCAATGGAGACCATTTGCTCATAAAGTCTCCACCTTGGGACCAAAAAACCTAGAAATTGGTCCAAGAAGCACACAACCCAAATGACAAGGCAAGTTTTAAGCTTTTTACCTCAGGAAGAAGCTCCAACCTCTGAAAAGCTCGGATCTACTCTTGCCCACAAACTTCTAGCTTCCAAAATGGTCTCTTCTTCTCTTCCACAACCTTGAAATGACACTTTGAAGCTTAGAACACCAACACACTAGCTAGAAACGAAGGAGGACTCTCTATTAGGGTTTCACTCTCTAGAATGGTGGCTGAGGTCAAGGCCTTAGCATTCCTTTTATAGTGCACAAGCCCCAAATTAGGGTTTACATCTGGGCTCGCTACGCCCAGCGTAACCCTGGGTATGCCCAACGTACCCAGGCGAGTCCGTGTCCAAATTAAGTGCGCGAGTACGCGCAACGTACTCCTCAGTACGCCCAATGTACTCACTAGCCTAACAATTTACTTAAGGGGCTTAACTTGACAACTCGGGAAAAGGAGAAGGGTTAAATAGCTTTACCTGAATTTCAGGATGTTACAGTTTCTTCATAAGCACTCGTATAATGAAGTACTTGTAATCGAAATATGTATAGGAATCATCGTGAATCCTAAGTTTAAACATATGATAAGTCATGAAACCTAGTAGATTAGAGAAAACTTGTAAATTAGAGATAACTAGTAAGTTGTTGGAAATCTACTTACGAAAGTTTAATAAATTTTCTCCTAACACTTACCAAATCATGGTTATCATGTCAACCTAATGCGTATGTCACTGAAAGTCTAATATTTTTGTCTACATGACACAGTTTTGTTTGTGTCACGTCAGGTTGTATACGACCCACTTTAGATGATAATGTAACCATGAACAATCGATCTTTACTCATAGACTTCATGCCAATTCCAAGAGGAATCTTTGACATTATCATAGGTATCAATCAACTACCTCCCCATTGTGTCTAGATCTATACTACAAGATAGTTGTACGACTAAGCCTACCCCACGAGAAACACATGGTCACTTATGATGACAAGTTGTAGAAGATCCTAAAGTTTCTTTCCTACCCTAAGGATCAAATGAAAAGGATTTGATAAATGTGAAGGATTTAATCAAATGAGAAGGATTTGATAAAATGTGAAGGACTTAATCAAATGTGAAGGATTTGATGAAATATGGACGATTAGGTGAACATTTCTCTCTAAGGAATGAATGTTGGCATTTTAACAATAAAAGAATTTATGTTGGATACTACTAGAAGTCTATCAGGAACTTCCCCAAGGTAGCCTAGTCAACAACTATATAGACACCAAAGGAAACAAAGTCTAAATGGAAAAAAGAAAAAGATTATATTCTGGAAGTTGGAACAACTATGGTGTAATGCATTAATCCTACTTTTTTTTTAAAAACAGACAACTTGTTCGTATACGATGACATGTACGTAAAGGATTGAGGTGCAAATAGATGAATTGAAACAAGGCTTTTGCCTATGCTTTTGGTTATATGACATAAATTAGAAATTTGTTGTCATCATGACATGTGATATTCGTTAACATTGTAATGAGATTAACATGGTATCAAATGTCTTGAGACAAAAAGAACGTACCAAACGCTGAGTACGAATATTAACTATGAATATCCATTCACAACCGACAAATCAGATTTGAGAAGTTTTATTTGAGACCTTGAGAGAGAAAAGCTTCACGAGTGAAGCTCTGTGAAGAATGGATAAATTGGTTAAACTTAGGGATGACGGAACACGATACTTTATGAACCAAATTTGTATGCGTAAGTGTAGTGAACACAAGACCATAGTCTTGGATGAAGCTCACAGACCAAAGTGTCCCATCCATCCAGGCTCTGATCTAATGTGCTTATATCCAAAGGAACATAAATGATGAACATGCATGAAAGCAGAGATTACCATTTGAGTGGACATATAACACACATGTACCACATGTAGAATTTCAGAAACACTCAAGACTATGGTAATGATAAATAAATACCCAAGTAAAAGTGGGAACCAATGTTAATGGAATTTATACCAAAGCTGCCTAAGAAGCCTAATGGTTTTGATTCTATTCACGAAGTGGTCCACAGATGCACTAAGTCCACCCACTTCCTGCTAATCTAAGAACCATATGAAATGGAAAGGTTAACCAGAATTTGCTAAAGAAATCATCGGACTGCATGAGGTGCTGATCGCTATCATCTCTCGTTAAGATGGCGGATTTACTTAGAAATCTTTATTTCCATCATAATAATTCGATATGTGCCTGAGGATTAGCACAAATTACCATTCCCAAGGGTCAAGAGTGTCCAAACCTTGAGAGAAATGCTCTGAGCCTACGAATTAGAATTTGGATATTACATGGAATACTCATTGCCGTTAATTGAGCTTTCCTGCAATGATAGTTATCACTCCAGCATCAAGGCCACACCGTTTCAGGGTTTATACACATGTAAGCATCGATACTCGATATATTGAGCAATGATGCAAAACTGAACAAAGGACGTGTAGGTGATATGTTGCATTCTGATCCAAGAACCACTCATGAAATTACAGAAAAGATTATGTGATCTGGAAATGATTTCAGACTATACATGAACAACAAGACGATTTTGTAGACAAAAGATGTAAGCCTTGACTTCCAAGTCAGAGACTGTGTAGTGTTAAGCTATTTCCATTTGAGGAATGATTCGACTTAGAGAATGAGTCAAGTTAAATTGCGACTAAAAGGAACTTCGAAAATTTTAACCTAATTTGGTACTATTATTTATTTCAAACTATCTTGATAACTAAACAACATACACGATGCTTTTCATGCACCGCATGCTAAGGATTGTATGTCTGTTGACACACTTGCTATCTATCTGAATGAGTTTACAAGGAAATTACGCTAGTATTTTCATATTTGTGAAAGTACACAAGGTAGAATTGTATATAAGATTCGACAGCCTATGAAATATTTGATTCGCTCTTATTCCCTCAAGTGTGGATCAAGCTAAAAGAAAATTCCACCAATTGTTTTTGTTGGGATTAAAACCCTAATTGAGGTTTGATGAACAAGATACGGAAAATAAGAACACACACAATAAAGAAGATATGTCGAATGATCACTCGATTTATTCAAACATAGGGAATAAATTACACTTTCGAAATAGACTAAAGAATTTAACTCTACATAAGAAACCTCATAATGAGGCGGCTACACTTAGCCTTACTCTTAACCCTAGTTATGAATAATACATGACTATTTATAGGGAAAAGAAAAGTCTTGGGATTTTAACCTACACTTCATCAAGGGGACCCATCGCCAAACAACTGTTAAACCTTCTGTTTCTATCCACACATCTGATGTGGGGGCTGGAATTTTAGGTTTCGCAACAGGTCATTCCACCCCCCCCCCCCCATTTCCCCTCTTCGCCACAATGACCTAGATACAATTTTTTGGGAATGATGATGACTTCGCGGGATTCACTTACAGTCCATTCAACATCAGGACTGAAAGTGATGATGAAGCTCCTGTAACGAAAGGTCAACTTAAGCTGATAAATGAGAAACTAGACTCGTTTCTCCATGCTACAAAGACCTCATCTACAAATGATTATTCTCAAGCAGCGGTCAAGTCTATTCTTGAGAATCTTACTAAGGAGCATTCTGCCAATCTTGAAAAGATGAACAAGGCAGTTGATGATTCCACCTGTTTCTATAACAAAACGACTAGAAAAGTCGATAAACTAATATCTGATGCTCCAGTTTTCATGGAGCAATTCCAAAGCTCCTTTGAGTCCAACATTGACAAGGCAAACGAAGTGATTTCTAGCCTGGGCTCAACACTCAAAACTGAGAAAGAAAAACTTCAAGAGGTTCGCACTGGTCTTCAAACTAAGCATGGAAAGTTTCGACCTTCCATTACTTCTCAACTCTCAAAGCTTCAGGAAGATCTGGGAATCAAAAGCAAAATAATGGATACACTTTCCCTCAAGATTGATAAAGTGAAAATCTTGACTGTTAAGCTTGAAAATGTTGAGAAGCAAGTCAATGATTTGTTATTAGAGAAAGCTGTTATGAAGAGCTACATTGCAGAAGTTAAGGGTATGCTTTCAGATATCATTAAGACTTGTGACTTAATGATTACTATTACGGTAAAGAAGCATTTTGCTGAGAAGCTAAGGCAAGTATTCGCAATGCTTAATCGGCTGGAAGGTGTGTCTTAATCTAAAAACGAAAACCTCAAAGCTTCAGTCAAGCACACTGTCAAGAGCGAATCTGATCCTAAAGGCAAAGAAAAGCTTTATAGTGAAGAACCGATTGTTGACAATAGCGAATATGAAGAGCCTGATGAAATGAGCTCAAGAGGAGAAAGGCACGGGAGGCTGAAATGGATGAACACGAAAGAATAATCAGAAAGGCTGAAGCGAAGCTCAGGTTACTTTGGAAATTCGAAAGCTTTTGTTTCCAAAGTGGACTTTGAAGCGAATTCAAAACAAATCCATAGATATGCCTAGTCAGTATTGGCTGGAACCAGTTGTGTCATTCGAACTTCTAATTACATAAGATTTGCAACTGGATCTGCCAATTACTCCAAAAGCCTTTATGTTTCTCTCATTTGTCAAAGTAGCGAATATCCCTTCCATTGATAATGATGTCGATCAATTGCTCTTCTCATTTTATCTCAAGCACATGAAGACATAGTTTGAAATATGGAGTGTTAGAAAAATCATAGTTGTGAAGGTCACAGGTCCAATAGAAATTGAAAGCTTCCCTAATGTGAAGTTTAAGGTTGTGAGAGGTTCTGCTAGTCAGGTTTGCGAATTCACTCTTACCGACTTACCAAGCCTCAATCCCTATAAGTGTATCATGCTTTACAACCCACTACGGAGAGACGGAAAGAAGTACGAGCCTATTTCTCACCTCAAATTGATGATAGTTTCGTATGTTGAAGAGGTTGGGAAAATAGATGTGGAAATAGCTGCAGTATTGTTAAAGAAGCCATCTGTTCCTCCCAAAGAAGCTCCAGAAGGGTTTTAAAAATTGAAGCTTGGGAAAATATATAAGGAAGGTTGGTATGTGGTTTTTTAAACAAGAGAACGTAGTAACGCTGACTTTCATAAGGCTTGTTTCTTTATTGATGATAAACACTTGTACTCAACTGCTTGTCTTGAGTATATTTTGGAGATGATAAATAAATTCAAAGGCAACAGAACGGGAGACAAGAAGTGCTTTTCCGATATGATGTTATGTTATATTCATGTTCGCAAGTCTCTAATGAGCATCATTTCCAAAGTCTTTGAAGTGCAGAAGCGAACTCAGTCTTGATGGAATCTCACCTCAATGGACGCAAAGGGGGAGATTGTTAGGAATATTATGTTGCATCATTGTATGTTTATGTTAGTCCATTTATGTAAACGGGCTTGGGCTTGTCTACCCACCATTTATTAGGGTTAGAATATTTAAGGTGCATGCATGCACCGTGTTTCTCAACTTTAACAATTATTCTTGTAACCCTAATCATGCCTCTACAGTGGCAATTCTTAATCGAGTTCTTCTAAGGCTGCGACTTTTAATCATAAAACATACTTTGAATCACTGTCTTTGTTCTTACTTGCAATCTGTTTTGAATCTAATCAATATTCCAAGGATTTATATTGTATCAGTTTTATAATATTTTGTCTACACGTTGAATTTCGGGAAAAAAAATTCCTTTCAACGAGGGGATAATGTAATAATCTTTAAAAACTGGTCAGAGTTCAACGATTAAACCACTGCGAACCGCTTTGTATTAAGGAACAACCGTGTGTGATTTTATGTTTATAATGTATATTAAGGATATTATATTCATAATTACTTTTAGAACGTCTCAAACTGCTTAAACCATTTATCGTTCAGGATAGAATAAAATATCACTACAAAACAAAAAATAATTTATTTGTGATGTTAGAAATAACATTTTTTATTAAATATATTTGAGAAATAACCTTTTTTATTAAACTGCTTAAACCATTTACGTTCTCCTGATTATGTGGATATAAAGAAGGTCCAAAACGGAGATCGTATGAGAAAGTTACACTTCTTTAAAGTTATAAAAATCAGTATTTGTCTGATTTTCTTGAGACGAATTGTGCACTGCTTCGCTTTAAATAGCTACGAGCCTCGTAAATTGTTTTGAGCATGTTTTTGAACTTAGACTATGGTCTATTATTTTGTTCTATTTTTATCACATTTTTAATCACGACCAAAATTAGATTCGTAAAATCTGTCGAATTAAAACGAATTAATCGTGTAACTTTGGGTATATCAAAATTGAATTCTATCTGTGTTTTTGGAATCATAATGACCGAGACTTTATGCAAATAATTTTCGAAAAATTTCATGAAGCGATACGCAAACACGAGAATTGAGAATAAGGATGAAATCATAAAAACTACACAACACATGTATACAATATTCTGTAAATCCCCAAAAGTCCACAAAAATCAGATTTTGGGGGTACAATAAGATATATCTAAGATACTTGACAATAATGGTAAAGTATTTCACTCAAGTTCTCTCTCTCAGATCTATCGGTTGAAGAAGCATCCACCAGAGTGGGTTTTCTGGTGAGCAAAGAGGATGCGGCCTCTGTCCCAACCCTCATCATCTACCTTTCCTAATCATCGATCTCAGCCAAACACCCCAACGATTTTTGAGAAGCACCACCCAAAAACCCCATGTTCAGCATCACACGAACAAACACACCCTTGGATGGCTGATTCTGGACAGATCAAGAAGAGTTGCAGCCCCCTCGACAACTTCTATCAACGTGCAACATCTCCACAACCCTCTTCCACTCTAAAAAGAACAACCCCAAACACTCCAACCCAATTGTTGTTGCCGCTAATCTAATTCCTTTCCGAGTTGTTGTTGTCGGCAACGAGAGAAGAACCATAAGAGAGGATCCTCTGAGACGAGTGGCCACCCGCCTGGCTGCCTCTGCTCTTCCACTGCTTTAGTTCGAGTTCCTTTCTCTTTTCCATTCCTCATTCGTGTTGGCTGCTGTCACACCCCTGGCCGGTAGAGGAAACACCGGGCGGTGTAACTTTATTCTTGTACCACAATTATTAAACATACATTGAATGGTACAAAAGAATTTTATAAACTACATACCTTTATTGATGAAAGTAAGTTACATTATTCCTGTATCCCAGTAATTATTACATAGTATCTAAACGGTCGCATATGTCTTAATATATACATGTTTCATTCGAACAGAAAGGATAATAGTAAAACTTTCCCTATTCGAGTAACATTCCAGATTATCAAGTTCTTGAAAACACATGCGTTTTGGAAATAAGTCAACATAAAGTTGGTGAGTCAACATATTTTGACTATGAGTAAAAATAGTACTTTTTCCAAGTTCAAAAAGTATAAAACATAGTTTGAAAGTGTCTATCTGACTCATATTTGTTTCCAACACACACACACACACACACACACATATATATATATATATATATATATATATATAGGTATAATTGTTTACTTACTGAATAAGTGATATACCTATAAGTTACATATACTATGAGTATACGTGTTTGTAATTGTTGTGACATTCTCTTCAGGGGGTTTGGATGCTTGACGATGTAACGGCTTTGGGACTTTTCCTGAGAACACAATCATAGAAGAATCGTTAGAGGACGACCGGGTGTTCTCCCGGGATGTCACTCCGATGATTTAGTTAGTTTTTTGAGAGAGAGAATTAGGGTAAATTTTGTGAGAAAGAAGATGGATCCCGTCTTGAGACGGAAGAGATCCTTTTATACCTATTACTAACGGATCATGAGGACCATCTCTTGTGAGCGTGATACGTGGCCTACTCTTACTAGGAGAGCTATTCATGCTAACTAACCGCCAGGTGACGTCAGTTCTGGGCGTCACTAGGGCTATTTGTTGCTTTCTCATTGGTTGTGGGTGAATGAAAATATCACATGGGATGTTCTTCCCTTGTGATGAGAAATGAGCTGTCGCTCCGTCTTTGGCTCTCTGAGGCCAAGACCGGGTCTCAGCCAAGGCATCAACGTCTCTGTTACATTTAACATGTTCGTTAGGTAACGTTAACAAGTCCCTTAGGCTAGTAGACTCCTGCATTTGTGACGTAGCGGAGTTGTTCTGGTCTACTTATAGACACGTGGTGGGCTACTACTAGCAGCTTATGCAGTTGGCAGGGCGAAATCGCCATTTTTCGGTAGTTTCATCATGAGGACGGTTCTTTGCCTCATTGATGGCATTAAAAACCCAGTTCCTCCTGGCGTTTCCTCATTGCTTTCTATTTGTTTCTCTTTGTCCTCTTGTTTTTGAGAAAACTCTTTCAACCTTTCCTTTGTATTTTCCATTTTCCTACTGCTCGCACTTTAGGAAGAGATATTACCATTGAGAAATGAGAGTCGTTCGAGTTCCAATTCGGGTTCATTCCTAAACACGGCATGAAAATTCTCCTTTCCGACGCGTTACTGTATAGCCCGCCAAAGGGCAAAGTCGGGATTCCAATCGCCCTATTTGAGGCAGGTCTTCGTTTGCCTACCACCGATTTCTTTAATCTGATCATCCATGAATATGGGTTTTCGGTGAAAGAGCTGACTCCTATTGCTATAAAAAAGATAGTAGGCTTCGAGCACCTTTGTCGTGCCCGGTCCGCTTACCGACCGTTCTTGCTTTCAAGAACTTTTTTAACGCCTCCAATTAGTCACAGACTTGAACTCTTTCTCGCCGCCAGGGAGTCCCTACTCTTATCCTTGATAAGAAGTCTAAGAAGAACTGGCAAGAGAAATTCATATGGGTGACCAACAATCTCGTGGTACTTAGTTATCTGAGGACTAAGGTGTACATCGAATGTTCCCCGATGTTGTTTGGCATTGACAAGGAACTGGCTTATGCCCTGGAGAAGATCAGCATCATCGGTGAAGATTGGATTGACTGTTTCTTGGCCGCCGGCAGGATGAGTGCTTCTTAGAGGGCTCGTGGGAAGATGCCTGAATTCTTTATTGAGAAAGAGGGTATCTCTTTTGCTTTTCCTCTCCCCCTTTTTATATGAAAAGATTGGAAAGTTATGTTCGAAACGGTGCTTTGACTAAATCGACATTAATATTACATGTCACAAAAATGAAAGTGACCAAACACATTACTTGCGTATAACATGAAAGTACATCGTCATAAATTGTGGAAAGACCGAGCTTATGAAATTTTAGAATTATTAGTTAAAATTATCAAATTTAACTTTTAATATATAAGGTTATGTAAAATGAATCGAAATTTTATTAATATATTTTTATATTAATTATAAAAATATAACTCAATTAAGTGATGTATTTTTTTTATTGCAATAAATAACATGATCGACTTCACGACTTAAGAATCGTTATTTGCGAAATACTGTATAGTGTTAATCATGCAAATTATAAATATAATGGAAATGGTTGGTTTCACATTGGTTGAAACTTGGAAGATGTTATAAAAGCAAGTGTTATGCTACCCAAATTCCATTATAACAAACAATAGAAATTTGGAAATGCATTAAGTCTTGGTATCTCAAATACTAAAAGACTTTGAATAAATATTATTCCTAAACAAAAAAATTATATGTACTCAACAATCTTATAACAGGAAGCTTAGGACTAGGATGCACAGACACATTGTTAGGATCCAACACTCCAGGGTCTCCCTATAAGTGTCACGTTTTTCTAAATCCATATGAGTTATGTTCGTTTCCTAAGCCATTTGGGCTATGTTGTTGGGTATACTAAGATTATGCGTCTTGGTGAAAATCCCTTTATTTTCATAACCTTTAATCCATAGAGAACGACTAACGAGAATTATAAGTGACATACTATTGATCTTATACGGTTATATCGCACACCTGGAGTTGCTAACTACAACTATGTCTGACGAGACAAATTTTGGTGTTGACGTTAGTACCATTTAACATTACCACTTGGTATAATGTGGTGAATGACCGAAGCATGCCCTACTATGGAGCCGATGCAAAAATTGTAGTTTCACAAATTCGGTTATGAGTCCATTATAAAATCCTAATTTTTTTCCTTGCTGTATAGAATCAATATAAGGTTTTTGTTCACTTATAGTTGAAAGAGACTATAGGTAGTGGAATAGTTTGTGACCCAAAATGATAAGTGTAAATACCATAAATTAAGTCATATAACACTTTATTAATATCATTACACGACTTATTATGGTTTAATAACTTACAGCTAATAAGATATTTATATAAACATTTTGTTCTTGTATGAAAACACAATATATATGTGGGAGGAGTTTTCCCTACTGGTTAAGTTTCTGGTTAAGTTTCAGTTCCCAAATTAAGTAAGATAATACTTAAGTAATACCACAATAAGATTTTACAAAGTTGATAAATTCAAAACTTATGAGTTTTATATATAAACTACACAAACGCTTCTACAAGATTTCTAGAGTCAAGTTGGTCATTTTATGTTTTCACAAGATGTGATATGACTTTATTTTATATAAATTGGCACTAAAAATCCTTATATAAAATGCATTTTGGTCATGAGAACCATATAATTTTGATATACGTTTGACTTACTTATATGTATTTTGCCAAATTTTTTATTTGAATGCATGATGTTTCTAAATGAAACCAAATACACTTTTAAAACTCATTTATTTTATACTTTTGATAGAAAAGTAAGTATTTATAAAAGCCGGTCAACCAGCTAAATTTATAAAACACTTTTGGATATAAAAATACTTTATGTAAAAACCTGTAGAAATCACCAACAATTTGGTTAACATTCTTAATACATGTATTCTTAGGTTTATTAACAGGTTTGAAGGATTTGCATATAATACTTTCCATTATTATAATCTACCATTGTAAATGCCGATCTGTTAGGTGTGTGTAGCGATTTAGCAATAGTCATTATGAATGTAATTTCTATTTTAGTAATAATAGAAGATTATGTTTGGGCTGTTCAATAACTGTGATCTCATATTTACGTCGCGTACCTCAGCGTTTCCGCCGACAACCGGGGTGTGACTATATATAAGTTGGAGAGCAGTTACATACAACGTAAACACAAACTTTTTATAGAAGTATATATATATATATATATATATATATATATATATATATATATATATATATATATATATATATATATATGCTTTTGTTATTGTATTCTAATTAATTATTGTATGGATATAGGAATGATTGTGGGCCAATCATTTGGCTTATTTTAAGAAAGTGAATAATAAATATTATTGAATTAAATATAATTGAAAAATACCATCTAATTTAATTACAACGGTATTTTAGTCAATTAATATATATTTAATAAAGGAAAATTGCATATTTTAAGGGATCATAGATTCTATTAATTTTCAAAATCCAATTTTATGAATTATAATAATCTCTTAATTTGGACATTCTAATAGAATATGTTTATGAGTTTATTTAAAAATAAAAATATTCTTGAGCTATAAAATAATAAAAATATTCTTGAACCTATTTCTTGATCATGACTTTAAAAACTTGTAGAATAACAAATTGTTGAACCATCATTTGAAGAATAAAACCAAAATTATATTAATTCTTATAGAAAACGGGTAACAATTGCTAAGAATTACATTTATTCTTAAAGAATAAAACTAAAAAAAACTTTCAAATCGGGGAAAAAAATATTAAAATTTAACAAAGACACTAATACATTCTAAAAGAATAATGTTGCTAAGAATCACTTTCAATTTTGTGGTCCATTCTTCAAGCATCAACTTATGTGAAAACAAATCCAATTGTAGTTTAGAATCCAATAATACATTAGCAAATGATAAATAAAAAACTAAATTCCTTTGGAAAAATATGCGCACTTGTGAATTGTACAAAACCAATAACCAATAATTGTAGAACATGCATAAATCAATGAGAAAATATCGATATTCCATTCCTACAGAATTGGAATTCGTGATTCCATTCCGATAGGAATTGAATTCAAGCTTCAGTTAACGTATCAGAAAGATTAAAGCCGTCTTCAAGACCAATAAAATCATCTTCTCCATAACCATAATTCCCATCGAGTTTGTTTAGTAAAAGTTCAATTCTTAGGTTTGGTTTGTAACGAAGAAACTGAGGTCTAGGGGAAAGAAAATTCTTTTTTGGATCATATGGAGGAAGAGGATCGGCATGAAAAGGGGTAATGATAGATGAAGTTTGTGGAGAACAACAGAAAGGTCTAGTCTTTGCCAAATCAAAATCATCAGTAACATCAGTTGCCTTATCAATCAAAACAAAAGTTACCTTACGAACATGAGGAGTTTCAAGAACAACTTCTTTTTGTTCAAGGGTTACCATTTCATTTGAATCCTCTTCCGTCATGGCAGGTTGATCCAACGGTGTTGCTTCAGATTTCATTATGAAATCTTTTTCCAAGAACTGGATCGAAGTTCTTACTACCTCATTCTTTTCATCAAGAACTTTCTTTCTTGGTGATGGAGTGAACTTTGAAGCAGCTAAGATCGTTGGTTCCATGAAACTCTTTTCATATGATCTAGTAGGTGAACGAACTATATCTTTGTGATTCTCTTTTCCATCCTGAAACATCGAGCTACCAATGCTTTTGCGAAGTACTAAACCTCTTTTCGTATTATCTAACAACATAAAAAAACTAAAAACCAAAAACCCACTTTAACGAACAAAAACTCAACATCATGAAATCAATGATCGTTTATACCTGCTGTAGTAAGGGTGTTTGGAAAGGTAGGTGGATTTACGATTCTAGGGTTTAGCACAATATTGGTTCTGGTAAAAGGGTTGCCATTGAATCTCCTTCTAGTGGTCATGTTTGTCTCTGAATTTCTGAAACCCCTTGCTGAAAGTGGGGAAGGAGATTTGTTTGATGTGAAATTCACCATTAATATATATATGAATCTTGTCCAATTTGGGTAGAAGAAAAATGAGTAGAGAATGCTGGAGAAAGAAATCTTGATTTTAGGAGTAAATTTGAATTAATTTGAGTTTGTAACATAAAAATGAAAAAGAAAGAGCAAACAAAATCAATTGCCCAGGCTTGTCGCACATTACGGTTGAATGGTTGTGATTCTTATCGTGACATAGGAAGACAAAGGGGAAAGAAGTCAAGAACATAAGAAACCTTAGTGTTGTATGAGGATAAGAAGATCTTGGGCCACATATGAAGATGGGAGGATGATGACTGATAATGATAGTTGCAGGGCGACAATGGTGGTACGATGACATCAAGGCTTTTCTAGTGATAATATGATGAACAAGGACTTAACATAGTAGATGTAAATAAAAAGGGGGAGAAATTAGGTTAAAAGTCAATGTAACTAGCATGATTATAGGGAGTATTTTTAGAGGATATTTATCAAATTACTTAGATACCCTTATTTATTTAATTAGTTAATTTTTTTTTTAATTTTGATTTGTCCACACTCAATCCTACATCCACATAATAACTAGTTAGAATACTTGAACCTAGCTCTTTCTCTCTTTTTCTCTTTCTCTTTCTCTCTCTCTCTCTCTCTATGTATATATATATATATATATATATATATATATATATATATATATAAAGTTTTGGAAAACACATATATACAATGTCAACACATACATTTTGAGTATAAAAGTACACAATTAGTAAAAATGCTTTTGGTATAAAAGTACACAATCAATAATCTTACTTTTGGTATAAAAGTTCACTTTCATTAAACTTATTTTAGCTATAAAAGTACATTTCGATCCAAACATATCAAACATGTGAATTCACAAACATTACGTTGATGTCTTCTCAAAGTGCTTGTATTCTTAGGAAATTAAGAAGTTGAAAGCCATTCGCTTTGGAAAAATCATCCAATTACAATTTACTCACTACTGGATGTTTTTCATTATTGCCTAACTGTTAAGGCATGCTCGGTATTTTCATATCTCCTGTATGCAAATGACTATGATCTATTAGGACGTCTCACCACCAAATGTTTCCGCCACTGTCCGGGGGCTTGACATATTAGTATCAGAGCCATTGGCTATAAAAAGAAGTATCTTCTTAGAAGGTGACAACTATATCCTAGGGTTCCCAACTCAAATTAGATTTATCCCTATAAAACAAAGAATAAAAGTATTATTAATTATATTATTGGTCGATCATTACTTGATTACCACGAAGTACTAAACAAAAGTTAATAATACAACCACCTTAGGATTATACAGAATATATAATCCACCACGAATAGATCTTGAACTCAAGGTTTTTGATCAAATACATTAGCTATGTTTTGTAGTACATGAGCTAAACCATAACTAAACGTAGACTAATCACCCATGTTTAATTATGGTCAGATCGATGCACGACTAAAATTGGATACATCAATTGATAGACTAAACACTTGGAGATTATAAGAAACTCAAGCAAGATCTCAGTTCAAAACACCAAGGAAAAAACTTGAGAAACCACAAGAATACCAGTAACATCTTATGAATACTTATACTTGATAAATATAAATATTACACATCCTCATAAAACTCTAGCACTCACAGACATTGATAATGCCGGATGTTTATTGAAAGAACACTAGCTACTAAGCTATAATATACTATATATATGTTTCTAAGGAAGAGATCTTGACCATGCAAATCACATCCACAATTGAACTAGTAGAGACCAATGAGCCCATAACCACTGCTACACTACATCCACTTTCTCATAGGTCATACCGATCCACTCCTGGCGGAGTACTCTTCATGAACACACCCAAGAAACAAACCACACAACCTCACCCTTAGGAGAGACCACTCTCATATAATACGACAATACTGTCATCTGCACCATCACTAAAGATTACCCGACCATCAGCCCAACATTCGAGACTCGATGACCAATATTCTACAATAGTAGGGAGCCAAGAAAGAGATGCCCTCTACGTACAAGGTATGTGAGTCATACCAGACTCCCCAAACAATCTATGTCGATGATGATCCAGTAGAAAGCATCGTACCCCGTTGTTTAGTAACATATACCGTTCGACTTGATCTCTAACACAGAACAATTGATGATAACATTGGAATCAATCAAGGATGTTTAATAATGATTCTATGGGAAAATCAAGATAATCCTAGTGAAAGGAGAAATATTTTGGGAAAGTTTATGCGGAAACAATCACTCCACAAAAACAATTCACAAAAAAACCCAAGTGTGACTAATACAACTATCACAATTCGGGTAACTGCAAGGAGCCCTTCTCTCACTATTGTAATAGGAAAGGTCATACCAATCGATCCCGTCAAAACCAAGAACCTACAATAAACTATGGAACATGTACTAGTAAAAAAATGGATGCTCTGAATGTGGTAAACAATTCCATTTCAAAAAGTATTGCCTAAAATTTTTAGAATCAAGTGATCATAGCTAAGCATCTATAATAGACACAGATGATGAACTTCAGGAACCATTGTAGTGACTAGTATGCTCCTATTTAAGAAACTTATATGCTACCATACTATTTTATTTGGGTATAGTAAGGAGTTTTATAACACTTAATATTAGACACTCGTTAAGTCAGAAACCCAATAGATTTACGGAAATCTATACAACAGGAATGGCTAATGGCCAGATAGGAAGTATACATGAAATTTAAGAAAACCAAATCCTAAATCTTAAAAGTCGTGCCTTCCATGTCAATCGTAGGCCAATAACCATCAGAAGCTTAGAAATCATAATGCATAGATTGGTTATTCTTTCATTGTGCCGAAACAGGTGGTACAAAAGTCCATACGATTACCTTCACCTAAAAAAGAAACCTTGATCATTACAGAGACACATCCGGGAAAAACATCAGAGTATATTATGCATGAATGCACAAAACTATCTACACAAGAAGTACTATGCTTTTGTAGCACATGTCGTAGATAAATGAGGAAAATACAAAGTGTTGGTATTAAAATCCTAATTGTGATTTGATGAACAAGAGGTGGAAAATAAGAACAAAGAGAATTAAGAAGATATGTCGAATGATCACTCGATTTATTCAAAACACGAGGAATAGATTACACTTTCATAATAGACTAAATAATCTAACTCTACATAAGAAACTTCACAATGTTTGGCGGCTACATTTTGTCTCACTCTTAACCCTAATTATGAATAACACATGACTATTTATAAGGAAAAGTCAAGTCTTGGGCGTTTAACCTACACTTCATCTGATGCGTTTTAGCCATAAGAACATCTTATGTGCTCATGCAAACCCTAATGCTTGGATCTAGGTTTCTCTATTGTACATGCAATTCATCCAAGACTTTAAACCCTAGATCTAGCATACTATTAATCATATTAACATAAGAATGGGGTTTAGATCTTACCTTGATTGTTATGTTGCAATAAAAATCTCAAATCCTCCTTGTAATGGCTTTAGAAAGCTTAGAGTCACAAATGTCACTCCTCTAATGGCTCACAAACACCAAGAGCAAGAGGATGAAGAATAAGGAGAGTGGAGGCTGCCCAAAACGTCCAGAAACCCTAGTGGAACTCTTCACCACGTTTTTGGGGCTTAAGGGTACTATATATACATGTAGGCTATTAGGGTTTTCAACTAGGAAACCCTAATCTGACTGCTTAAGCCCTAAGCAGCCTATGGACCCTTTTAGAATATCCCTTGGATGATTTCTAATGGGTTTCCCCATAGAATTCATCCAACCTATTATTCTAAGGTGATCCATAGCCCAAATGCAATTATCTTATAATTATAGTTCCAGTCCCTTAAGTTTAATTAATCTATTTTAGCCACAAAATTAATTATCAATTAATTCTTGACTAATATTAATTAAACAATATGATTTCTCGTTTAATATATTATTCTCATAATATATTAATAAATCATAATTAATCCTTTCTCTTCATAATTCATCCTATCAAGTTGCTTTGGTGAAGGCAACCCAAAAGGACCATGCACCATCGGGTCAAGTACATACCAAAATAGTTATGGACTTAGACACTAATCCAACAGTCTCCCACTTGGATAAGTCTAATAACTATTATGCGTATGACTTCAGATCCTGATATGCAATCGTAGCTTTCAAAAGCCGCTGTCAACTCTGATCTTATCATATACGTGTATCCTTTAGATAAGGGATCATATATTCCTCCATTCTAGATATCGTATAGATATGAGACATGAATTCTAATCATTCTCTCTATACTATTCCCGACTTTCAATTTATGACGACTAACAACAGACTACAATTGAACACATCAAATTAGTCTCGGCTTGGCCAAGCCCTTATGTGCCATCACTAATCATTGAGGGGCACAAAGATATCGCTTTTATCCTACTTTGGATAAAAGGAACGGATAAACTTTGATTCAATGCTTGCTTGCACTCACTCACCGAATCACACACAACAATATGTTTTATAACACCAAGTTAGTGGTGCGTTTACATATTATCAATGTGCAACCGTCTTGCAATATACAAGTCACACATCTCGGTTTCAAGAATATAAGATGTTATCGACTCACCAATCACTCGTGATACAATTCATGAAGTGATCCAAGTAAGCGTGGGTTGAATCCAATGCTCAAATCATATTCATAAGCACTCATAAACGTTACAGCAAACATTTGCTTATGTCTAATACACTTTAGACAATCCACACACCAATTCACGATAGTCTTCATTCATATCTACTTCCAACATATGAACGACTGTGGTCCGTTCGAATAATTTGATTGTTCTGAACCAATTTAATTATTCAGGAAGTCAAAACATGCAAAGTGAAACACAAGAATAATACTAATACCGTAGGGCCCCAAACTCTAGGTATAAGTAAAACATTTTATTTAATCACCATATTGATTACTCATTATTTGTTGTTTCGGGTAATCAACTTCTTTCTTGAATTATTACTACACTTGTCCCATGCTCTCAGCATGCACACAATGTTTACTTATGGTCCTTACTTTGTAAAACAGATCAAATGAACACATTTCCAATCATACTCATTTCACAACTCCCAATCCTTATCACAAGTGTAAGAATATCAAATTCTTGCCACTTATAGAATATGCTAGATTCTAACATTTTATGCAATGATCCTTTCATAAAGTCATAGCTCAAAATCATCAAGACTTGGCCAATCTCTATCAGAAACAATTCTATAGATATGATGTCTCTCACTCAAAGTACATTCCTTTGAACATCCTTCGTGCATAAAAGTTTCTAATCTAGACATAGATTCTCAATATCCAACTCCCAATATGGAAACATTTCCATACTTGCCACATGACAACTCATAGAATCTTATATATTCATAATAATGTCATCCAATACCATACTTCCAACTACTCACAAGCGACCAATCCTCAACGAGCTTTGGATCGTCCTTTGATAGTTGTTAAATTATCTTAGTCAAAACCGATTCTTGTCCTTTTTCCCTCTAAATGCGCTAGACATTTGGAAAATTTTAAAATGGTCAAATATAATAGCACTGGCAATCAATCCTATACCCGAAGCGTATGGGACATGATGCATAATGTCTTACATAAAGATATGATACTTTATCAATCTTCTGCCATAATATTTTATGTGTCTCGTTCTTACAATTCGAACTATGAAGAGGGATACCGTAATCATAATCGAAATTTAAGAACACACTATGTATCCTTTGACTAAATTTATTAAAATTTCTCAATCTAAGCTTTAGATTTTGAAACAAAGTACAATATTCTCTCCCTTAATTATAGCAAAACAACTTTTCAACCCTTACGACTTTGCAAAGTATAACTCTTGTTTTCTATAATTAATATTGCTAACTTGCAACACATGCCTTAATAATCATACAAGCACAACATTTATGCTCCCACTATCATGATGATTATTATCATATAAGCATAACACTTATGCTCCCACTAGCTTTGACATGTATTCAGAAAACGGCTTAACTTTCAGAAAAACAATACCTATTGAATTTCTTAAGTTCATATTTCTAATACCTAATGCTTTGATAATCTTTTATCTAAGCTTCTTAGTCTTATACACCTTTTCCTTAGATCGCTCATATGTGTGTCTAAACAATTCAGACTAATTGCCAAATCTCATAATTCAAATCATGGAAAGGGATACCGTAACCATAATCGAATTCGAGAATACAATTTCACAATCACTATCTTCTTAAAATCTCTCTTAGTGAAAGCATTTCCTCACGGTCATTTTCATGAAGGAGGGAATCTTATGACACTTAGATTTTAATGGTGTATGTGTTCCTATCCATGCGAATTTGTCAAAACCAAAGTTTGTGACAAATCCAAACTCATATGGACCGAACCTTCTCAATCTTGATTTCTTGCCTTATGGTAACACGAGTGCCCACCATGTCTTCCAAGTAGTTAAGCAGCTCACCCTTTCCTATCAATGTACTTTTCATTGATCAAGGTGCTTGCCCTTTTTATGCGTTCAAATGAGAACTCATAGAACTCACATGCATAATTAACTCAATTGGAATGGCACAGAAACAAGATAGTGTCAACATGATAGGTTGTGAGCCTCAATTCGTGTGCTAGTGATGATCGACAAGGTTTATTCTTGATTAGTTCTTGAACTTTTCAAGAACATTAAGACTCCCATTGATTCCTTGACATATAAGATTCTCTTGTCAATAAACATTTCTCGACAAACAAATATTCAAGAGTTAGTGTAGCTTTTATCAAGACAAAACACTTCACAAAATTGGTCCTAGTTGGTCTTTGTCTTATCCAAGACATCACAACTTTCCACATTTGATGAATGTTATAAACCTTCTTAAGACTTGTCACTCAATGTCACAATCTTAACTCTAAGACTTGTTTTGGAACGAAGTATGATTGATTTCTTGATTTAACCATTTCTTCAATTCTTGATTCCTCTTCTCAGACATATAATTGTACTAAGACTCAATTAGAGGATCAATTGAGATATGGTTCTTAATCATTAAGACCTATCATAATACATAACAAAAGGTACTCTCCCTTCTTCTTAGAATAGAGAAACTTTTATCTTTCTGCCTACTTGATTCTTCTTATTCATTCTGCTATTGATTTAAACTCTTTCAATCAATTCAGAATTACACTTAATCTCATAAGTATAATCATATTTACTAAACCTTTAGTAAATCATGATGAATATCTTTATCACTCTTGTGGTGGACTTGATCAACACACAACCTTGTGTATTCGATCTCCTAGTCCTTCACTTGACACTTTGTCAACGAATTAGTCTAATTTCCAAATATGAAATTTCTCATTCATCATGCAACCAAGTTGTATGATTCCAAGTTTCTGTCCAATTGAAACTTGGGCGATGAGAAACTTTCCCTATCTGGTAAATTCTTGACCTTTCCACAAATAACATAATTAAGAATCAAATCCAGTATTGCTAATAATAGAAACTTACAAACATCAATTTTTTATACACGTCATTGCAAGGATAAATAAATAATATAAAATCAAAATTTATTTTATTACAGAAAAATTTGTCCTTACAATGCAATTCTACTTAAAAACTATGTTGTTACATATTCTTAAGCAATCTATTCTAATTCCAAGTAGTAGCTCATGAATCCAATCTTCAAGCAATGCGATCGAAATCCATTTCTTCACGATTAGATTCCGCTCACTTCTTCCCTTAAGCTTGCTCTCTTTTCTTCGATCCTACAAAACATCAAAATGTAATCTTATCACATCTTGTATCAAGAATCTAGAATAGGAACTTAAAAGAGTTAGTTAATGGATTTTACCTAAAGTAGAGCCATATGTTTTGACTCTCCCATCCTTAGATGTCTTAGGTAAATAGGGCAGCTTCGTCTCCAATGCGCCTTCTCTTGGCAATAAAAGCAAATTAACTCTTTTGGAACAGCACACATAACTACTTCTAACTTAGCCTTTCTCTTATGATCAAACTTTTGGATCATGGCATGCCTTTCGTTGCCATTGCCTATATCCATAGAGATCTAGAAGGTAGATCCACCAATCAACTTTGCATTTCCAGTGCGCCAAATCATTGCTGATTCAGCAACAATAAGCATATAGGTGAGATCGATGAGGGTTACGTCGTGGTTCATCAGATAGTATTCTCTTACGAACTCACTATATGAGTCAGGAAGTGACTGAAGAACCCAGTCAACAGCCAGCTCCTCACAGACAACGGATCCCAACATTCTTAACCTATCAATGTGCGACTTCATCTCTAGGACGTATGCACATACTGACTTTCCTTCTTTATGTTTAATTGCCAAAAGGGCTTGAGTGAGCTTGAACTTTTCAAGCCTTCGAACTTGTGGGTTAGGTAGAATAATTGGAGGAGGTGGAGGAAGTGAAGCATGATCTCTTGTTCCTTGATCGAATCGTGGAACATCATCTTCATGTGGAAAGCTTGTTCCACGGGGTTTGGGATGACCATAGTTGTCGTACTTTGACATCTACAAAACGGGAGAAAATGAATTCAAGTTAGTTGATTGATTGTGTCCTTAATAAATCACCCAAATGAGATACTAAGGCTAGGACCCAACACAATATTCCACAACTTGGGAGAGGGATGCCGTAACCCAAATTGCATAACATTTGAAGGTAAGTGAATGACGATTCACTAATTTTCCACCATGAAAAACGAGAAACAGATTAAGTTTTAAATGCTTTGAAAACTCCTAGATCCTTTGAGAGTCATTGAACTTTTCAATGGCATGTTTAAATCTCGATCTGCCCCTCGATTTGTGACTGGGATGCCGAGGATCACAAAACAGGGTGTGAATAACCATGCAAACTTACATGGTGCCCCCACATGTTACAGTCACCTATTCGATGTGCCGGTTAACCACACACGCTCCACCGAACAATGAAAAACATTGAGTCACCCTTTGTTACCTTTGCTTAGAACCATTTAGTGTGCCGGTTAACCACACACGCTCCACTAACGTCTTCACAAGGGCACAAAGTGTAATTTCATGGAATTGCATCAATTCACTTTTGCCTAAAGTAACTAAGATTGGGAATTCTTATGAAAGCATTTAGTTACTTTTGTACTTCATTACACTTATAATGGAAGGTTTCTGTCCTATCCTACCCGTTCGGCTAACGACCCTCCACTAGTCAAGAGTGTGGTGGGTAAGAGTGGATACCCATTCAATTGCCATTTTATAGGCAATTTCCTTAAACACCCCTTATAGACCAGCTTCGTGAATGAGGCCTCCTAATGGTAAGACTGAGTTTTACTCATACATATACATAATATTAGACTTTTAGTGTTATATATAGTATAGGGTGTATTTTACACTTTTAAAATACTAGGTGGTCAAATTTAATAATTATATTTTTAATTTAATTAAATTGCAAACCAAAACTTTATGGATTTATTAAATCTCTTTTAATTATACTTTAATTAATTAATAAAACCATAAGGGTGTGATTTGAACTTTTCAAAACAATACTAGGGTTTTAGAATTTAACATTTCTAAATTAAACTTTTAATCAACTTTTAAATTCCAAAACTTGAGGGCAAGTTTTGAAACATTTCAAAACATTTGGGTTTAACTTATTTAAATTTCAAAAACAAAACTTTTAAGTTCAAATTTAAACTATAAAACCAAAAGGGATTAATTTGAAACTTTTCCAAACTTTATCAAGAATATTCTAGATCACATAATTCAAATAAGGCAATTAACAATTAATTGGTGGTTATCTAATTAGATATAGTTCAAATTCTTGCAAGATAATGATCAAATAATTTAACATTTATCAAATAAGGTAACAATTATCTAATTAGATGACCAAAATCTTTTATTCTGACAAAGATAATCATAAGGAATCAATAAAATTCGTATTTTATTAATTTTAAATGATTATGACAATTATCTTAAGTCAAAACAGGTAAAAATCCCAAAATCTGCTCTAACTGTCACTCGAACTCGCCGAGTTCCTCTATGGACTCGGCGAGTTGGAGCTACTCGTCGAGTCGACATTGGAACTCGCCGAGTTCATCAGTCAGGGGGCCAAAAAATCGATTTTACAATAAGAGTGAATGTTCTAGGCATCAATACAATAGAAACCAATCAAGGCCCTGATACCACTGATGGGGTTTAGCCATAAGAACATCCTATGTGCTCATGCAAACCCTAATGCTTGGATATAGGTTTCTCTATTGTACATGCAATTCATCCAAGACTTTAAACCCTAGATCTAGCATACTATTAATCATATTAACATAATAATGGGGTTTAGATCTTACCTTGATTGTTATGTTGCAATAACAATCTCAAATCCTCCTTGTAATGGCTTTAGAAAGCTTAGAGTCACAAGTGTCACTCCTCTAATGGCTCACAAATACCAAGAGCAAGAGGATGAAGAATAAGGAGAGAGGAGGCTGTCCAAAACGTCCAGAAACCCTAGTGGAACTCTTCACCACGTTTTTGGGGCTTAAGGGTACTATATATACATGTAGGCTATTAGGGTTTTCAATTAGGAAACCCTAATCTGACTGCTTAAGCCCTAAGCAGCCCATGGACCCTTTTAGAATATCCCTTGGACGATTTCTAATGGGTTTCCCCATAGAATTCGTCCAACCTATTATTCCAAGGTGATCCATAGCCCAAATGCAATTATCTTATAATTATTGTTCCAGTCCCTTAAGTTTAATTAATCTCTTTTAGCCACAAAATTAATTATCAATTAATTCTTGACTAAAATTAATTAAACAATATGATTTCTCCTTTAATATATTATTCTCATAATATATTAATAAATCATAATTAATCCTTTCTCTTCATAATTCATCCTATCAAGTTGCTTTGGTGAAGGCAACCCAAAAGGACCATGCACCATCGGGTCAAGTACATACCAAAATAGTTATGGACTTAGACACTAATCCAACATCATCAAGTAGGCCCGTTTCCATAATCCATGGAGTACTTTGAAACCCTACAATCTCACACTCAAAGTATGGAACGGATGACAAGGCTTCAACTTCCAAAACAAGCATCTAGCAAATAAGAAATGATCTCGCAACGAGGAATATTTGAAGCAATCCACGAATCTTGATTCTTCAATTGTCTTCAAAAACGGGTTGTAGGATATATATAAACCAAGCACCGAAGTAATGTTGTTAAACTTCATTTTCTAATGTAATCATAAAGATTTCAATAAAGCCAAACCCACCATGAAAACCCATTTCATAATTAAGAAATCGAATCACTTCTTGTCGAAAAAATTTGATGTTATCGCGAAAAACGACTTTCCGAACCGCCAAGACTTGATGGAATCCTTAATTTTCTGTTCACAAAAAAATGTGCATTTAAAAAATCCAAAACTATTCACCAACCCTCAAATTTGCAAACTTTTCAAAAAATAGACTGAAACTGTCACATTGTTGAAAGTTAGGTGATTAAAATAATAAATTTGCATCATATTTCCCTTCATTTGTAACAATTTCTGAAATGGTCCAAAACTGCCAAGCTGTGAAAACAATTGGGATCAAAAGTGTCAAATCGTTGTTGTTTCAGGGAGCAAAAATGAAACATTAAGTCTTTTTGCGAAACCTCCAAATTCAAAGTTTCAAACCAGTCATTACAAACATGCCAATACAAACACAAATCCAGTTAAATGTGATGCGAACATTATCGGTATCGCTACGTAACCCAATTTCAATCGATTTGCTGCGAATTAGCATCATCCACGAGTCCAAATAGAGGTTCCTGTGAACCCAAAGCTTTAAACGATCATGGAAACAGAAGTGCGAGCCTAGATTTCCATCCCCGATACATAGACCTTTCACTACGAATTAGTCAATCACAAACATAATGCAAACGTTCGCAAGTAAGATGTTCACCCTTGTTCAACCGGATTGAGTTTTGATTCAGATTTCATTAATTCGCAGGTAAGAACTTCCACAACACTTTTGAATTTTCTGTTTGACTTGCAATTGTGAATAAGCACATAACCACTTCAATTTCTTTCGTTCTTAACATTACACTCCCGATTGTAGTCACGATTCTGATTTCATTCGTTCGCAGGAACTCATCATTCTTTCATTCTTCATCACAATCCTTCTTGTTCCGATTGTATTCCAAATAAGCCATTTAAGGAGATTAAGATTCCCAAGTCAAAGGCTTGATTCCGATTTCAAATATGAGTCACGATTCCGAGACCTTGTTTCCGATTACATTCGATCGCAGTGAGTTTGCTCGCACCAAAGAGTTCACAATACCAATTTTGACCTTGAAGTCGACCTGTATTCCAATTGGAAAATCGATATGTTCTAATCAAAAGCTAATATCTTATTGGTGATTTGAGTTCCGATTAAAACACATGATAAGCACCAAATTAATTTACATAGGTAAATTCCAGATCGAACTGGTTTTACAATCAAAATAGCAAACATTCTTCATACGTTCTTCATTGGTCCATTAAACTTCAAACAATAGTTCATCAAAATGAATCCCCAAAAAACATCGAATGGCAATTCTCGATCCAAAATTATAAACAATCACACTTTGATTTAAAAGTAAATCGACGATTCAAAGAATTGAGTTGATACGATAATAACAAGAGAACATGAAACAGGACTAATGTCAAAGCTTTTAGATTTAGGCCAAATAAATGGCACATGAACAATGACGCATAAAATCATTGGGCCAACAGGGAATGAAATTGATGCATAAAGCAAACAATTGATTTTAACACAACAATTGATCAAGATCAAATCAAAGAAAAATAAACAAGCATGAAAAATATTAGATTAACGAACAATTACCCAGATAACATTAACAGAAAACATAAGTTTTCATGAACAGTTGCTTGAACAGAATTTTGATTCCATGACACCAAAACACCAATAATCGTCAATAACTTGTGCAAAACATCATCAAACAAAGAATTGATACTTCAAAAATCAATGGATCTTCAAAGATCTACTCTGATACCACTTGTTGGGATTAAAACCCGAATGATGATTTGATGAACAAGATGCGGAAAATAAAAACAAACACAATTAATAAGATATGTTGTCACACCCTGAACCGCAAAATAAACGGCGGAAACGTTCGGAGGTGGATGACGTCATGCGTAGTATCACAACAATTGCAACATAGTAATCAAAGTAAATACAACCATTACATTACATATGAATATTTACATCTGTTTGAAAAACATCGCTTGTGTACATTAGTATATAACAAAAGTAAAAGACGAGACTTCAAAATGCTCCGTCTTCACCAAAAGATGGCAAGAGTACCTGTTTATTGTTGTCCTAAGAATACAAGCGGTTTTGAAAAACGTATCAGCATAAAGCTGGTGAGTTCATAAGCATGTTTTTATAATGAAAACTAGTCACTGAATTTGTATAAATGGGAAATTTTCATTATATGTAAATTATCGTTCGTATCAAAACCCTGGCTACTACCATTATGTAATGTATGAGGTTTAGCCTGGGAAAACTCCTTCTTTTCCCCGTGTATACATGTGTTTGTTGCTTTAATATTTCTGCAACTCAAACGCATAAGTATCACACTTATGTTATTAAAGTAAATTGTTCATGAGTATATTATTACATAAATATTTCGTACGATTGGCAAGTTTTATGAGCATACTTAAACTTGATATGACGTGAAACGGACGCCGATATCCTTTATGACATTTGTCACCCGTAGACCTGTCGGTCCGACTGTAGCTAGCAGCCAGGTGCGGGATAGTCAGTCCCGTATAAATCTATACAAAAAAGCCACGCATTCCCTCTAGGAAATTCTGGTTCATAAGGGTAGTCCTCCATTTAGTTAATGTTGTAAGCGCCCAAGGACGTGTCTCCCAATTAAGTTATCGACTTTGCGTGTATAATATGTAAGCGTACTGTTCTTTCGTTTGTAAATCTGATGTATGTTTTGTAGTGTAAAAATAATTATGCTAAAATAATTATTACTGTTGTACTCTTTTAGTAATGTATGTCATAAACTAAATCTATTGTAGTTTATGTATTCAACCGTGTAAGTAGTTTACATTTGTAAGTCTGGTAATGAAATCCCCAAACAATACCCTTTATAGTTTGACTGAAATGTTATGTTCGTGAAATGTTTGGAAATCTATGCAATTAAATTTAGAAAACGTTCCTTATGCTCCGCATACCACAAAAGGGATTAAGTATCTAAATGCTTTATGAAAATCATTGATTTGTATAAATTGCATCAATTTGACTTGTTGAAAACTTTGTGTTTGGCTTGTATTCCCCCTTAAAACGTTTAAAAATCATAAAAGCGTAGGGGTATGAACTCACTGTTTGACGTAGGATTCGAATGTAAGATCGGTATGGATGCTGAGTGTCAACTGATGTTTCGTACGCAAAAGGATCCTATTTAACATATAATAGCAGATGTATGAAATAGATTAGAGTATATCACTATTTTTTATGGAAGGAAACCACCTTAGGGACTAGGAATACACTTGGAACTAAGTCTTAGAATCACATGTGATTGAAGAGGGGGAGCTTGCGGTCACAACAAAGGGTCTACGGTCGTGGGTTTGCGGCCCAATGGGGTTTTCGGCCCAAGAGTTTGCGGCCCAAGTGTTTGCGGTCCATGGGTTTACGGCCCATGGGTTTATGGCCCAATGGGTATATGGCCCATGAGTTTGCAGCCGTAAACACTAAATGAAAAGTGTGATTTGTAGTGGTTCAAGGCCCTTTCTAGCCTCCCAGAAGTGTTCTAAGTCCCGTGGATGGCTTAAAATGAGTGATTATGGTCAATATTTGACCAAATACTAGGGTTTACGGTCCATGAGGTGTGTACAGTTGTAAACCCTCCGTGTTCATGCTGTTTGGGTCTATTTCTAGGGGAAAATTAAAGGTTTCTAGTAGACATCAAGCATAAGAAGTAGTTACTTACTGTAAAGGAGCTTGGAATGAGGTTTTTAGCCACCAAGAACTAGTGTGTGTTCTTGGTGTTCTTAGTGAGAGAGAAGGTCTATACAAAAATGAGATGAATGAGGTAGGAACATGGATTCATTACTAGATAACAAATTGAACACAATCAAAATGGAGGATCACTTACATTCTTGAAGATTCTTGAGCCAAAATCGATGGATGTTGAGAGAGAGTAGAGAGAGAAGGTCTTTGAAGTGGTTAAAGTGTGAAATGAAGGCTAAGCATCCCTTATATAGGGTTGAGTTTTCAGTCAAGGGGTGGGGTGGGGGTGTACAGCCGTAAACTCGAGTTTGCGGCCGTACACTCCTTTCGAAGGGGTGTTTGGCCCGGATGCTATGCTTTGGCTTAGAAAACGCGTACTTGGACCCAAAATAATGTTAATCAAGAGCAGAAATAATTTCCGAATTGATTTATTTTTAACGGTTCTGTAGGGTTTTAAAGCACTCCATGGATGATAGCAATGGACCCCTTTGATGAAGTGTAGGTTAAAAGCCCAAGATATGTCTTTTCACTATAAATAGTCATGTATTATTCATTATTAGGGTTAAGAGTGAGGCAAAATGTAGCCGCCACGTGAGGTTTCTTATGTAGTGTTAGATTCTTTAGTCTATGCTGAAAGTGTAATTTATTCCTCATGTTGAATAAATTGAGTGATCATTCGATATAATCATCATATTTGTGTTTGTTCTTATTTTCCGCATCTTGTTCATCAAATCACAATTAGGGTTTTAATCCCAACAAGTGGTATCAGATCGGGTCTTTGAAGATCTATTGATTTTTGAAGTATCAGTTCTTGATTTGGTGATTTTCTCCACATATATTGAAGATTATTGGTGTTTTGGGAGTATGGAATCAAGATTTCTGTTCAACCTACCGTTCATAAAGACTTATGGTGTATTTCTCTGTTCGTCCGGGTATTTTTTTTAATCCATCTGGTATTGTTTATTCATTCTCATAGTTGGATCTGATCATTGCTTAGTCCAAAATCAATTGTTTGCTTCATGATCAAGTTCATTCGTTTTGGACCATAGATATGGTTCTCTACTGTTTCGTTTCACTCAATAAGCCCACTTTTTTGTCCACTATTCATCGTTTAGAAAATATATTGGTGTCGATGTCGCAAGTTCTGGATTCACAAATCAAAATTCATAATTCAAACGATGCGTTCATCTATATGACGATTAAGTGTTCATGTATTCTGATCGATTCAAAAATAATTTTGTGTTTTCCAAATTTGGATTACAAACTCCTTCAATCGATTTAATCCTTTTGATAATGGATTTTGTGTTATAGAGTATTTCCTGTTTGGATTCATTCTATAATCAGTATTTGTTCGATCATGTTATTTCTTGTATGATCTTGTGGTTGAATGACCGATTTGTTTCAATCGAGTTGTTTGAGAACCAATTTTCATGAATCTTTGATCGTGTGTGCTTTGACGAACATCTTAAACAGATAACGATGGTGATGATTATTGATCGTATCAAATTTGTCCAACAAGTTTAATCTGGAAATTGATTTTTGCAAGTGGCGATTGGGTGCTTGTTGAATGCCAATATAGTCGACTTATGATGCACAGGTGAAGAGTTGAATATGATATTGGATTTGATTGAAAATGGGTTGTTGATCCGGAAACGATTTGAAGAAGACGACTTTGTATTTGTCGAGTATTATGTTCAGATGATGGGTTTCACAATTGGTATTGGAACTCAATCGGAATGATTTGAGTATACGATTGCTAGTCAAACTGATTGTCAAAATTGGAACGAATGGTCTCACTTGCGAACATAATCGGAATCGTGATTTGGGACTCGCAATCGTAACTTAAATCAATTAAACCATCTGTTCAGAACTTGCTCTCGGAAATAGACCAAATCTCCGATCTCAGAAGTTGATATCAGAATTATGAAGTGAAATGGATTGATTCGGAATGAAGGCGGTTACTCAGAATCAGAGTTACTGTTGGCTTGGAATTGGAAGTGTAATCGATAGATTTGGAACGAATGGACTCGGAATCGAGAATGTGATTCTATGCTCGGAACGAAGGATTGATCGGAGTTATCTGATGTTTGGATTTGGAGTTCATGTCTTCAAGTTACGAATTGTTTGGCTGTGTTCGTCAATAAGACGATAAATGAGGAAGATGACTTCGATTTTACACATTTGGCCCCTGTAACTTCACCAACATGGCAATTTTAATTTGATTTCCGGAATTTGTTACAAATCAAAGGGAAAATGATGCAGAGTTACTATTTAAGTCCCTGAATTTCAGTAAGTGACAGTTTCTGCCCTATATTCAGAAAAGTTTACAAATTTAAGAGCCAGTGAACAGTTTTGAATTCTTTAACGCACATATTTTTTCGTGAACAGAAAAGTAAAGATTCCATCAAGTCTTGGCGGTTCGGAAAGTCGTTTTTCGTGATAACGTAAAATTTTCACGACTTTTTCGGATTTTATACTTCATCGTTTATATCATTTTGTCGCGGGGGAGCATAGTAATTTTTATCCATTCAAGATCATTCTCATGACCATTAGATGACTTTATAATCACGTTTCGATTATAAATCGGGGAGAATTTGGTATGGCCATTCGAAATTGGTTTTGTGACTTTTCAAAGTTGAAGATTTTTGATAATGCTTGTGGTAGAATTATGAAGGTAGCTTTTACAGTGGAAGTTCTTCATCGAGTTCTGCTAAAGCTTTTACAGAGAAGTATCCTTTACAACGAAAATTCTTTATCGAGCTCTGCTAAGGACTTGTTATATCTCCGACTTCTAGTATTTTCTCGATCAAGTGGCATTACGAATCTTAAAGTTTGGGTTGTTACATCATATTTTTTGATGGCTTATATTATCAGCTTATTTGAAGATCATTGTGACTTGGAGGGAGAGCTCTTTAAAGACAAGAAGTGATTCGGTTTCTTTGTTCTAAAATGGATTTTTATGGCGGACTTGGTTTTCATGAAGATTTTTTTTGGGATTACATTCGAAAATGAAGTTTAAAGACATTACTTCTGTTCTTAATTTATATATCCTAGAGCCCATGTTTGAAGACTATTTGAAGAATCAAGATTCGTGGATTGCTTCATTTATTCCTCGTTGCAAGATCTTTTTATTTGCTAGATGCTTGTTTTGGAAGTTAAAGCATTTTCATCCATTCCATACTTTGAGGGGGAGATTGTAGGGTTTCAAAGCACTCCATGGATGATGGCAATGGGCCCCTTTGATGAAGTGTAGGTTAAAAGCCCAAGACTTGTCTTTTCCCTATAAATAGTTATGTATTATTCATTATTAGGGTTAAGAGTGAGGCAAAATGTAGCCGCCACGTGAGGTTTCTTATGTAGTGTTAGATTCTTTAGTCTATGCTGAAAGTGTAATTTATTCCTCATGTTTGAATACATCGAGTGATCATTCGACATAATCTTCATATTTTTGTTTGTTCTTATTTTCCGCATCTTGTTCATCAAATCAGAATTAGGGTTTTAATCCCAACAAGTTCGAATAGAAGAAATTTTGGTCTCATCGAGAGGGATCATAAGGGTTTCGTCGGATAGACACTTTTTAAGATTTGATACGTGGAAGACGGGATGGTTGTTGCTAAGCACTTGTGGTAAACGAAGTTTGTACGCCACAGGACCAATCTTAGCAAGGATTTCGAATGGTCCTATGTATCTCAGATTCAGCTTTCCACGCTTTCCAAAGCGTATCATGCCCTTCCAGGGTGAGACCTTCAGAAGAACACAGTCTCCAACCTGGAACTCCAAAGGTTTTCATCGTCTATCGGCATAGCTCTTTTGTCTGTCTCGGGAGGATTTCAGTCGTTCTTGGATTTGTATGATATTTTCGGTGGTTTTACGAATGGTCTCTGGGCCTGTGAGAGTGCTGTCAGGGACTTGTCCTTTGTCTAGTTGTGTGTCGCCCACCTCAGCCCAACACAGAGGGGATCTACACTTGCGGCCATAAAGGGCTTCAAAAGGCGCAACCTTGATACTGGTGTGATAACTATTGTTGTAGGAGAACTCAACTAAGGGAAAATGGATGTCCCACGACTTACCAAAATCTATGACACATGCTCTCAGCATGTCTTCTAACGGCTGAATGGTCCTCTCACTCTGCCCATCTGTCTAAGGATGGTAAGTTGTGCTCATATCCAGCTTAGTTCCAAGAGCCTTCTGCAATGACTGCCAAACTCTCGAGGTAAACCTGCTATCTCGATCAGAGATAATAGAAACTGGCACACCGTGCAGACGAAGGTGGCAATCTCCGCTTTCATGTTTGGCTACTAATACAACTTCTTGAGATCGATGTACATCTTATCCGAACCTGGATGAACGGAGTATCTAGTCCTGTGAGCTTCTTTCATGACAACCTCCCTGTATCCTCCGAACTTTGGGGTCCAGATCCGGTTCATGAAGTAATAGACTCCACCTCCATTGATCTCTAAGTTCTTTTCCATCCCCCTCAAGGCTTCTTCCGGCATGTTCTCTGGCTTCAAGGCTTCCAGCTGAGCCTCTCTGATTTGCGTGGATAAGTGGGAATGGATAGTCATGTTTAGTGCTTTCACTTTCCGACCTGAGTATTCCTTCCGGCTAAGGGCATTTGCCACCACATTGGCCTTATCGGGATGATAGTGAATTTCACACTCATAATCACTGAGTAGTTCTACCCATCGCCGTTGTCTCATGTTCAGATCCTTCTAGTCGAAAATGTGTTGCAGGATTTTATGGTCAGTGAAGATAGTGCACTTAGTTTCGTAGAGATAATGTGTCCATATTTTCAATCCGAAGACCACTGCTGCCAACTCCAGGTCATGAGTTGTGTAGTTGATTTCGTGTGCTTTTAGCTGTCTCGAGGCGTAAGCAATAACTTTTCCCCGCTGCATGAGTACACAGCCTAAGCCCTGATTGGATGCATGATAGTAGAGAACAAAGTCCTCTGTCCCTTCGGGTAGAGACGGGATAGGTGCGCTGCATAGGGCCTGCTTTAATGTTTGGAGCGTAGTGTCTTGCTTTTCACTCCAACAAAAGGGTACACCTTTTCTGGGTCAGAGTGGTTAAGGGTTTGGCAATCCTGGAGAAATTTTGGATAAACCTGTGATAATAGCCAGCGAGGCCCATGAATTGACGGATTTATGTGGGCGCCTTCGGTGCTGACCAGTTCTCTATCACTATGATTTTGGAGGGGTCCACGTGTATGCCTTCCTCGCTTACCACATGACCTAGGAAAGTTACTTTTCGAATCCAAAATTTGCACTTGGAGAATTTCACATAAAGCTTCTCAATCCTTAAAGTTTCTAGCACCAATCTTAAGTGTTGTCTGTGATCTTCTTTGCTTCTGGAATAGACAAGTATACCGTCGATGAACACGATTACAAACTTGTCCAGGAAAGAACGGCACACCCGATTCATCAGGTCCATGAATACCGCCGGTGCATTGGGTAGACCAAGGGCATTACTACGAACTCGTAGTGACCATATCGAGTCTGAAATGTTGTCTTAGGAACATCACTCTTGTGGACTCGCAACTGATGATACCCTGATCTTAGGTCTATTTTGGAGAAGTAGTTGGCCCCTTGAAGTTGGTCGAAGAGGTTGTCGATTCGTGGAAGAGGATAACAGTTTTTGACGGTGAGTTTGTTCAGTTCTCGATAGTTAATGCACATCCGGAAAGATCCATCTTTCTTTTTCACGAATAAAATCGGGGCTCCCCTGGGTGAGAAACTCGGTCTGATGAATCCTTTCTTAAGGAGCTCATTGAGTTGGCTGGATAACTCTTGCATTTCTACTGGTGCTAGGCAATATGGGGATTTAGCTACGGGGGTAGCTCCAGGGATTAAGTCGATTTGGAATTCGACTTGGTGCTCGGGATGAATTCCTGGGCGCTCTTCGAGAAAGACATCAGGAAAGTTGCAGACTTTGGGGATGCTCTCGAGGTCTTTAACTTCCTGTTTCTCATTAATGACATGGGCTAGGAATGTCTGACACTCCTTTCGCAGGAATTTTTGGGCTTTGATGTACGAAATGATACGGAGGTTCGAGCTGAGTTTATCGCCATAAATCATGAGGGTTTCACCAGAGGGAAGATTGAGATGAATGGCTTTTTCATAGCAAAGGATATCAGCACGATTGGGGCTCAACCAATCCATGTCGATGATGACATCGAAACTCTTTATAGAAACAGGCATAAGGTCGATGGGAAAGGAATGGTCCTTTAAGGTAAGAGTATAATCGATGAATATGTCGTTAGTACTCTCTTTCTTTCCATTATCCATTTCGACGGTAAAAATTTCGGTTAAAGGTTGGGGTTTATGTTTGAGAAAATGCTTGAATGCTTGACTAACAAAACTTCTCTCTGCACCATAATCGAAAATGTTGGGTTTATTGTATTGTGTCATGGGCTCGGTACTTAGCCCAGTTTTGGTATCCGGTTTGGGCCTGTCCAACCGTGATTATTTTACTCTAGGGTTTAGTATTTAAGGTGCATGCATGCATCCTTTGTAAGTAACGCTTTCATTATTTTTCTTATTAAGTTTTGTAAACCCTAGCTCGCCTCTATAGTGGAAGTTCTTCATCGAGCTCTACTGAGGCGTGACTATATTTGAATCATAACCATTACATTGATTCCATACTGTGTTCATAAACATATTGTGTTTGAATTGTTTTTTCTTCATCTTTTTACCTGTGAGAGATCTAAACGATCTGAGATTTATTCTCATCAATTGGTATCAGAGCAGGAGACTGTGTAATTCATACATATTTCTTCTGTTGAATAAGTTATTATGGTTTTATTCCGCATTGATTGATATTAATTGAGCGGTCATTCCATATTAACGTATCTCATTAATTATCGATCTTACTCTAATCGATAAAATTACAAGTCTGATCTTAAACAGGTTATTGATAAAACTTCATCACAATGTCAATGGATGATTCGCAAACCAATCCAATAAACATCTCCAATAATACCCGAACAACGATAAGGATTCCAATCCTATACACTCAGGATTATGAGGTTTGGACGCACAACTTCGAAGATTATGTGATTGGCTCAGAAGATAATGGGTACTTGATCTAGGAAGCTATCACAGTTGGCCCGTTTTCTCACTCAAGCACCTCAAAGATTTTCAAAACTCAAAAGGAGTACAATCAGCTTGTGAACAATGTGAAAGATATTCCTCAAGACGAGAAAGAAAAGTTTCAATGCCACATCAAGGCCTTAAGAATGATTAGGTTTGCTTTGCAGTCATACACGTTTCGTTTGGTAAGTTCTTGCGCTACAGCTAAACAGATATGGGACAAGTTGAAAGAATTATATTCCACTGATGAAGATCTGGAGCATTCGATACAAACTCTGCTGCTTTCTGAATTTGGTGATTTCAAATAGAAGCCCGAAGAGAAACTTGTTCTGGCTTTTGATCGGTTTAATCATCTTTTAAGTAAGATGATAAAGCATGGGATCAGAAGGAAGGTTATTGAACAGAAGGTTACCTTCATGAACAGTCTAAGACCTGAATGGATGGAAGTCGTGTCCACAGTGAAGGCACACAAACAGTTTAAATGATACTCTCTAGCAAAACTAGTGGGATTTCTTAAATCCCATGAAAGTGCTTTGTCAAAGGAAACGAACGTATTTTCTAGTTTGGGTTCGTTAGCCCTTGTTTCAAAAGGGAAAAATTCTATTGAAGAAGAAGAAGAATTGGATCTTGCTGACTATGAGCTAACCGGTGAAGAGTATGCCCTGATGGTGTCCAACCCTAGAAAATTCATCAAAAGAAAGTTCCCAGCCAACAAGAACTGAAACTGGCAGGGAAGCTACAGTTATGAAAAGGTGAAAGAGGAACCGAAGATAGGTTCGAAGTCAGAAGAATCCAAGAAAGAGGCGAAAGTTGGTGGAGACTCAGGATTTGATTGCCACTATTGTGGAGGCAAGAATCACTTCGCCAAAGATTGTATGCTGAAGAAAAAGGTAAAAAAGATAGATGAGGATGATGAGGAAGCGAGCCTCATGAGACGATTGGAGGAGATCAAGAAAAGAAAATCAGCTGCTAACAATAAAACCATGAATGCTTTGATTGTACAGGATACAGGTAACATTGATGAATTCGGTGGATTGAAAGTGTGGTCCACAGATTCAGAGGACGTAGAAGTAAGAAAACCCGCTCATGGCAAGGCGATGCTTGTGAAAGAAGAACCTGCTGCAGGAAGGTGTTTGATGGTGAAAGAAGGAGTATCTCAGATGAGAGGATATACTACTGATGGTGGGTTAGAAGATGAGAAGGAGCGAGAGGATAGGTGTTTTGTTGCGAAGCTTGTCAGTGCACATATCAACGAATGTGATGAGTTGATCAAGAAGGTACACAATATTCTTGCTTCTCTGACAATACCTATTACTAACTATGAAAAGGAATTGAATAACTTAAAATCTAAATTTCCTAGTATAAGTAGTATTCTTACCCAAACCCGTGTCACAAACTCTAACCTGACTGATCAAATTAGCAGGATATCGTCGAAGAGTGAGGAAAAGAGGATGTGGATTGAGCAGATGGAGAAATAGTTAATTATGTCTAAGGATGAATCGATTTATTTGCAACGAGACAATCTTAAGCTTTTAAAATAGCGAAATGTTTTTTGTTTAATTGCTAAAAGACTTTATTTTAATATCACTCAGTTGCATCTCGATTGTGAAATAGGAAAGAAGACACATTGCATGATTTTACCCTACCTTGAGTTAAAGGAGGATGGAGTCGATGCCAAAGCTTATAACTGTGAAAACGTTGTATCTTTTGATGAAGTCTCTCCTGCATACAAAATTGGTATTGACAAAATTGAGTCCTACATAAATTCCAAAGACCATAAGGACATGCTCAAAAATCTATTAGATGAAAATGATAGATTGAAGTTAAGAACCGAAACTATACAGAAATTTTACTCATTGAATGCCAAATTAAGTTCAGAAAATAAAATTAATGTTGAAAATGCATCTGAACTTAATGAGGATGATGATCTGAGTGAAATCTCTATAGAGGATGTGGTGGGCTGTTCTGAATTTGTCAAAAGCGAACCCAAAACTCACAAAAATCTCATTTCTGAAAATTCCGTTGAGTTTGCTCGCTCGCTCGTCGACAGACAAGACCAAAATTCTCAAGGCAAAGGTTATGGTGTATCAAAAAGTTCAAACCACTCCCAATCAGGTCTACACAGTCCAAGGAGTCACTCCTCAACAAACAACAGAACTGACTGCTATGGTAGAAGAAGATAATGCAGCTGGATGTGAAGAGTTCTTCTGGTCAGCACCAATAGACAATGCTGATGAGACAAAAGCCCTATCTCAAATAACCTCATGGAGAGTGAAGGGTAGGTATGTGCTAAAACCACTTAATGAGCCTACAAGATATGGTGTGCCAAGCACAAGTGGCACCAAAAAATCTTTGGGCGAACCAGTGCTAATTACCAGTGAAACATCTTTGTCAAAGAGCGAAAGCAATGCTCGTGTTCAAAAGAAAAAGGCCAACATCCACAAAAATCCAAAAAGGTGGCAGAACGAAAACACCAACGAAATCTAAGATAAAAGAAGAACCTCTCAGAAAGAAAACAATTTTGGAGATCACAAAACCTTCATTATGTTAGGTACGAAAGGACGCACAAGTCTCAAGGAGAATCAAGAAGCAACCGACAGGAAGGTTTCGGTCCTTGGAATGAAAGGAACCGAAAGGATATGTTCGGTCCACAACAAGTAAGGAACCGAAAGGAAAGCGTCAGTCCACATCAGATAAGGAACCGAAAGGAGAGCTTCGGTCCTCAGAGCTTCAGCATCCGAAAGAACAGTTTGGGTCTTCAACACAATAGCAACCGAAAGAACGGTTTCGGTCCTCAACACAATTGTGACAACCCAAAGTTTATTTCGTTACATTACCCCGTTTCCGTTAACGGAATATCCCACGTTATAAAAGTTCCGTTAATTTGAGGTTGTAAAATAAATAAATATTTTATTTATTTACATTCTATGTCGTTAAAGTCGTAATAAAATAAATAAAACAATTACTTTACATTTCCATATCAATTTGGGAAAAAGTAAAATTTTATTACGACCGCTAAATCGGGTGCGACCAAAAGCCCTGTTTAACGGCAGTATCGGGTAGAATCCCTCTGAGCTCCAACACCAACCCATATATAATGGGGAATGGACTTCATTCCACCCCTTTTACACACACACACACACACACACTCTCTCTCTCTCTATACTCTCTCTCATAAAAGCTCGATTTAGCCTCAAATCTACGAATTTCCGCCTCCAAAACGTAAGATCTTCAACCCTAACTTGTTCTAAACATGCATTATTGTCTTTATTGCTCAAAAATCACATGATTGGGACATGAAAAAGGAGTTTACGGCCTAAGAGCCTCCTTAGGCCGTAAACACCCAAAAAGTGGCCAAAAGTCTCGATTCTTCCTTCTTTGAGCTTGGATACTAGTTATGGAATTTATCTAGGAGTGTTTAAACATGAAAACACAAAGTTTTAGGGCATAAAAGAGAGTTTACGGCCCAAGCACATTCTTAGGCCGTAAACACCTCTTATCCTTTACAAAAATGCCCCAAAAACCTTCCAATGCATGGTTGGACTTGAGATATGACTTAGGGAAATTCCATATCGAGTTTGGGACAAGTAAAACATCATATTTGAGGGGTAATTTAGAGTTTACGGCCCAAGCATAAGCTTAGACCGTAAACTCCCCCAAACTTCACCAAATGAGGGTTTAAACCCCCTAATTGGCCATATACCTTCACTAGAAAATGCTAGGGTTGAAACAAGGGCTTAAAATCAAAATTTAAAGGGGTGCATGAGAGTTCACGGGCAAACCAAGAGCTTACGGCCGTAAACTCCCAAGGAGTGGTCATTTGGACCATAAACTCCAAGGGAGTGCACTCTTGGAACCCCAAACACCCCTATAGCCTTGAATAAATACTTAAAGCCAATTGTTGAAGCATTTGGGACTTGAAATTAACCTAAACAATCCTCCCATGAGTTTACGGCCATAAACTCATGGGGAATATGGTCTCCCAACCATGAACTCATATAAAGTGAGTTTTAGGAGAGTAAACTCCTTATTTGAGCCATATACACCCTTACATGTTACCCGGGACACCCCAAACACTTAACCAAAGTGTTTTTCGCTCCTTAGAGTGTGTATACTTGTTAAATTAGTGTTAAATGTACTAATTGTATGTGAACATATGTTATCATATGTTAAATAGGTCACTAAGTGTGTCCAAGTCCTTACTTGACACCGGGCACCCAACCGACACCTTCGTTGGATCCACTTACACCAGGTGAGTTCATACCCCTGAATGAACCTTTTTAAATGTTTTTACATGTTTTATAGGGGGGGGGGGAATACAAGTTAAACATGCCAGTTATCATATCAATCACATGTGATTGATAACCCGCATGCACAAGGATTTACCACACTGTAAACTGTTTTACCGAGTATTGGACTATAAATGGTTTTCTAAAATGTTTTCACATGTTCAAACCTCTTACTTATATTGTTTTATCAAAGTTCATTTTAAACTGGTTTATGAAAGGTTTCCAAATAATTTCTAAAGGTTTTCAAACTTATTTTACCAAAGAATACCAAGATGCGATTTTCTTAAGTATAAAGGTTTTTCCCAGGTTTTTCATCAAGGTTTCCTTCCATGTTTTATACCCTCATATGTTTGATACAGCTGCTTCACTTCTACTTAGTTTAAACTCCTAATTGATACGATTTTACCTAGTGATGCGCTTCTTCTTCACTTACACTTGATTTCGTTTCCATTTCACTTATACCTATTAACGATTCCACTTCGGGGTACACTTATACTTGATGACACTTTTGCTTCACGATTCGCCTATACATCATGAGTCGGTTATTCCACACTGTTCGTTCACACTTCACGATTTGGTTATTCCACATGATTCGGTTATACATCACGATTTGGTTATACTTCACGATACGTTTCCACTTGTTACACACTCAAACGTAGTTGGATGTATGCTTATGGTTGTATAGATGCATATAAATAATGATTGAAGGACTTAGGAAGGCTTGTCCGCCCTATTTCCTTTTCTTCGTTGAGATGTGGTCTGGTGGGATCGGATGTCCGTCCGAAGGTCATTTGATCATTAGTTATATACAATGTACATAAGCATAGACATATAGGTTTACATTAGTCAGTTTAGTTAAGAGTCTCTACCACTAGTTCAACACTTATATTGGAAACCCACTACCCACTATTTGGGATGCATCTTCGGGACACGGCCTTCTCCGTCGTCTAGTTGGTAACTAGGGTCTCCTGTAGGGAGAGCGGACGTTGTGTGTATATATCTATACTGGATTTACACCCCCGCACGCTGACTATTGTTGGATTAGTGTCTAAGTCCATAACTATTTTGGTATGTACTTGACCCGATGGTGCATGGTCCTTTTGGGTTGCCTTCACCAAAGCAACTTGATAGGATGAATTATGGAGAGAAACGATTAAATATGATTTATTAATATATTATGGGAATAATATATTAAAGGAGAAATCATATTGTTTAATTAATATTAGTCAATAATTAATTGGTAATTAGTTTTGTGACTAAAAGAGATTAATTAAACTTAAGGGACTGGAATTGTAATTATAAGATAATTGCAATTTGGGCCATAGATTGTCTTGAATCAAGGGGTGGACGAATTCTAATGGGAAATCCATAAGGAAATCGTCCAAGGGCTTGATTAAAGGAGTCCATGGGTTGCTTAGGGCTTAAGCAACCAAATTAGGGTTTCCTTGTTAGATAACCCTAATTGCCTCCTATATATATGGATCCCTTATGACCCAAAAACGTGGCTAAGACTTTTCTAGGGTTTTTAGACGGTTTTGGGCAGCCTCCATCCTCTAACCTCTTCATCCTCTTGCTTATGGTGTTTGTGAACCATTAGAAGAGTGACACTTGTGACTCTAAGCCTTCCAAAGTCAATTCAAGGAGGAATTGGGATTGTTATTGCTACATAACAATCAAGGTAATATCATAAACCTAATTATATGTTAATATCGATTTCCATATGCTAGAATTAGGGTTTATAGTCTTGGATTCAAAGCATGTACAATAGTGAAACCTAGATCCAAGAATTAGGGTTTGTATGAGCACATAGGATGTCTTATGACCAAAATCCATCAGTGGTATCAGATTCTAGACTGGTTTCAATTGTATTGATGCTTTGTATGTTGAAAAAAAATCGATTTTTGGTTTTCTGGGGGCTGAACTCGTCGAGTTCATGATGAACTCGACGAGTCCATTCCTGACTCAACGAGTTGGATGGTCAGAATGAGGGAAAACCGGGATTTCTTGCTGTTTTTGCTTAAGGATAGTTGCCTTATCATATTAGATCAATATAAATCCGATTTTTTGATATATATGACTATATTTTTGATCTAATTGAAGATATTTATCAATTAATAAGATAATTGTTTCCTTATGTGATAATTGATTATTATTTTGACTAAATTGATAAATTGTTTTGCAAGAAATCATTAAATAAATCAAATATGGATAATTATGTAATTAAATGTTAATTTAGATTATTTGTTATTTGATCCTTGTTGTTATGAAAAGTTTCATATTCCCCCCTTAGGTTTTATAGTTTAAATTTGAACCCAAAAGTTTTGTTGTTTTGAAATTTAAATAGTTAAAACCCTAATGTTTTGAAAAAGGTTTCAAAACTTGCCCTCAAGTTTTGGAATTTAAATTTTGATTAGTTGTTTAATTTTGATGTATATTTAAATTCTAAACCCTTATGTGTTGAAATGTTTCAAAACTTGCCCTCAAGTTTTGGAATTTAAAAGTTGATTAAAAGTTTAATTAGGAATGTTAAATTCTAAAACTCTAGTATAGTTTTGAAAAAGTTCAAATCACACCCTTATGGTTTTATTAATTAATTAAGGTGTATAATTAAAAGAGGTTTAATAAATCCATAAAAGTTTAGGTTTACAATTTAATTGAATTAAAAGTATAATTGTTAAATTAGACCACCTAGTATTTTGAAAGTATAAAATACACCCTATACTATATATAACATTAAAAGTCTAACATTATATATATGTATGAGTAAAAGTCGGTCTTACCGTTAGTAGGCCTCATTCACGAACCTGGTCTATAAGGGGTGTTTAAGGAAATTGCCTATAAAATGGCGATTGAATGGGTATCCACTCTTACCCACCGCACTCTTGACTAGTGGAGGGTCGTTAGCCGAACGGGTAGGATGGGACAAAACCTTCCATTATAAGCATAATAAAGTATAAAAGTAACTAAATGTTTTCATAAAATTCCCAATCTTAGTTACTTAGGCAAAAGTGAATTGATGCAATTCCATGAAATTACACTTTGTGCCCTTGCAAAGACGTTAGTGGAGCGTGTGTGGTTTACCGGCACACTAAATGGTTCTAAGCAAAGGTAGCAAAGGGTGACTCAATGTTTTTCATAGTTCGGTGGAGCGTGTGTGGTTTACCAGCACATCGAATAGGTGACTGTAACATGTGAGGGCACCATGTAAGTTTGCATGGTTATTTACACCCACTTTGTGATCCTCGGCATCCCAGTCACAAACAAGAGGGGCATATCGAGATTTAAACATGCCATTGAAAGTTCAATGAATCTCAAAGAATCTAGGAGTTTTCATAGATTTAAAAAGTAAATTCCTTTTCGTTTTTCGTGGTGGAAATTAGTGAATGGTCATTCACTTACCTTCAAATATTTGGAATTAGGGTTACGACATCCCTCTCCCGAGTTGTAGAATATTATGTTGGGTCCTAGCCTTAGTATCTCATTTGGGTGATTTACTAAGAACTCAATCAATCAACTAACTTGAATTCGTTTTCTCCCGTTTTGTAGATGTCAAAGTTTGACAACTATGGTCTTCTCAAATCCCGTGGAACAAGCATTCCACATGAAGATGATATTCCACGATTCGATCGAGGAACAAGAGATAATGCTTCACTTCCTCCTCATCCTCCAATTATTCTCCCTAACCTACAAGTTCAAAGGCTTGAAAAGTTCAAGATCACTCAAGCCCTTTTGGCAAGTAAACATAAAGAAGGAAAGCCGGTGTGTGCACACGTCTTAGGGATGAAGTCACACATTGATAGGTTAAGAATGTTGGGATCTGTTGTCTGTGAGGAAATGGCTGTTGATTGGGTTCTTCAGTCACTTCCTAACTCATATAGTAAGTTCGTAAGAGAGTACTATATGATGAACTACGACGTGACCCTTATAAATCTCACCTATATGCTTATTGCTGCTGAATCAACAATGATTTGGCGCAATAGAAAAGCAAAGTTGATTGGTGAATCTGCCTTCGAGACCTCTATGGATATAGACAATGGCAACGAAAGACATGCTATGATCGAAAAGTTTGATCACAAGAGAAAGGCAATGTCTGAAGTAATTCCATGTCATGTTCCAAAACAGTCAACTTGCTTTTATTGCCAAGAGAAAGGGCATTGGAGACGAAGCTGCCCTATTTACCTAAGAGATCTAAGAGATGGGAGAGTCAAAATGTATGGCTCCAATATAGGTAAAATCCATTGACTAACTCTTTTAAGCTTCTATTCTAGATTCTTAATACATAATGTGATGAGATTACAATTGATGTTTTGTAGGATCGAAGAAAAGAGAGGAAGCTTAAGGGAAGAAGTGAGAAGAATCTAACCGTGAAGAAATGGATTTCGATCGCATTAATTGAAGATTAGATTCTTGAGCTACTACTTAGAGTTAGAATTAGATTGCTAAGAAAGATGTATTAGCATAGTTTTTCAATGAATTTCATTGTAAGGACAAATTTTTCCGCAATAAAATAAATGTTGTTTTTTATATTATTTATTTATCCTTGCAATGGAGTATATGAAAAATTGATGTTTGAATGTTTCTATTAACAATAATGGAGTTGATTCTTAATTATGTTGTTTATGGAAATGTCGAAAATTTACCAAATAGGGAGAGTTTCTCATCGCCAAAGTTTCAATTGGACAGAAATTTGGAATCAAGCGACTTGGTTGCATGATGAATGAGAAATTTCATATTTGGGAAATTAGACTAATTCGTTGACAAAGTGTCAAGTGAAGGACTAGGAGATCGAGCACACACAGTTGCGTGTTGATCAAGTCCACCATAAGAGTAACAAAGATATTTGTCATGATTTACTAAAGGTTCAGTAAATATGATTATACTTACAAGATTAAGTGTAATTCTGAATTGATTGAAAAAGTTTAAATCAATAGCAAAACGAATAGGAAGAATCAAGTAGGCAGAAAGATAAAAGTTTCTTCATTCTAAGAAGAAGGGAGAGTAGTTTTTATGCTTTATGATAGATCTTAATGATTAAGAACCATATCTCAATTGATCCTCTAAGTGAGTCTTAGTACATTTGTATGTCTAAGAAGAGGAATCAAGAATTGAAGAAATGGTTAAATCAAGAAGTCAATCATACTTCGTTCCAATAACAAGTCTTAAAGTTAAGATTGTGACATCGAGTGAAAAAGTGAGGTTTATAACATTCATCAAATGTGGAAAGTTGTGTTGTCTTGGATAAGACAAAGACCAACTAGGACCAATTTATGAAGTGTTTTGATAAAAGCTACACTAACTCTTGAATATTTGTTTGTCAAGAAATGGTATTGACAAGAGAATCTTATATGTCAAGGAGTCAGTGGGAGTCTTAATGGTCTTGAAAGGTTTCAAGAACAAATCAAAATAGACCTTATCGATCATCACTAGCACACGAGTTAAGGTTTACAACCTATCGTGATGACATTATTTTGTTTCTGTGCCAATCCAATCGAGTTAATTATGCATGTGAGCTCTATGAGTTCTCATTTTGAACGCATAAAAGGCAAAGCACCTTAATCATTGAAAGGTACATTGATAGGAAAGGGTGAGCTGCTTAACTACTTGGAAGACATGGTGGGCAGTTGTGCTACCATAAGGCAAGAAATCAAGATTAAGAAAGTTCGGTCCGTATGAGTTTGAATTTGTCGTAAACTTTGGTTTTAACAAATTCACATGGATAGGAACACATACACCGTTTAAATCTAAGTGTCATAAGATTTCCTCCTTCATGAAAATGATTGTGAGGAAATGCTTTCACTAAGAGAGATTTTAAGAATATTGTGATTGTAAAATTGCATTCTCGAATTCGATTATGGTTATGGTATCCCTTTCCATAATTTGAATTGTGAGGTTTGGCAATTAGTCTTAAGTGTTTAGACACACATATGAACTATCGAAGGCAAAGGTGTATAAGTTCAAGAAGCCTTGATAAAAGATTATCAAAGCACTAAGTATTAGAAACATGAACTTAAGAAATTCAATAAGCATTGTTTTTCTGAAAGTTAAGATGTTTATGAATACATGTCGAAGCTAGTGGGAGCATAAGTGTTATGCTTATAATAATCATCATGATAGTGGGAGCATAAATGTTATGATTGTATGATTATTAAGGAAAGTATTGCAAGTTGGAAATATTAATTATACAAAACAAGAGTCATTCTTTGCAAAGTTGTAAGGATGGAGTAGTTGTTTTGCTATAATTAAGGGAGAGAATATTATGCTTCATTTCAAATCTAAAGGTTTAGGTTGAGAAATGTTAATAAATTTAGTCAAGGGTACATAGTGTGTTCTTAAAATTTCGATTATGATTACGACATTCCTCTTCACAATTTGAATTTTGAGAACATAGAAAATAAAACATTATGCGTCGTGTCCCATACGCTTCGGGTATAGGATCGATTGCAAATGCTTTAATGTTTGACCATTATAAATTTTTTCAAATGTCGAGCGCATTTAGAGGGAAAAGGGACTAGAATTGGTTTTGACTAAAATAATTAAACAACTATCAAAGGACAATCCAAAGTTCGACGAGGATTGGTCGCTTGTGAGTAGTTGGAAGCATGGTATTCAATGGACCATATCAACATTATTATGAATAGAAAAGATTCTATTAAGAATGATTTGTCATATGGAAAATATGGAAATGTGTCCATATTGGATGGACCATATCGACATCATTACGAATAGATGAGATTCTATGAGTTGTCATATGGAAAATATGGAAATATATCCATATTGGGAATTGAATATTAAAAATCTGTGACTAGATTAGAAACTTTTATGCAAAAGGATGTTCAAAGGAATGTACTTTGAGTGAGAGACATCATATCTAAGGAATTGTCTTGTAACAATCTCCGATAGAAGACTTTGTAATATCATTGGCAATAGTCTTTATGAGTTTGGTGCAGTGACATTACGAAAGGCTAAGTTGCATAGAATGTTAGAATCTAGCATATTCTATAAGTAGCAAGAATTTGATATTCTTTCACTTATGAAAAGGATTTGGATTTGTGAAATGAGAATGATTGGAAATGTGTTCAATGTGATCTAATTCACAAAGTAAGAACCATAGGTAAACATTGTGTGCATGCTAGGAGCATGGGACAAGTGTTGTAATTCAAGTAAGAAGTTGATTACCCGAAACGACAAATAATGAGTAATCAATATGGTGATAAATAAAAGGCGTTTTATTTATACTCAAAGGTTTGAGGCCATATGGGATTAGTATTATTCTTGTGTTTCACATTTGCATGTTTTGACTTCCAGAATAATTGAGTTTATTAAGAATAATCGAATTATTCGAACGGGCCACAGTCATTCATATGTTGGAAGTAGATATGAATGAAGACTGCCATGAATTGGTGTGTGGATTGTCTAAAGAGCATTAGACATAAGCAAATGTTTGCTGCAACGTTCATGAGTGCTTATGAATGTGATTTGAGCATTGGATTAAACCCACGCTCACTTGGATCACTCCATGAATTGTATCACGAGTGATTGGTGAGACAATAACATCTTATATTCTTGAAACCGAGATATATGAGTTGTATCTTGCAAATCGGTAGCACATTGATAATATGTAAACGCACTAGTAACTTGGTGTTATAAAACATATTGTTGTGCTTGATTTGGTTAGTAAGTGCAAGCAAGCATTGTATCAAAGTTTATCCGTTCCTTTTATCCAAAGTAGGATAAAAGCGATATCTTTGGGCCCCTCGATGGTTTAGTGATGACAAATGTAAATGCTCGGCCGGGCTAGGGCTAATTTGATTTGTTCAATTAGTCAGTCGTCATAAATCGGGAATCGAGACATAGTACGAAGAGAATGATTTGAAATCATATCTCATATGATATCTATAATGGAGGAATATATGATCCCTTATCTAAGGACACGCGTATCTGATATGATCAGAGTTGACAGCGGCTTTGGAAAGCTACGATTGCAGATCAGGATCTGAAGTCATACGCATAATAGTTATTAGACTTATCCAAGTGGGAGACTGTTGGATTAGTGTCTAAGTCCATAACTATTTTGGTATGTACTTGACCCGATGGTGCATGGTCCTTTTGGGTTGCCTTCACAAAAGCAACTTGATAGGATGAATTATGGAGAGAAAGGATTAAATATGATTTATTAATATATTATGGGAATAATATATTAAAGGAGAAATCATATTGTTTAATTAATATTAGTCAATAATTAATTGGTAACTAGTTTTGTGACTAAAAGAGATTAATTAAACTTAAGGGACTGGAATTGTTATTATAAGATAATTGCAATTTGGGCCATAGATTGTCTTGAATCAAGGGGTGGACGAATTCTAATGGGAAACCCATAAGGAAATCGTCCAAGGGCTTGATTAAAGGAGTCCATGGGTTGCTTAGGGCTTAAGCAACCAAATTAGGGTTTCCTTGTTAGATAACCCTAATTGCCTCCTATATATATGGATCCCTTATGACCCAAAAACGTGGCTAAGACTTTTCTAGGGTTTGTAGACGGTTTTGGGCAGCCTCCATCCTCTCTCCTCTTCATCCTCTTGCTTATGGTGTTTGTGAACCATTAGAGGAGTGACACTTGTGACTCTAAGCCTTCCAAAGTCAATTCAAGGAGGAATTGGGATTGTTATTGCTACATAACAATAAAGGTAATATCATAAACCTAATTATATGTTAATATCGATTTCCATATGCTAGAATTAGGGTTTATAGTCTTGGATTCAAAGCATGTACAATATAGAAACCTAGATCCAAGCATTAGGGTTTGAATGAGCACATAGGATGTCTTATGACCAAAACCCATCAACTACTAGCTACAGTCCACGGCCTACCAAGCCAAGGGGTGATAAATGTCATATTTTATATTGACGCTTGTAGGGTGTCAGGTACTCTAGTGTCGGTTAGTATGGTTACGAGTATCCCAGGTTACCTTATAATTCATGGCCTTAAGATAACGGCATTTTACACGGTATTTTACACTGTATGCTGGAAACCCACTCTTAGAGTCACACTGTTTTTAGACCTTACTAGTTGTATCTTTCATTTGATATTGTCTGGGGTCTGTATTCTCTTTTTTTAGACCTTGACAGCTGTACCTTTCATTTGGTACCGTCTGGGGTCTGTGTCTCCCTTTGTTAGACTGAGTCAGGCGTGTCGTTTGTTCGATACTCTCCTAGAGTCTATGATTCCTTTTTGCCTTAGTCAGCAGTCTTCACTGGTGAGGCATATGTTATTTTCCCTGATTTCTCATGCTTTCTTTAAAAATCAAATTTTGTATTTTGATAATGATAGCGATTAAGGTAAAACTACTTTTTACCACATAACTCCGTCCAGTCTTGGTAGAAGACTGCTTTTATTAAAGAAAATATAGGATTTTCTGGAAAAGACTTTAATTTATTGGATACTCTAAAACTATCACTTTTATTAAAGTCATTTGAATAAAATGACACTAAATACTTATGAACTCACCAGCATTTGTAAAAATGCTGATACTCGCTTTTCAAATAACTTGTATTCTCAGGTCAGCATTAGACAGGTACATCCCCGAAGCTTCTGACGAAGACAAATTAGTACCAAGCTGCACCTATATATTTACTTGTATTACTTTGATGTATTGTAATGTAAACCATGTAAAACTATTACTATTAATGCAATGGTTGTTGTACTTTGATTACTATAATGCATGTGTTGTGATACTTGACATGACGTCATCCACCCCAGAACGTTTCCGCCATTCTGGTTTTGGGGTGTGACAGATTGGTATCAGAGCATTGTTTATAGTGAGCTAAGTATATCAAATCATAAAAGATATACAACCTATAAATACAAAGGGATAAAACACTCTGACCAAGAATTATACTTTAAAATATAACCATATTTTACCAAAGTATAAGAATATCCAGAATCTAAACACTCGAACACAAGTATCACAAGAAGAACGATAATAAAAGTCTTTGGATGTTGAGCATTGACGTCAAACCTGGGCAGTTATGTAATCGTAAGCTGGAATAAATGTAACCTGATCAACTACATTTATTCGAGATGCGATGAACATGTGTTTGGGAGTGATAGTGGTGTACAACAGGTCTGAAACTTACCAACTAGGAATGCTAGAGCCAAACATAAAGTTAAAATACTATAGGAGTATTTTGGAACACTAAAAGATTCACACTAATCCCAGAATCATATTCAGAAGATAAGAAACACAAACAAGAAATTAAAATACCATAGGGGTATTTTAGAATCCATAACCAACCATGTGTGAAGAACTAAAAAGATCCTTATTGATATACCTACAACTACAGAGGGTATACTCCCAAGGTTATATATAATAAGGATCCCATAGGCTAAGAATGTGTGGTTTCGCTCTACTTCCATTTCCTCGTTGGGATGTGGATATAGAGTAGTATCACATATTCGAAGGCCTATCGGATCTAAGCTATATATGATTTGTATACCCTGTGTATTCGTAGCAGGACTCGATATGGATCATCCAGTGAAATGTTAATAATCTCTTAGGATTCTTCAGACATTTCCATTCTCGCACGAACCCTATAGACAACCCTATCCACTTCAGTGCTTGACAGAAGAGTTGATGCAGACGTAGAAGAGGTTCATTGAGAAGATTTCCTGTTCGGATATAAATGAACTGGGTTGAGACTATTGAATTCACCGAGTGCCTATATCTTTTTAGGGACATCGGTGAGAAATTCGCCTAAACTTCCGAAATTTCCAGTCATCCATCATGAAGTGATGACACCCGGAGTCGGATTTGGGAGTAAGGTGGAGTAGAAATTCAATGTGTGTTCATGAGAAAAGAACCCTAGGTAACTACCCGAAGGAAACCAACGCCGATTCCATTCAAAGATACGAGGCAAATAGAGGGAGCCAGTACATGGAACCCAAGAAGTGTCTTACCCTCGTGTTCGTCACTCTAATAGACACTTAAAATAATACAATTTAGTGAGTTAGTGGTTACACTACTCATGCTATGTGTTAGGTAAATTGTCGTTTCTCGTTGCCAGTAACATGATTAGAGCAGATCCCCGCACCTCTATTGAGAATGTTTAGCCATAAGTCTTCATGAACTTTTCTTTCTGCGGTTTTCGTTCTGAACTGTTCTCAAATCTTTCTAGGTCGGAGAGTGAAACCTTTCCCAGTATAAAGGTAACTTAGTAGGAACGACTCCCATCTTATGGCCTTTTTCCGATACTTACACTCCTACCTTGATTACCAGGACTACATCATAGGGATGTAGGTCGACACTCAGACAACCAGTACCCGAGGCACAGGAAAAATTTATGCCTAATACAGTCAGGACAGATATGTCCAGGGTTAGTCATCGTCTCTCATTATCTTGTATTCCTTTCCGTGTAGGAAAGCGATGCCTCCAAAGAAGCGTAACTAGTCCACAAGCAAGAAACCTACTCTCTTATTCGACGAAGCTACGTTCCAAGCTGCAGTCTCGGCAGCCGTAGCAGCTGTCATGGCTCACCTGAATGCTAACAAAACCAATGTTAGCAAGGGCCCTATCGGGATTTCCGATCCTAGCAATGGACAGCAGCAACCAACCCCTACATACCTAGCCACCCAAGGACCTAAACCAAATCCACTAAAGAGAAAACTCAAGATCGAGGAGGGAGGCACCTCGGCTCAAGGACCTTCCGAAGGGCAACGAGCTGAGACGGTCAATGCCTCTGTCAATCCTTCCCTCCCGACTTCAAAAAGACCATACCTAGGAAACCTCCCCCACTGCAGCAAGTGCAGCTACCACCATCATGGTGTCTATCAGGTACTCTATTGTGCTAGGTGCAACATGAAGGGGCATACTGCTCGTGTATGCAGAACTCCGGTGGAGCGTATTGCATCAATCACCAATGTGACGGCCAATCCAGTTTGCCGACTATGTGGTGAGATTGGACACTTCAAAAGAGATTGCCCAACTGAAGGAAACAACGACACATGGGAAGCCTAACTCTACTGCTTAGGGAGAAGCATCAAGGAACCTGGTAGATTTTTGGTTCGCCCTTCGATCTTAGATAACTAAACCGAAAACATTAAAAGACTAATTCAAATGTAAATATTTTCCCCAATAAGGCGAAAGTCGCAACACTGTTATAAAATTTAAAATTCATTAGGTAAAACTATAGTGGCTAAATATATACGTTACGACCATGTATAATTGAGATGGATAGACCCAGAGTGAGTGAATGCCTCCTCATTTCTTGTTCCTCGTTTGGTTGTGGATTTAGGGCGGAGTCGCTCAGTCAACAATCCTCCCCACCTTAATTATACATGACTAGTATATGTTAGGCGATTATAGAAATGCCTCGTGAGAATCCATTCATGAAAAGGTACTCTACTCAGAAACACTTAGGAATCTCTATAGTTCCGCGTCGACTCTATCAGTCCAAGTATCCGCGGCAGTGATACACAGGACGAAACCCGAGACGCCTAGAACTTGTGTGCCTGCTCGGCACATGACTCTACCGATCCTCATTCTACGTTATGTTGAAGTGTGCCAACTTCGATGCCTCTATTGATCATGGTTTGATGTAGTGCAACCATGTGTAAACCCTTAGTGTTGTGTAAAAAGAACTTTCTCCGTAAGCCATTTCGGCAGATAAAGGTTCTTCCAAACCTAAACATAATAAAAATAATCAAACCTAATGCGATCCGTCAGTCGTCCCTCTTATCTCAAACCTTCCGAAGTACTTGAGAGAAGGGTACCGCGCGCTGTTGACCGAACTCTCTTAGTCGTATGGAAACCGAAGTGAAAGACACTACAGGCATTCCAGAAGGCGATAACCATCCGAAGCATAGTACGTAGATTCCCCAGAAAGACCCTTCGCACCTCGCACATCAGGTTCGTGAACCCAGAGGATAGAACTCATGGGACTGACCACTATAACCAGGTATATGCATAAAGGTGGTATATAGTTGAGATCAAAAAGATTTAAGATGTGTGCTTCCTCCCTACTCCCTGTTCCTCGTTGGGTTGTGGGTCTGGGGTGGAGTCTCACAACTGAACATCCTGCCAACCTCAATTATATACGGCTTGCATACACCAAGTATTAGTGGTTAAGCCGAGTATGAGCTCTACCACGAACCTCATAGTAAAGCCTTTCATCCTATTCCATATAATAGGAGCTGGAGTCAAGAGAACCACTACGGGTTGAGCTACTATAATGACCACAGATCCGAAATTTGCTGTCATACCGGTTAACCCCACATAGTAGCTAACACCCTCAGTTAGTAAAGGGATTAAAGTTCCGAGTAATGGAACCCTATACTCACTAGATTTGACCTAGACCGGGAAACACTCAGGAACTTCATAAAAGTAGTTGCAGTAGATGCTCGCACTACTCAGGCACTTCGTCCACCTTGTTACAGACTAGTAGTGCCTAGGACCCTCCACCCTCTCGCATGGAGGAAATCGTCGTCGCCCTGTAGACGATAGACAACATTCTCCGAAGGGAACACTAGAATACCGAGAACCACAGGATAACCTCCGCAGCCAAGAATACTTGATCAAAGTGAGAAGGTAGTTGTGTTAAGCCTCATGACCCAGATCCCGAAGAGATTATAGACTTGACACCAGCCTTGGTGTTAGTCGAGGGGTTATGTAGGAGCATGCGCTTTCCGCACAAGAATAAATCAAATTCTTAGAGATTCATTGGACTATCAGGTGTTCTACGAATACTATCTCACGCAGAGATAGTAGAACCATCTCCCGAGATAGTCCAACACTCGTCTGGTGAAACCCTATCTCCCTGACCCCGAGGGTTTCCGTTAGAAATATCTCAAGATTCGCAAGTGCAGGTTCATTTTGCACGACCTTGAGATAGACACTCTACAGCAGACAGATAACCGTAAATACACAACCCATTTGATGATCTAGAAAGCCTCTAAAATCCAATTGACAGGAAACGCAAAACCAAAGACAACCCGAGCTTCCTAAGAACCAACCTGAAGGACTACAGTACCAGTATAAGAGAGAACGTTAGGAACTTCGGAATGGTGATCACACCAGTGATGATCTTGCCATAGAAGTACACTATGTTCTAAGTGCTGAAAAGCTCTACCCTTCCGAGAGCTTAGGACCATCTGAGAATCCTCACGGAGATGTGGTCCAACCCTTTTCAGACCACTACCACTTTCGGATATCCCGCAAGCATCACACCCGATCAATCCACTTCTTAGACTTGATATGTGTTTACCCGACGTCACTCTTCGTATCCCACTCATCTTGATAGAAACCATTAAGAACCCTAATCTCGTAGATACACCAGTCGGAACTCGCTAACTACATGAGACGGAATCCGCATCCCGTAGGTGAAGGTTTGTTCGAATGACAAACACAGACCAGAGTTCACTTGGGAATGCGAGGACAAACCGAATAGGAAGTACCCTCCTGCCTCTATCATTCATACCTACTACCTTGCCTAGACCTGAATTTCGGGACGAAATTCCCTCTAACGGGGGGATGATGTGACAACCCAAAGTTTATTCCGTTACATTATCCCGTTTCCGTTAACAGAATATCCCACGTTATAATAGTTCTGTTAATTTGAGGTCGTAAAATAAATAAATGTTTTATTTATTTACATTCTATGTCGTAAAATAAATAAATGTTTTATTTACTTTACATTTCCATATAAATTTGGAAAAAAGTAAAATATTATTACGACCACTAAATCGGGTGCGACCAAAAGCCCCGTTTAACGGCAGTATCTATGACAACCCGTAATTTCCATTCTGTACAAACTATATCACTTCAATAGAAGTTGTAGCAGTCACAATTAATTTTCAGAGTTTTCGCGTAAGTTTGAGTAATTCAGGGTTTACACTTCAGGAAATATCAGGAGAGTGGGTGCACTAGGGTTTTGTGCAACACTGTTATTCAACCACTCTATTATATTAGAGATCATTACAGGAATAAAAATATTTTCTGCCAAAATATCTCAGGACTATAAATAGAATTCTGAACCAAATTCATTCATTATTCACATTTCCAACTAGAGAAAAGCCATTTGCTCTCTCACGGATCTTCAGGTTTTTATCCCAAATCATGAGTACCTTTTTCTAGTAATGTTAGAAAGCTTTATATGTGTTTATAACATGATTTAGAAGGCTAAATCACTAGATCTAGGAGTTTACTCCCCAAGGTGTTCTTGGGCGGTAAACTCCCGAAACAAAGCCGAGACCGAACCTTGTGTTATGCAACTGCCTTAGACTCATATGTATGTGTGTTAGGGACAAGAAAACAACCAAAAATACCCAAGTTTGGGAGTTCACGGCCCAAGAGTTTCTTAGGCCGTAAACTCCCTTTTCAAACTCAAAATGGTGTTTTAAGGCCACTAAAGCTTTAAGACTTTTATCAAGACTAGTTCCCATTTAATCTAAGGCCTTAAGCACATCAAAATCACTTATCAAAGTGAGTTTACGGCCAAGACCTTGTTCTTGGGCCGTAAACATTAAAGAATGGCACCAAAGTGTGCCTAATGTCTTCATATGCTTGGAATAAAAGCCTAGAACTTATACCACCTATGCTTGAGACTTGAAAACAACAAGAACACCATTCCAATGGAGTTTACGGCCATAAACTCCAAAGGAAATGGCCTCAGGGCCGTAAACTCCTAAATGGAGTGTTTCTAGACCTTAAACCCCTTCAAGAATTGAACCACCAAGTTGGAATAATTCTAGGAATCATTTGGAACTTCAAAACACACAAAACACCCATGGTTGGGAGTTTACGGCCGTAAACTCAAGAGTTTACAACCGTAAACTCCATGTGTGTTGGTATATGAGGAGTAAACTCATATATGGGGTCCTTTGGAACCCTAAACACATGTACCTTGTCCCACAATAGCTTAGATGCAATCCTTAGGGCTTAAAACACTTATATAAAGTGGTTATTATGTCTAGGATGTCTTAACATTATCAATTAGTGATTTGAGACTAACTGAGTGCATATATGTGTGATTATATGTTCATTAGGATCGTAGTGTGTGTACAAGTCCTCGCTTGACACCTAGCAATCCTATACCGTTCAGTTCATCCCAATCACCAACTACAGGTGAGTTCATACCCCTATCAATGTTTTAAATGATTTTAAATGCTTTAATATGGGGAATACAAGTAGAAACAAACATGTTATTAAATCATTGATATGTATTTTATAACTGTGTTTGTCATTTAACAGATTTCACATACTACAAAATGTGAAGCATGAAATGGTTTTAAATCTTAAAAATATGTTGTTATCAAATGTTTTACTTTTGAAATGTTTATTAAAATGACATCATGTCATTGTTAATTATTGTTCAAAACCCATAAGATGTCTTACAAAACCATTTTACATTCTTGAACTAGACTATGCATATACACTTATATTCTTATATATGTATTGATGTTATAGTTTACATCTTTCATTTAGTTTCCCACACCCTTGAGTAGTAAGAGTGTATAAACCTACATGATCAACCAATTATATTTTAGTAAATTATCATAGGAATAATTTGAAGATATCAAACATTGCTCCTATTACAAGGAATCACACAAGAGTCAGTTCATTCAAGAGTCTATACAAGTACATTACCTGATACATATGTACTTACCTGTTACATGAACACACTTACTTGAATATCATACATGAACACTGTTACATAGGTTTATTATCTTGTATTCACTTACCTGGATACTTGTACTTAGAACTACGAGGATAATTTATTAGTACTTTCTGTGTAAATTATCTTTCCTATCCCGGTTCAATGGGATATCTAGGCGGGACTTACCATTCCGAACCCCACTGATTAGCACCAGTGGTCGATGACCATCTACGGAGGTCTAAGGTTAGTACTTATACCAGGAAGATCGATAACCGGGGCCAACCCCTCCACCCACCTGCTGCTGCTACAGAGGACAAGTGGACAATCTTCGATTGTTCATAAGGTTATACCTTTCGCTTATTGCGATGATGTGTTACTCCTAGTACCCAGCGATGACACTTACATTAATACTTTTCTGGACAATCTTCGGATGTTCATTAGGTTACATATTTCGCTTAATGCGATGTTGTGTTAGTCCTAGTACCCAGTGACAACACTTACAGTAGTACATTTTCCTGTTTACTTTATTTTGTTATACTCTCACATAAACGATGAGTTAGACTAAGTACTTTGGTACTAAACAATTAAAGGAAAAACTATCATTTTACTTACAAAACAGTCAGGTCTTGGTAGAAGACTACATTGTCATAAACAAAACATTCGGGTCTTGGTAGAAGACTACATCTCAAACTGATAGAAAATAAGGGATTTTCTAGGGTTTTTCATACTTACATTAACATTTTCACTTAACGGTTTACATGACTTTTAAAACAGCTTATAGCAAGCAAGGCAATGACACTTATATACTTATGAATTCACCAGCTTTAAAGCTGATACTCTCTTTCAAAATAACTTGTATTCTCAGGTCATCAGTAGACAGGTACGAAGGCCAGGTTTTGAGAAGACGGAGCAGACAAATCTCGTCTTTTATTTTGATTGTATATTTTTGGGTTCTTATTACAATGAAGAACACACATGTATTAAAACTTTACTTATAATGCAATGGATGATGTTGTTGCTTGTTTATTATATTACACTGTTGTGATATTGTACATGAAGTCCTCCACCCCTAAACGTTTCCGCCGTTCGTGGTTTTGGGGTGTGACAGATTGGTATCAGAGCATTGTTTATAGTGAATTAAGTATATCAACCCATAAAAGATATACTAACTATAAATACATGGGATTAAAACACTCTGTCTATGAGTTTATACTTTTAAATAATAAAATATTTAACAAAGTATACGTGCCTGCATTCATACTAAAATCAGTGTCACAATGACAAGAACAAAAGTATTACGATTGTTGAATATCACAAGTAAGCCTGGGGATATATGGTCAGTCTTGGGAATGGCATAGCCTGATCAACTATGCTGGTCCGAGGAGTGATTAACATATGCCCAAGAATGGTTGTGATGTGGCAACAAGTCTAAAAACTTACCAACACAACCATAAAGAAATACCATAGGGGTATTTGGTCTTATTGTAATTATCTTAGTCGGTTCATCTATTTAGCTATCTCTTATAATTCCTTTTCTCGCGTAGATTAAAATGGCTGGATTTCACTATGGCGATCCGTACTTCCCGAACCAAGGCATTGCTGTTTGGCTAGAGGCAGAACCAGAAGATGATCACCCAATCCCTTTGGACGATCACCATGCTGAGGGTTTTTCCGATAGTTCTGACTCAGAGCCAGAAGTCAACAACCTACCCCCAGCTGCTCAAAACCAAAACCTGAACCCCCGTCCTGTGTTTCAAGGACCCACACCCTTGTGGGCCATTAACTTGACTGAATGGAGTCAGGAACAAGGTCAGCCCATTCCCTACAATGGAGACCGAAGTTTCTACAACCTCTTTGAAGGAGGTTCTGCTGATAGAGTCCTACCAATCATGGTGCGTAGGATTTCTCGGAACACGATAGTGGCTCAGGCGACGTCTATCAATCAAGTTTTGGAAGTTGACACCAACTCTGGTGTTAACACTGTACACATTCGCTAACTAGAGTCTACTCATGAAAGGACTATGGTCCGCAATGCAAATCTGCAGAGGGAACTTGCTGAAACCCGAGGTGAAGTTAGAGAACATCGAGCTCAGTAAGCAAGGTCGGACAGGCGTATAAGAGACATTGAACGTCTACTGTCGGGATCGAGGACTCATGCAAGCAACTCTCGTCGCCGATAGAATCTCGTCGACTCATCTTTTGGATATAACCTAGTTTATGTAAAACTTTGGTCTAATTTCCTATCTTTATAAATCTTGGACCTATTAGGTCTTGATATAGTCTTAATTCTGTCAAAATTTTCCATCTTGGTTGATGAAAGGCCTACTTCTAGGCTATTTTCCCGAACTTGTTACATCTGTAATTCCAGTATTATTGACAGATGTCTAATCTTATGGAAATTATTATCCAAATGTTGTCATTTTCAGTTAGTCATTCTATTCATTCTGTTGTTGGACTATGGGGAGTTAGTCCATGAGACACATTCATTAATCATTTATTCTTATCCATGTCGTCATCTTTTAAACGTATAGTTAAAGATGCTGCCACACAGGAATCCCAGACGTAATCCAAACAACGAAGCACCAATACCACCACCTCCACCACCACCTGTACCTCTTCAACCACCAAATCCTTTCGATGCCAACATGTTCCAGGCAGCTTTCACAGCAGCAGTTGCAGCTGCTGTGTCAGCAATCAACGCTCCTGCCCCTAGTGGATTAGAAACAGGTGCACCACCCTCGAACCACGGCGAAAGCCATGGACACCCTCGGGAATGCACCTACAAGGACTTCACTAACGCCAAACCCCACAGCTTCAATGGAACTGGGGGTGTTATGTTGTTGAGACAATGGATTGAAAAGATGGAGTCTGTCTTTGAAATCTGTGCTTGCCAGGAGGGCAACAAGGTCAAGTTTGCAGCTTGTACCTTCTCTGACAGAGCACTAACATGGTGGAACAGCCATGTTACCTATCTAACTTTGGTGGTGGCGTATTCCATCGGCTGGGAAAAGTTGAAAAACATGCTGATGAAAGAATACTATCCTCGAGGCGAAATACAAAAACTCGAGCAAGAATTCTGGGGTCTTCAAATGGTTGGATCTGACATCACGACCTACACAAATAGGCTCTGTGATCTGGCAAACTTATGCCCTGATATGGTTGCTCTCCAGAGCAAAAAGATAGAGAGATATATCTGGGGACTGTCGCCCCAGATCCAGTCAAGTGTGATCGCTTCCAGGCCTATTACCTTCAATAGTGCCAAGGAACTGGCACAATCTCTCATCGATCACCGGAAACCTCAGAACACAACAATCCCTACACCCGTACCACAAAAGTCCAACCCCGACTACACACAAGAAGGGGTGGAATAAGAGGAAAAGAGGGGCTCCGCAAGGATGCTCCAATAAGCAACAACTTGTGGCGATCAATGCTGCCACAGTGACTCCTGTTGTCCATGCGAACCCCTTACCAGCAAAAACTTATGCTGGAACTCTTCCGAAGTGCACCAAGTGCAACTACCACCACCATGGACCTTGCAAGGAGATGCAGTGCACTAACTGCAACAGGAAGGGGCATACAGCCCATTACTGCAAGGCTCCAACAGCTCAAGCCGCCCAGGTTCCTAATGCCGGTATGGGCCAAACTTGCTATGGTTGTGGCGAGGTGGGTCACTACAAGAGGAACTGCCCTAAAGCGGGGATGGCTGGAGGAGTGGGAAGAGTTATGGCCCTAGGCCACAAGGAAACAGTAGCTGATCCTACGATAGTTACTGGTATGTTCCTCCTCGATAACTCATATGCTTGCATACTTTTCGATAGTGGAGCCGAGAAAAGTTTTATAAGTCACAAATTTGCACACCTGCTTAAACAAAAACCATGTGCATTAGATAATTCATTCACGGTAGAAATGGCTAATGGGAAAACAAAGAGTACAAACTGCATATACGTAGGTTGTACTTTAACTTTAGATAGCCATACTTTCAAGATAGATCTCATGCCAGTCCCAATTAAATGTTTCGACGTTATCATCGGCATGGATTGGTTGAGTCTTCTTCGCGCCGACATCATGTGCTTTCAAAAAGCAGTTCGTCTTAACCTTCCTAACAACGAAACCTTAATTATCTACGGCGACAAACCTAGTACGAGCCTTCGCATCATTTCGTGCATTCAAGCCCAGAAGTGCTTGCGAAAGGAATATCATGCATTCCTAGCGCACGTCGTCGATATCAGTTAAGAACTGAAAGACATCCAGAACATCCCAGAAGTACGCGACTTTCCCGACATATTCCCAGAAGAATTTCCCGGTTTACCACCGCAACGCCAAGTCGTGTTCAAAATCGACTTAGTGCCAGGAGCTACCCCAGTAGCCAAATCTCCTTATCATCTGGCACCGGCTGAGATGCAGGAACTTTCCAGTCAACTTAACGAACTTCTCAAGAAGGGATTCATTAGACCAAGCTTCTCACCATGGGTAGCACCGGTCTTGTTCGTCAAGAAGAAAGATGGATCGTTTCGCATGTGCATCGACTATAGAGAACTCAACAAACTTACCATTAAAAATCGTTACCCCTTGCCCCGTATTGACGATTTGTTTGATCAACTTCAAGGAGCCAATTACTTCTCGAAGATAGATCTACGATCCGGATATCACCAACTACGAGTGTTAGAGGAGGATGTTCCCAAGACAGCCTTCCGAACTCGTTATGGGTACTACGAATTTGTAGTGATGCCGTTCGGATTAACTAACGCGCCCGCAATATTCATGGATCTGATGAATAGGGTGTGTCGTCCTTACTTGGATCAGTTCGTCATCATCTTCATTGATGACATAATCATCTACTCTCGAAGTAAGGAAGAACATAGTCAACATCTCCGTAAAATCTTAGAAACATTGCGATCGGAGAAGCTCTACGCGAAGTTCTCAAAGTGCGAATTTTGGATTCGGCGAGTCGAATTTTTGGGCCATGTTGTTAGCGAAGAGGGAATACACGTGGGCCCCTCCAAGATCAAAGCCATTGAGAACTGGTCAGCACCGAAGACACCTACCAAAATTCGTCAATTTCTAGGTCTCGCTGGCTACTATCCCAGGTTCATTCAGAACTTGTCCAGCATAGCGAAACGTCTTACAACCCTGACCCAGAAAGGCGTGGCCTTTGACTGGGAAGAGAAACAGGAAAGAGCGTTCCAAACGCTCAAACGAGCCTTGTGCACCGCCCCGATACTATCCCTCCCCGAAGGGATAAAAGACTTCATTGTCTATTGCGATGCATCCAATCAAGGACTCGGATGTGTTCTGATGCAACGAGGTAAAGTCATCGCCTATGCCTCGAGACAGCTGAAGACACATGAGGTTAACTACACAACCCACGATCTTGAACTAGGAGCAATTGTGTTTGCTCTGAAGATCTGGCGAAATTACCTATATGGTACAAAAAGCACGATCTTTACAGACCATAAGAGTCTGCAACACATTTTCGACTAGAAGGAGCTCAACATGAGACAACGACAGTGGGTCGAGCTACTCAGCGATTACGAATGCGAAATTCGTTATCATTCGGGTAAAGCCAATGTAGTAGCCGACGCCCTAAGTCGGAAAGAATATTCTGGTCGTAGGGTCAAATCTTTGACTCTAACTATCCATTCACACTTGTCCACGCAAATAAAGGAGGCTCAGCTCGACGCTTTGAAACCTGAAAACGTGGCTGGTGAATCCCTTAGAGGGATGGATAAGAACTTGGAAGTCAAGGGTGGCGGAGCCTTGTACCTCATGGATCAGATCTGGACACCGAAACACGGTGGCTTCAGAGACTTGTTCATGACCGAAGCTCACAACACTCGTTATTCCGTCCACCCGGGTTCAGATAAGATGTATCTGGATCTTAAAAAGCTATACTGGTGGCCTAACATGAAAGCAGATATTGCTACCTTCGAGAGTAAATGCCTTACTTGCGCAAAGGTCAAGGTTGAATACCAAAAACCCTCCGGTCTTCTACAACAACCGGAGATACCATAATGGAAGTGGGAGCGGATCACTATGGACTTCATAACCAAGTTGCCCAAGACGACGGGTGGACTTGATTCCATATGGGTCATCGTCGATAGACTGACCAAGTCTGCACACTTCCTACCGATCAAAGAAACAGACAAGATGGAGAAACTTACCAGAACTTACATTAGGGAGACTATAAGGTTGCACGGTGTTCCTTTATCTATCATATTGGACCGAGATAGTAGATTCACTTCGAGGTTCTGGCAGTCATTACAAAGTTCCCTAGGAACTAGGCTGGACATGAGTACAGCCTACCATCCACAGATCGACGGGCAAAGTGGGAGAACTATCCAAACCTTGGAAGATATGTTGCGTGCCTGTGTGATTGTCTTTGGAAAAGCTTGGGATACCCATTTACCCCTTGTTGAATTTTCCTACAACAACAGTTATCATATGAGCATAAAGGCAGATCCATTCGAGGCCCTCTATGGCCGAAAGTGCAGATCCCCTCTGTGTTGGGCTGAAGTGGGTGATACCCAGTTAGCTATGGGACGAGTTCCCGAAAGCACTCTAACGGGTCCGATGATCATTCGGGAAACGACAGAGAAGATCGTTCAAATTCGTGAACGGTTGAAAGCCTCTGGAGACCGACAGAAAAGCTACGCTGACAAGCGTAGGAAACCATTGGAGTTCCAGGTGGGCGACCGAGTCCTACTGAAGGTCTCGCCCTGGAAGGGCTTGATACGCTTTGGGAAGCGTGGGAAGCTCAATCCATGATACATAGGGCCTTTCGAGATTCTCGTGAGAATTGGCCCTGTGGCTTATAAGCTCAATCTACCGCAAGAACTCAGTAACGTACATCCTACCTTCCACGTGTCAAACTTGAAAAAGTGTCTATCCGACGAGACTCTTGTTATTCCACTCGACGAGATCGAGATCAACGAGAGCCTCAACTTCGTGGATGAACCAGTAGAGATCATGGACCGAGAGGGCAAGCAAACAAAGCAAAGCTGTATCCCGATAGTGAAGGTGCGATGGATCGCAAAGCATGGACCGGAATTCACTTGGGAACGTGAGGATCAGATGAAACTGAAATACCCTCACCTTTTCGCTTAGTTATTTGTAATTTCTTATTTGCTTAAATTCTAATTTCAGGACGAAATTCCTTCTAACGGGGGGTTGATGTGACAACCCGTAATTTCCATTCTGTACAAACTATATCACTTCAATAGAAGTTGTAGCAGTCACAGTTAATTTTCAGAGTTTTCGCGTAAGTTTGAGTAATTCAGGGTTTACACTTCAGGAAATATCAGGAGAGTGGGTGCACTAGGGTTTTGTGCAACACTGTTATTCCAACACTCTATTATATTAGAGATCATTACAGGAATAAAAATATTTTCTGCCAAAATATCTCAAGACTATAAATAGAATTCTAAACCAAATTCATTCATTATTCACATTTCCAACTAGAGAAAAACTATTTTCTCTCTCACAGATCTTCGGGTTTTTATCCCAAATCGTGAGTACCTCTTTCTAGTAATGTTAGAAAGCTTTATATGTGTTTATAACATGATTTAGAAGGCTAAATCACTAGATCTAGGAGTTTACTCCCCAAGGTGTTCTTAGGCGGTAAACTCCCGAAACAAAGCCGAGACCGAACCTTGTGTTATGCAACTGCCTTAGACTCATATGTATGTGTGTTAGGGACAAGAAAACAACCAAAAATACCCAAGTTTGGGAGTTCACGGCCCAAGAGTTTCTTAGGCCGTAAACTCCCTTTTCAAACTCAAAATGGTGTTTTAAGGCCACTAAAGCTTTAAGACTTTTATCAAGACTAGTTCCCATTTAATCTAAGGCCTTAAGCACATCAAAATCACTTATCAAAGTGAGTTTACGGCCAAGACCTTGTTCTTGGGCCGTAAACATGAAGGAATGGCACCAAAGTGTGCCTAATGTCTTCATATGCTTGGAATAAAAGCCTAGAACTTATACCACCTATGCTTGAGACTTGAAAACAACAAGAACACCATTCCAATGGAGTTTACGGCCATAAAATCCAATGGAAATGGCCTTAGGGCCGTAAACTCCTAAATGGAGTGTTTCTAGACCTTAAACCCCTTCAAGAATTGAACCACCAAGTTGGAATAATTCTAGGAATCATTTGGAACTTCAAAACACACAAAACACCCATGGTTGGGAGTTTATGGCCGTAAACTCAAGAGTTTACAACCGTAAAATCCATGTGTGTTGGTATATGAGGAGTAAACTCATATATGGGGTCTTTTGGAACCCTAAACACATGTACCTTGTCCCACAATAGCTTAGATGCAATCCTTAGGGCTTAAAACACTTATATAAAGTGGTTATTATGTCTAGGATGTCTTAACATTATCAATTAGTGATTTTAGACTAACTGAGTGCATATATGTGTGATTATATGTTCATTAGGATCGTAGTGTGTGTACAAGTCCTCGCTTGACACCTAGCAATCCTATACCGTTCAGTTCATCCCAATCACCAACTACAGGTGAGTTCATATCCCTATCAATGTTTTAAATGATTTTAAATGCTTTAATATGGGGAATACAAGTAGAAACAAACATGTTATTAAATCATTGATATGTATTTTATAACTGTGTTTGTCATTTAACAGATTTCACATACTACAAAATGTGAAGCATGAAATGGTTTTAAATCTTAAAAATACGTTGTTATCAAATGTTTTACTTTTGAAATGTTTATTAAAATGACATCATGTCATTGTTAATTATTGTTCAAAATCCATAAGATGTCTTACAAAACCATTTTACATTCTTGAACTAGACTATGCATATACACTTATATTCTTATATATGTATTGATGTTATAGTTTACATCTTTCATTTAGTTTCCCACACCCTTGAGTAGTAAGAGTGTATAAACCTACATGATCAACCAATTATATTCCAGTAAATTATCATAGGGATAATTTGAAGATATCAAACATTACTCCTATTATAAGGAATCACACAAGAGTCAGTTCATTCATGAGTCTATACTAGTACATTACCTGATACATGATTACATATACATATACTTACCTGTTACATGAACACACTTACTTGAATATCATACATGAACACTGTTACATAGGTTTATTATCTTGTATTCACTTACCTGGATACTTGTACTTAGAACTACGAGGATAATTTATTAGTACTTTCTGTGTAAATTATCTTTCCTATCCCGGTTCAATGGGATATCTAGGCGGGACATACCATTCCGAACCCCACTGATTAGCACCAGTGGTCGATGACCATCTACGGAGGTCTAAGGTTAGTACTTATACTAGGAAGATCGATAACCGGGGCCAACCCCTCCACCCACCTGCTGCTGCTACAGAGGACAAGTGGACAATCTTCGATTGTTCATAAGGTTATACCTTTCGCTTATTGCGATGATGTGTTACTCCTAGTACCCAGCGATGACACTTACATTAATACTTTTCTGGACAATCTTCGGATGTTCATTAGGTTACATATTTCGCTTGATGCGATGTTGTATTAGTCCTAGTACCCAGTGACAACACTTACAATAGTACATTTTCCTTTTTACTTTATTTTGTGATACTTTTACATAAACGATGAGTTAGACTAAGTACTTTGGTACTAAACAATTAAAGGAAAAACTATCATTTTACTTACAAAACAGTCGGGTCTTGGTAGAAGACTACATTGTCATAAACAAAACATTCGGGTCTTGGTAGAAGACTACATCTCAAACTGATAGAAAATAAGGGATTTTCTAGGGTTTTTCATACTTACATTAACATTTTTATTTAAAGGTTTACATGACTTTTAAAACAGATTTTAGCAAGCAAGGAAATGACACTTATATACTTATGAATTCACCAGCTTTAAAGCTGATACTCTCTTTCAAAATAACTTGTATTCTCAGATCATCAGTAGACAGGTATGGAGACCAGGTTTTGAGAAGACGGAGCAGACAAGTCTCGTGTTTTATTTTGATTGTATATTTTTGGTGTCTTATTACAATGAAGAACACACATGTATTAAAACTTTACTTATAATGCAATGGATGATGTTGTTGCTTGTTTATTATATTACACTGTTGTGATATTGTACATGACGTCCTCCACCCCTAAACGTTTCCGCCGTTCGTGGTTTTGGGGTGTGACAGTATCGTGTAGAATCCCATTGATCTCCAACACCAACCCATATATAAGGGGGATTGGACTTCATTCCACCCCTTTTACACTCTCTCTCTATACTCTCTCTCATAAAAGCTCGTTTTAGCCTCAAATCCGCGAATTTCCGCCTCTAAAACGTAAGATCTTCAACCCTCACTTGTTCTAAACATGCATTATTGTCTTTATAGCTTGAAAATCACATGATTGGGACATGAAAAAGGAGTTTACTGCCTAAGAGCCTCCTTAGGCCGTAAACACCCAAAAAGTGGCCAAAAGTCCCGATTCTTCCTTATTTGAGCTTGGATACTAGTTAGGGAATTTGTCTAGGAGTGTTTAAACATCAAAACACAAAGTTTTAGGGCAAAAAAGAGATTTTACGGCCCAAGCACATGCTTAGGCCGTAAACACCTCTTATCCTTGCAAAAATGCCCCAAAAATCTTCCAATGCATGTTTGGACTTGAGATATGACTTAAGGAAATTCCATATCGACTTTGGGACAAGTAAAACATCATATTTGAGGGGTAATTTAGAGTTTACGGCCCAAGCATAAGCTTAGACCATAAAATCCCCCAAACCTCACCAAATGAGGGTTTAAACCCCCTAATTGGCCTTATATCTTCACTAGAAAATGCTAGGGTTGAAACAAGGGCTTAAAATCAAAGTTTAAAGGGGTGCATGAGAGTTCACGGCCAAGCCAAGAGCTTACGGACGTAAACGCCCAAGGAGTGGTCATTTGGACCATAAACTCCAAGGGAGTGCACTCTTGGAACCCCAAACACCCCTATAGCCTTGAATAATTACTTAAAGCCAATTCATGAAGCATTTGGGACTTGAAATTAACCTAAAACGATCCTCCCATGAGTTTACAGCCGTAAACTCATGGGGAATATGGTCTCCCAACCGTGAACTCATATAAAGTGACTTTTCGGAGAGTAAACTCCTTATTTGAGCCATACACACCCTTAGATGTTACCCGGGACACCCCAAACACTTAAACAAAGTGTTTTCCGCTCCTTAGAGTGTGTATACTTGTTAAATTAGTGTTAAATGTACTAATTGTATGTGAACATATGTTATCATATGTTAAATATGTCACTAAGTGTGTCCAAGTTCTTACTTGACACCGGGCACCCAACCGACACCTTCGTCGGGTCCACTTACACCAGGTGAGTTCATACCCCTGAATGAATCTTTTTAAATGTTTTTACATATTTTATAGGGGGGATACAAGTTAAAGATGCCAGTTATCATATCAATCACATGTGATTAATAACCCACATGCACAAGGATTTACCACACTGTAAACTGTTTTACCGAGTATTGGACTATGAATGGTTTTCTAAAATGTTTTCACATGTTCAAACCTCTTACTTATATTGTTTTATCAAAGTTCATTTTAAACTGGTTTATGAAAGGTTTCCAAAGAATTTCTAAAGGTTTTCAAAATTAGTTTACCAAAGAATACCAAGATGTGATTTTCTTAAGTATAAAGGTTTTTCCCAGGTTTTTCATCAAGGTTTCCTTCCATGTTTTATACCCTCATATGTTTGATACCGCTGCTTCACTTCTACTTAGTTTAAACTCCTAATTGATACACTTTTACCTAGTGATGTGCTTCTTCTTCACTTACACTTGATTTCGTTTCCATTTCACTTATACCTATTAACGATTCCACTTCGGGGTACACTTATACTTGATGAAACTTTTGCTTCATGATTCGCTTATACATCATGAGTCGGTTATTCCACACTGTTCATTCACACTTCACGATTTGGTTATTCCACACTATTCGGTTATACATCACGATTTGTTTATACTTTACGATACGTTTCCACTTGTTACACACTCAAACGTAGTTGGATGTATGCTTATGCTTGTATAGATGCATATAAATAATGATTGAAGGACTTAGGAAGGCTTGTCCGCCCTATTTCCTTTTCTTCGTTGAGATGTGGTATGGTGGGATTGGATGTCCATCCGAAGGTCATTTGATCATTAGTTATATACTATGTACATAAGCATAAACATATATGTTTACATTAGTCAGTTCAGTTAAGAGTCTCTACCACTAGTTCAGCACTTATATTGGAAACCCACTGCCCACTATTTGGGATGCATCTTCGGGACACGACCTTCTCCGTCATCTAGTTGGTAACTAGAGTCTCCTGTAGGGAGAGCGGACATTGTGTGTATAGATCTATACGGGATTGACACCCCCACATTCTGACTGCTAGCTACAGTCCACGGCCTACCAAGCCAAGGGGTGACAAATGTCATATTTTATATTGATGCTTGCAGGGTGTCAGGTACTCTAGTGTCGGTTAGTATGGTTACGAGTATCCCAGGTTACCTTATAATTCATGGCCTTAAGATAACGACATTTTACACGGTATTTTACACTGTATTTTACACTGTATGCTGGAAACCCACTCTCAGAGTCACACTGTTTTTAGACCTTACTAGCTGTATCTTTCGTTTGATACTGTCTGGGGTCTGTATTCTTTGTTGTAGACCTTGCTAGCTGTATCTTTCATTTGATATTGTCTGGGGTCTGTATTCTCTTTTTTTAGACCTTGACAGCTGTACCTTTCATTTGGTACCGTCTGGGGTCTGTGTCTCCCTTTGTTAGATTGAGCCAGGCGTGTCGTTTGTTCGATACTCTCCCGGAGTCTATGATTCCTTTTGCCTTAGACAACTGTCTTTACTGCTGAGGCATATGTTATTTTCCCTGATTTCTCATGCTTTCTTTAAAAATAAAATTTTGTATTTTGATAATGATAGCAATTAAGGGAAAACTACTTTTTACCACATAACTCTGTCCAGTCTTGGTAGAAGACTGCTTTTATCAAAGAAAATATAGGATTTTCTGGAAAAGACTCTAATTTATTGGATACTCTAAAACTACCACTTTTATTAAAGTCATTTGAATAAAATGACACTAAATACTTACGAACTCACCAGCATTTGTAAAAATGCTGATACTCGCTTTTCAAATAACTTGTATTCTCAGGTCAGCATTAGACAGGTACATCCCCGAAGCTTCTGATGAAGACAGTTTAGTACCAAGCTGCACCTATATATTTACTTGTATTACTTTGATGTATTGTAATGTAAACCATGTAAAACTATTACTATAAATGCAATGGTTGTTGTACTTTGATTACTATAATGCATGTGTTGTGATACTTGACATGACGTCATCCACCCCAGAACGTTTCCGCCGTTCCGGTTTTGGGGTGTGACAGATTGGTATCAGAGCATTGTTTATAGTGAGCTAAGTATATCAAATCATAAAAGATATACAGCCTATAAATACAAAGGGATAAAACACTCTAACCAAGAATTATACTTTAAATATAACCATATTTTACCGAAGTATAAGAACATCCAGAATCTAAACACTCGAACACAAGTATCACAAGAAGAACGATAATAAAAGTCTTTGGATGTTGAGCATTGACGTCGAACCTGGGCAGTTATGTAATCGTAAGCTGGAATAAATGTAACCTGATCAACTACATTTATTCAAGATGCGATGAACATGTGCTTGGGAGTGATAGTGGTGTGCGACAAGTCTGAAACTTACCAACTAGGAATGCTAGAGCCAAACATAAAGTTAAAATACTCTAGGAGTATTTTGGAACGCTAAAAGATTCACACTAATCCCATAATCATATTCAGAAGATAAGAAACACAAACAAGAAATTAAAATACCATAGGGGTATTTTAGAATCCATAACCAACCTTGTGTGAAGAACTAAAAAGATCCTTATTGATATACCTACAACTACAGAGGGTATACTCCCAAGGTTACATATAATAAGGATCCCATAGGCTAAGAATGTGTGGTTTCGCTCTACTTCCTTTTCCTCGTTGGGATGTGGATAGAGAGTAGTATCACATATTCGAAGGCCTATCGGATCTAAGCTATATATGATTTGTATACCCTGTGTAATCGTGGCAGGACTCGATATGGATCATCCAGTGAAATGTTAATAATCTTTTAGGATTCTTTAGACATTTCCATTCTCACACGAACCCTGTAGACAACCCTATTTCTGGGATAAGGAAAGTGGTTCGTAATGTAATGAGTGACAATGGCTTGGAATTCAAGAACAAGGATTTTGAAAATTTTCTAGCTGACTAGGGAACGACTCATAATTTCTCGGCCCCATATACTCCACATCATAATGGAATTGTTGAAAGGCGAAACCGATCTTAGTGCGAAGCAGCTCGTACTATGCTAAGCTTCGCTTCATTGCCTTTGTATTTATGGGCTGATGCTGTTGCTGTTGCTTGTTACACTCCGAAAAAATCATATCTAAACAAGCGATTCTCCATTACTCCTTACGAAATCTTGAACAATCGCAAGCCGAATGTGAAATTCTTTCATGTGTTCGGTTCAAGATGCTTCATCTTCAACTCCAAAGAGAATCAAAACAAGTTTGATGCTAAGGCTGATGAAGGAATATTTATGGGCTACTCCTTGCACTCGAAGGCCTATAGAGTTCCGAGGAATTGCTCTAAGAAGATTGAAGAAACATACTATGTCACTTTTGACGATAGCTATTTCAAGAAGATGAGGACCACTGAAGGTGCACTGCAGGAACTCTTTCCAAAGACAAGTCACGTTACAACCCCTATCTCAAATCTGTTTGAACAATATATGCTTCTTTTTTATGAACCCGAAAAGGCTATCGATTCTAAATCCGAGGCGAAAAATAACAAATTTGACAGTCTAAACCAAGTCATTGACGATGCTGCACAAAGGTTGGCTGATGATCAACTGAAAGTAACCGAAACGCCTGGCTTTAGCGAACCTTCTAGTGACCGTCCTTCTATCCAGGGGGAGAGTTCGTCTCCACCTAAGGATCAAGGTCCTTCATTCAAGGGGGAGAATTCAACGTCACAATCATCTAGCTCTACCGAAAATCCAAACGAAGGGGAACGTTCTGATCCAGATATTGAACTCGTGTCATCATTCGAGGGGGAGAATACGCATGTCAATGATGATGATACACTATCTGAATTAGAAGAAGAGATCAATGCAGAACTGGATCCCTCTTGTGATCCAAATTACCCACCTCTCGTTAAATGGACCAAAGACCATCCTTAAAGTCAAATTATTGGGGAATCTTCAGAAAAGGTTTTAACTCGATCACAGATCAAAGCGAAACAAGATGCACTATTGTCTCAAGTAGAATTTTGCATGTTCAATTCTTTTGTTTCCAAAGTTGAGCCGAAGACTGTTAATTCGGATCTTGACCATTCTGACTGGGTCTAAGCCATGCAGGACGAGTTAAACGAGTTTGAAAGAAACAAAGTATGGCGTCTAATTCCAACTCCAAAGGATGCTTCGGTTGTCGGTCTCAAGTGGGTATTCAGAAATAAGATGGACAAGGAGGGGAATGTGATTCGTAACAAAGCTTGGCTGGTTGTAAAAGACTACTACCAAGAGGAAGGTATTGATTATGAAGAGACCTTCGCTCCAGTTGCAAGAGTAGAGTCGGTTCGAATCTTTCTTGCTTATGTTGTAGACAAAAACTTTGAAGTCTATCAGATGGATGTAAAGTGTGCCTTTCTCAACGGAGAACTTGAAGAAACTGTGTATGTTGAGCAACCGCCAGGTTTCATGAACGAAAAGCATCCAAATCACTGCTGCATCCTAGACAAAGTGGTATATAGCCTGAAGCAGGCTCCCAAGCATGGTTTGAAACTCTCACTCGATTCTTAAAAATGTCTAAATTCAAACAAGGTTCGGTTGACCCAACCTTCTTTCGTAAGAGAGAGGGTAACCACCTTATAATAGTCCAAATTTATGTTGATGACATCATCTTCGGCTCCACGAATCCCAGGTTAACAACTGAATTCAGGAAGTTGATGGAAACTAAATTTGAGATGAGCTCAATGGGTCCAATGTAACTCTTCTATCTCATGGATCTGATTTGATTTCTATGAAATACGTGTTATGTGTGTTTGCCTCATCTGTTATGTGGAATATGTATTGATCAAAGCATGCTATACAGGTTTTTTTTATACTATGTATAAAAATGTATATTTTTATCTACTAATATGTTGGGTAGAACATGGGTAGATAGTTGGTGTGTAATAAACAGATGAGAGGCCTCATTGTTGTTTTGATTCAGTCATCTAGCGGAGTTTGGATGACGACCACAGAGTTTTCTAGACAGTCTTGTGGAAACATTAGCAGGTTCGCCACCTGTAGGTGTTAATGAACTTGGGTGTTCATTCGTTGTACTCCATCCCCCTCATGGTTACCTTATTTGACTTATATTGCTGAGGAACCCCCGAAGCATGTGTTGTCGCCCCGATGAAATATTCTTAGACTAGGTCCTTTATGTTAGTTGTCTTAGGGACATAAAGTGAGAATAACGGGAATGGGTAATTGGGTTATTGTTGGTTGGTGAAAATTAAATATGATTATTTATTGTGGGTTGAAAACCCTATATGATCACCAGGCTCCCAAGCCTGACCTACTCAGTTTTATTTGTATTACAGGAAGTGGCGCGAGGGCATAAGATTGATGAACCATCAAGTTGTTTTGTTTACAAGTCTGTATATGTATATATTTGTTGAATGACTTGTAATGTTATTGTTTATGCTTATTGGTATGTATCAGAACATGTCACCCCGAGTTTTGATTATATAATGAAAATACATTTCTTTTATGAAATGCTTTGGTAAACATTGTTTTATCATGTTTTCTTTTTGGGAACAAATTCCGCAACTATTTCAAATCAAAAGGATTTACTCTGAAATTATTTAAAAGGATAAATGAAAATCGGTCTTTTCTGGCCGAGATTTTGGGGATGTGACAGTTGGTATCAGAGCATTAGTTTAAGCGAACTAGGAATTTGTAGGATTTCTAGACTTAAACTTAGAATGCTAAGTGAAATTTTGAGATGTGTGTATGTTATGTTTTAGACACGAGCACTAGTTTATTTTAGGAAAGTTGCCTAAAATGCTTTTATGTGCTAAATGTTATATGTTGCCATATATGATATTATTTGTTCGGATCTATGGTCTGTTGCCGACCGGATCTAGAAACCTTATGTGTGTAGGATTCTAAGAGTGCGTCTACGATATTAGAACTAGCATGTAAACGTTTCAGAGCGATAAGGATGATTTGAATATCTATCGTGATTGAGGATCTAATTTCACCTTATTCGGTGTGTAGATCAAAATGGTGAGAACCAGAAGTGGAGTTGCAGTAGCACCTGAGCCAATAACCATGGCTGGTGTGCAAATGATGATTCAGACGATGTTGGATCGTCAGATGGATGAAACTAGACGGTTGCTTCAACAAAATCATGAAGAACTGTCAATTAATGTGGAGGAGCCTGAATTAAATGAAGGGCACTCGGAAGGTGGAAACTTCAGTGGGTCTATTGGTCAAGCCAACCCACCGATAGTTAGGCAAAACAACCATGATGGAAGGAATGATGGAATGGGATGCAAGTACAAGGACTTTCTAACTTACAAAGCAACGACCTTCAATGGAAAGGAGGATCCGATTGGAGTTATGGATTGGAACTCCGAAATGGAGTTAGCCTTTATGACTTGTGGCTGCAGAGGCAAGTTGCAGACTATCTATGCAGTGCGTCAATTCCGAGGTGGAGCCGTTCGTTGGTGGAACACTCTAGAGAAGACGTTAACCCCAAATGAGCCACTACAATTGACATGGGCAGAGCTCTTGTTGCAGTTCAAGCGCAAGTTCTGCTCAGCTCAGAATCTATTGGAATTGGAGAACAAGTTATTGGCATTGACGAAAGGCAGCATGTCAGTTGATGAATACACCAATAACTTCACCGATAAGATGGAGTTTGCCTTGCGTATCGTCCTAGACGAGTTGACAAAGGTGGACTGGTATGCGAAGGGACTCCCATGGGAGTATGAGGTGCCAGTACGTCACGCACATACTGTAGAGGCAGCTATCTGGGCTGCCAAGTCTGTTGAGAACATGATTAAAGGGAGAACCACCGACAAGGTTGAGGTTGGTGAGAAGAGAAAGTTTGAGGGAACATCTGGTTTCGGTAAGAAAGGCAAATTTTCGAAATCTGATTCGAAAAAGTTTGGAGGAAAGGGAGGCGAAGCAAAGTGGTCTGATAAGTGTAAGAAAAAGCACTATGGGAAATGTAGTGAGGATGTAACCTACTACAAGTGTGGAAAGGTTGGACATTTTGCCAATGAGTGTCCGAACAACAAAAGGATGTGTTTTGGTTGTAATTAAGAAGGGCATATTTTGAAGGACTGTCCGAAGAAGAAGGAGGCAGCTAGGCCCAACATTCCACCAAAGCCGAAGGCGAGAGCCTTCCAGATGACACTTGAGGCCGCGAAAGATGAAGCTGATGTAGCTTCAGGTACCTTTCTCGTAAACGAATTACCTGTTCAAATTTTGTTTGATTCTGGAGCCAACTACTCCTTTATTTCGCATGAGTTTGGTAGAAAGCTAGCTTTGCCTGTTGATAGACTAGATAATGCTTTATTAGTCGAAGTTGCTAGTGGCAAGTTTGTACCTGTTAGTCATCGTATGAAAAACATCTTAATCGACCTTAATGGGAATAAGTTTCACGAGGAATTATTGCCTATCGAACTTAATGGTTTCGACATCGTGTTGGGAATGGATTAGCTTAGCGCCAATGATGCCGAAATTTTATGCAAGAAGAAGATAGTTAAAGTAAACCCGCTTGGGAAAGATTCGTTTATGGTGTATGGGGACAAACGTAGAGTGAATTCTGGAATCATTTCCCTAATGAAAGCCAGAAGGTGTTTGACCAAGGGATGTACATCCTATTTAGCATTCGTGATTGACGCTAAGAAAGAAAAGAAGGTGACGCAGAGTATTCCAGTGGTGTGTGAGTATCCGGAAGTATTTCCCGAAGATCTTCCTGGATTACCACCTGATAGACAAGTGGAGTTCAGAATTGACTTGTTACCGGGAACCACGCCAATAGCAAAAGCACCTTACCGATTAGCACCGACGGAGATGAAGGAGCTGATGATGCAACTTCAGGAATTATTGGACAAAGGTTTCATTAGACCTAGTTCATCGCCCTGGGGAGCTCCGGTGTTATTCGTGAAAAAGAAAGATGGAAGTATGAGAATGTGCATTGATTACAGAGAGCTGAATAAGGCAACAATAAAGAATATATATTCGTTGCCAAGGATTGATGACCTGTTTGATCAATTGCAAGGTTCGAGCTATTTCTCGAAGATCGATCTTAGGTCAGGATATCATCAGCTATAAGTAAGAGAGCAAGCTATCGAGATGACTACATTCAGAACTAGATATGGACACTACGAGTTCTTGGTTATGTCGTTTGGACTAACCAATGCTCCGGCAGCATTCATGGATTTGATTAATAGGGTTTGTAATCCATTCCTTGATAAATCCGTGATAGTGTTCATAGACGACATCCTGATTTACTCGAATAGCCAAGAGGAGCATGGCAGACACTTGCGAGAAGTGTTAGAAGTCTTGAAGAAGGAGAAGTTGTATGCAAAGTTCTCTAAGTGTGATTTTCGGATTCGTGAAGTTCAATTCTTGGGTCACGTGGTCAACCAAGAAGGGATAATGGTTGATCCAGCAAAGATTGAAGTTGTAATGAAGTGGGAACAACCGAAAAGTCCCACGGAGATTCGAAGCTTTTTAGGATTAGCCGGATATTACCGAAGGTTTATCCAAGGCTTTTCTTCGATCGCTAGTCCATTAACAACTTTGACCCACAAAGGAGCTACTTATGCTTGGAGTGATAAGCATAAAGAAGCATTCTAGAAGCTAAAGAAGAAGCTATGCAAAGCACCGATACTTTCTTTGCCCGATGGAGTTGAAGAATTCGCTGTTTATAGCGATGCGTCTGCAGTTGGATTGGGTTGTGGTTTGACCCAAAGAGAAAAGGTGATATCATATGCGTCTCGACAGCTGAAGGAGCATGAAAAGAATTACCCGACTCATGATTTGGAGTTGGCAGCGGTAGTTTTCGCTCTGAAAATATAGAGGCATTACCTCTATTGCACGAAGTGCAAACTTTTCACTGATCATAAGAGTCTCCAATATCTCTTTAATCAGAAGGAATTGAATGTGAGGCAACGACGCTGCTAGAATTACTCAAGGACTACGACAGCGAGATACTTTACCATCCCGGTAAAGCTAATGTTGTTGCTGATGCTGTCAGTCGGAAAGTCAATCTTGAAAGGAAAAGGCCAAGAGCGTTGAGAATTGAAGTTGTCTCGACTATTTTGGAAAGTATAAAGAAAGCTCAAAGCGAAGCTTCTGAAAAGAATGACCGAAAGGAGGAACGTTTGGGCAAAACGTTGGTGTTCAGTGTAAACAGTCATGGTCTGAAGGTGTTCCAAGATCGGATTTGGATACCTAAGACAGGAGGAGTCAGAGATCTTCTGATGGAAGAAGCTCACAAGACCATGTACTCGATTCATCCCGGTAGCACTAAAATGTATAGGGACCTGAAACCCTACTACTGGTGGCCGAAGATGAAGCTTGATGTTGCAAAGTATGTGGCTGAGTGTGTGACTTGTGCGAGAGTCAAGACACAACATTAGAAACCGTACGGGAGTTTAGAACCATTGCCTGTGCCTATGGGTAAGTGGGAAGACATTGCTATGGATTTTGTCACTAAACTACCCCGAACAAAGAATGGTCACGACATGATTTGGGTGGTCGTTGATCGATTCACTAAGAGTGCGCATTTCATAGCCGCCAAGGAGAAATGGTCTATGGAGAAGTTTGCGAATTCTTACGTGAAGGAAATTGTGAGGCTTCACGGTGTTCCATTAACGATTGTGTCGGATCGTGATAGCCGTTTCACCTCGAGGTTTTGGAAAAGTCTACAAGAGGAATTGGGTACCAAATTGTGTTTAAGTACAGCTTACCATCCGCAGACTGATGGTCAGAGTGAAAGAACGATACAAACACTTGAAGATATGCTGAGAGCATGTACCCTGGAATTCCTGGGTAACTGGGATGAACATTTACCTTTGGTAGAATTTTCCTACAATAATAGTGTCCACTCGAGCATAAAGATGGCACCCTATCAAGCTTTGTACGGACAGAAGTGTCGTACGCCGTCTTTTAGGCTTGAGGCTGGAGAAAAGTAGTTTATGGGTCCCGAGATGGTCCATCAAACCGCTGAAAAGTTGAAAATAATTAGAGAAAGAATGTTAGCAGCTCAAGATCGTCAAAAGAGTTATGCTGACAAGAAGCGAAGGCCAATGACCTTTGAAGTTGGAGATTCGGTTTTGCTTAAAGTCTCGCCGTGGAAGTGACTTATAAGATTTGATAAAAGGGGAAAGTTGAGTCCAAGGTTTATTGGACCGTTTAAAGTTCTTCGGAGGATTGGGAACCAAGCTTACAAGCTTGAACTACCAGAGGAACTGAATGGAATTCACAACACTTTTCATGTGTGTTATTTGAGGAAGTTTACGGGAGAAGTTCCTGATATAATTCCAATTTCTGAATTGAGAATTGATGAAAACAAGAGGTTAATTGAAGAACCAGAGGCAATTGTTGACCGAAAGACTAAGAAGCTTCGACGTAAGATGGTCGAATTAGTGCTTGTTCGTTGGAAACCTTCGAATGGGTCAAATCTCACCTGGGAGACGGAGAGTGACATGTTGAGTCGCTATCCGCATTTGTTTGTTGATGTGTGATTCCGGGGACGGAATCATTCTAAGGTGGAGAGAATTGTAACGCCTGTGTTTCCGTGTTTGCCATTTTTAGCAATGTAATAGTCTAGGTTAACCTTTGTAACCCGTTTTGAAATAATAAGATTGTATTATTTGAGTATTATGTGTTTTGTGCTTAATTGCTTAATTATGTGGTTTGATTAATTAAGAATAAAAATAAGCGTTAAAATTTAAGTGTAAAATAAACTCGTTATCTTCGGATAATGTTGTAGTAGTTGAAACGAGGTTTCCGAATATATAAAGAACGCCCAAATCTGACTTCGTATGAGGAAGTTATGATTTATTGAAGTTTCGCCTTAGCGGTATGCAGCCCGAATTACTCGATTTGAGATCGAACGGTTTTTAGTCGAATAGATCTAAACGAGAGTCGAAGATCTCGTTGTTGGTATCGAAGCGATGAAAAGTTAGGCAAGAACGGACGTCAAACGAAGGAGTTATGAATTTATAACGAAGTTTTTCTGTCCCGGCCTATTAAAAATAAATAATAAAAATAAATTTAAAATTTGCCGACGGAGTCTAAACAAAAGTTGTAGAGCGTAGTCTCACCTTCGCGTGGATAGAAAGAACGTCGAAAATGGAGTTCGTATGAAGAAGATTTGAATATCCGAAGTTTATTAAATAATTTGTATTTAAATTTAATTGGAAAATCCGGCATTATCCGAAGAGGGGTCATCGGACTCATCCGAAGTACGCCCCGCGTACTCGTGTACGCCCTGCGTACACCGAGGAATGTCGACACTCACACTCGAGCACTTCGGATACGTAAGCAGTGACGATTTCGGAGCAGTACGCCCCACGTACTACGAGGCTCCAGCCTCCTATAAATAGGATGCGAGGGCAGCCGAGTTCTTTTGCTCTTTTCTTTCTTCTCACTCCCGTTTTGCATCGATTTGCGTGCCAGAAATACCCCGAAGCTCCGGTAGTATTCTCGAGCCCCGAAGCAAGTCCCGAGATCCCGAAGATCCCGAGAAGTGTGATTCCCGAGCCGAAGCTCTGTCCGCGAGAAGTTTGATTTTTGTGAAGATCTTCCAGATTCGCTGAGGATTACTACTTCTGCAAGCCGTAGTGCTGTCTGATCATCTTCTGATCAAGTGAGTGTATACTACCTTTCATAAACACGATAATAATACAAGTATGGTTCGAGTGTATTAAGTATATTGTTGTTTATAGGTGTGAGTGTGTGGTTACTTTCTTCTAACGCATAATTATGAAGTATTTTATACGAAATACGTGTTATGTGTATATTTTGTGTTATATGTGTGAATGTATATTCACTCTCTTCTATCTCATGGATCTGATTTGTTTTCTATGAAATACGTGTTATGTGTGTATGCCTCAACTGTTATGTGGAATATGTATTGATCAAAGCATGCTATACAGGTTTTTTTTAAACTATGTATAAAAATGTATATTTTTATCTACTAATATGTTTGGTAGAACATGGGTAGATAGTTGGTGTGTAATAAACAGATGAGAGGCCTCGTTGTTGTTTTGATTCAGTCATCTAGCGGAGTTTGGATGACGACCACGGACTTTTCTAGACAGTCTTGTGGAAACATTAGCCTGTTCGCCACCTATAGGTGTTAATGAACTTGGGTGTTCATTCGCTGTACTCCATCCCCCTCATGGTTGCCTTATTTGACTTATATTGCTGAGGAACCCCCGAAGCATGTGTTGTCGCCCCGATGAAATATTCTTAGACTAGGTCCCTTATGTTAGTTGTCTTAGGGACATAAAGTAAGAATAACGGGAATGGGTAATTGGGTTATTGTTGGTTGGTGAAAATTAAATATGATTATTTATTGTGGGTTGAAAACCCTATATGCTCACTAGGCTCCCAAGCCTGACCCACTCAGTTTTATTTGTATTACAGGAAGTGGCGTCAGGGCATAAGATGGATGAACCATCAAGTTGTTTTGTTTACAAGTCTGTATATGTATATATTTGTTGAATGACTTGTAATGTTATCGTTTATGCTTATTGGTCTGTATCGGAACATGACACCCCGAGTTTTGATTATATAATGAAAATACATTTCTTTTATGAAATGCTTTGGTAAACATTGTTTTATCATATTTTCTTTTTGGGAACAAATTCCGCAACTCTTTCAAATCAAAAGGATTTACGCTGGAATTATTGAAAAGCATAAATGATAATCGGTCTTTTCTGGCCGAGATTTTGGGGATGTCACAGTTGGTATCAGAGCATTAGTTTAAGCGAACTAGGAATTTGTAGGATTTCTAGACTTAAACTTAGAATGCTAAGTGAAATTTTGAGATGTATGTCTGTTATGTTTTAGACACGAGCACTAGTTTATTTTAGGAAAGTTGCCTAAAATGCTTTTATGTGCTAAATGTTATATGTTGCCATATATGATATAATTTGTTCGGATCTATGGTCTGTTGCCAACCGGATCTAGAAACCTTACGTGTGTAGGATTCTAAGCGTGCGTCTACGATATTAGAACTAGCATGTAAACGTTTCAGAGCGATAAGGATGATTTGAATATCTATCGTGATTGAGGATCTAATTTCACCTTATTTGGTGTGTAGATCAAAATGGTGAGAACAAGAAGTGGAGTTGGAAATGCTGACGAAAACAGGAATCAACCACTAGTGATTGAACAAATACCTGTCGTAGCAGCAACACCTGAGCCAATAACCATGGCTGGTGTGCAAATGATGATTCAGACGATGTTGGATCATCAGATGGATGAAACTAGACGGTTGCTTCAACAGAATCGTGAAGAACTATCAATTCATGTGGAGGAGCCTGAATTAAATGAAGGGCACTCGGAAGGTGGAAACTTCAGTGGGTCTATTGGTCAAGCCAACCCACCGATAGTTAGGAAAAACAACCATGATGGAAGGAATGATGGAATGGGATGCAAGTAAGAGGACTTTCTAACTTGCAAACCATCGACCTTCAATGGAAAGGAGTATCCGATTGGAGTTATGGATTGGATCTCCGAAATGGAGTTTGCCTTTATGACTTGTGGCTGCAGAGGCAAGTTGCAGACTATCTATGCAGTGCGTCAATTCCGAGGTGGAGCCGTTCGTTGGTAGAACACTCTAGGGAAGGCGTTAAGCCCTAATGAGCCACTACAATTGACATGGGCAGAGTTCTTGGTGCAGTTCAAGCTCAAGTTCTGCTCAGCTCAAAATCTATTGGAATTGGAGAACAAGTTTTTGGCATTGACGAAAGGTAGCATGTCAGTTGATGAATACACCAATAACTTGACTAATAAGATGGAGTTTGCCTTGCGTATCGTCCCAGACGAGTTGACAAAGGTGGACCGGTATGCGAAGGGACTCCCATGGGAGTATGAGGTGCCAGTACGTCAGGCACATACTCTAGAGGCAGCTATCTGGGCTGCCAAGTCTGTTGAGAACATGATTAAAGGGAGAACCACCGACAAGGTTGAGGTTGGTGAGAAGAGAATGTTTTAGGGAACATCTGGTTCCAGTAAGAAAGGCAAATTTTCGAAATCTGATTCGAAAAAGTTTGGAGGAAAGGGAGGCGAAGCAAAGTGGTGTGATAAGTGTAAGAAAAAGCACTTTGGGAAATGTAGCGAGGATGTAACCTGCTACAAGTGTGGAAAGGTTGGACATTTTGCCAATGAGTGTCCGAACAACAAAAGGATGTGTTTTGGTTGTAATGAAGAAGGGCATATTTTGAAGGACTGTCCGAAGAAGAAGGAGGCAGCTAGGCCCAACATTCCACCAAAGCCGAAGGCAAGAGCCTTCTAGATGACACTTGAGGCTGCGAAAGATGAAGCTGATGTCGCTTCAGGTACCTTTCTCGTAAACGAATTACCTGTTCAAATTTTGTTTGATTCTGGAGCCAACTACTCCTTTATTTCGCATGAGTTTCGTAGAAAGCTAGATTTGCCTATTGATAGACTAGATAATGCTTTATTAGTCGAAGTTGCTAGTGGCAAGTTTGTACTTGTTAGTCATCGTATGAAAAACATCTTAATCGACCTTAATGGGAATAAGTTTCACAAGGAATTATTGCCTATCGAACTTAATGGTTTCGACATCGTGTTGGGAATGGATTGGCTTAGCGCCAATGATGCCGAAATTTTATGCAAGAAGAAGATAGTTAAAGTAAACCCGCCTGGGAAAGATTCGTTTATGGTGTATGCGGACAAACGCAGAGTGAATTCTGGAATCATTTCCCTAATGAAAGCCAGAAGGTGTTTGACCAAGGGATGTACATCATATTTAGCATTCTTGATTGACGCTAAGAAAGAAAAGAAGGTGATGCAAAGTATTCCAGTGGTATGTGAGTATCCGGAAGTATTTCCCGAAGATCTTCCTGGATTACCACCTGATAGACAAGTGGAGTTCAGAATTGACTTGTTACCAGGAACCACGCCAATAGCAAAAGCACCTTACCGATTAGCACCGACGGAGATGAAGGAGCTGATGATGCAACTTCAGGAATTATTGGACAAAGGTTTCATTAGACCTAGTTCATCGCCTTGGGGAGCTCTAGTGGTATTCGTGAAAAAGAAAGATGGAAGTATGAGAATGTGCATTGATTACAGAGAGCTGAATAAGGCAACAATAAAGAATAGATATCCGTTGCCAAGGATTGATGACCTGTTTGATCAATTGCAAGGTTCGAGCTATTTCTCGAAGATCGATCTTAGGTCAGGATATCATTAGCTAAAAGTAAGAGAGCAAGATATCGAGAAGACTGCATTCAAAACTAGATATGGACACTACGAGTTCCTTGTTATGTCGTTTGGACTAACCAATGCTCCGGCAGCATTCATGGATTTGATGAATAGGGTTTGTAATCCGTTCCTTGATAAATCCGTGATAGTGTTCATAGATGACATCCTGATTTACTCGAAAAGGCAAGAGGAGCATGGCAGACACTTGCGAGAAGTGTTAGAAGTCTTGAAGAAGGAGAAGCTGTATGCAAAGTTCTCTAAGTGTGATTTTTGGATTCGTGAAGTCCAATTCTTGGGTCACGTGGTCAACCAAGCAGGGATAATGGTTGATCCAGCAAAGATTGAAGTTGTAATGAAGTGGGAACAACCGAAAAGTCCCACGGAGATTCGAAGCTTTTTAGGATTAGCCGGATATTACCGAAGGTTTATCCAAGGCTTTTCTTCGATCGCTAGTCCATTAACAACTTTGACCCACAAAGCAGCTACTTATGCTTGGAGTGATAAGCATAAAGAAGCATTCTAGAAGCTAAAGAAGAAGCTATGCAAAGCACCGATACTTTCTTTGCCCGATGGAGTTGAAGAATTCGCTGTTTATAGCGATGCGTCTGCAGTTGGATTGGGTTGTGGTTTGACCCAAAGAGAAAAGGTGATATCATATGCGTCTCGACAGCTGAAGGAGCATGAAAAGAATTACCCGACTCATGATTTGGAGTTGGCAGCGGTAGTTTTCGCTCTGAAAATATAGAGGCATTACCTCTATTGCACGAAGTGCAAACTTTTCACTGATCATAAGAGTCTCCAATATCTCTTTAATCAGAAGGAATTGAATGTGAGGCAACGACGCTGCTAGAATTACTCAAGGACTACGACAGCGAGATACTTTACCATCCCGGTAAAGCTAATGTTGTTGCTGATGCTGTCAGTCGGAAAGTCAATCTTGAAAGGAAAAGGCCAAGAGCGTTGAGAATTGAAGTTGTCTCGACTATTTTGGAAAGTATAAAGAAAGCTCAAAGCGAAGCTTCTGAAAAGAATGACCGAAAGGAGGAACGTTTGGGCAAAACGTTGGTGTTCGGTGTAAACAGTCATGGTCTGAAGGTGTTCCAAGATCGGATTTGGATACCTAAGACAGGAGGAGTCAGAGATCTTCTGATGGAAGAAGCTCACAAGACCATGTACTCGATTCATCCCGGTAGCACTAAAATGTATAGGGACCTGAAACCCTACTACTGGTGGCCGACGATGAAGCTTGATGTTGCAAAGTATGTGGCTGAGTGTGTAACTTGTGCGAGAGTCAAGACACAACATCAGAAACCGTACGGGAGTTTAGAACCATTGCCTGTGCCTATGGGTAAGTAGGAAGACATTGCTATGGATTTTGTCACTAAACTACCCCGAACAAAGAATGGTCACGACATGATTTGGGTGGTAGTTGATCGATTCACTAAGAGTGCGCATTTCATAGCCGCCAAGGAGAAATGGTCTATGGAGAAGCTTGCGAATTCTTACGTGAAGGAAATTGTGAGGCTTCACGGTGTTTCGTTAACGATTGTGTCAGATCGTGATAGCCGTTTCACCTCGAGGTTTTGGAAAAGTCTACAAGAGGAATTGGGTACCAAGTTGTGTTTAAATACAGCTTACCATCCGCAGACTTATGGTCAGAGTGAAAGAACGATACAAACACTTGAAGATATGCTGAGAGCATGTACCCTGGAATTCCTGGGTAACTGGGATGAACATTTACCTTTGGTAGAATTTTCCTACAATAATAGTTTCCAATCGAGCATAAAGATGGAACCTTATCAAGCTTTGTACGGACATAAGTGTTGTACGCCGTCTTGTTGGCTTGAGGCTGGAGAAAAGCAGTTTATGGGTCCCGAGATGGTCCATCAAACCGCTGAAAAGTTGAAAATAATTAGAGAAAGAATGTTAGCAGCTCAAGATCGTCAAAAGAGCTATGCTGACAAGAAGCGAAGGCCAATGACCTTCGAAGTTGGAGATTCGGTTTTTCTTAAAGTCTCGCCGTGGAAGGGACTTATAAGATTTGGTAAAAGGAGAAAGTTGAGTCCAAGGTTTATTGGACCGTTTAAAGTTCTTCGGAGGATTGAGAACCAAGCTTACAAGCTTAAACTACCAGAGCAACTGAATGAAATTCACAACACTTTTCATGTGTGTTATTTGAGGAAGTTTACGGGAGAAGTTCCCGATATAATTCCAATTTCTGAATTGAGAATTGATGAAAACAAGAGGTTAATTGAAGAACCAGAGGCAATTGTTGACCGAAAGACTAAGAAGCTTCGACGTAAGATGATCGAATTAGTGCTTGTTTGTTGGAAACATTGGAATGGGCCAAATCTCACCTGGGAGACGGAGAGTGACATGTTGAGTCGCTATCCGCATTTGTTTGTTGATGTGTGATTCCGGGGACGGAATCATTCTAAGGTGGAGAGAATTGTAACGCCTGTGTTTCCGGGTTTGCCATTTTTAGCAATGTAATAGTCTAGGTTAACCTTTGTAACCCGTTTTGAAATAATAAGATTGTATTATTTGAGTATTATGTGTTTTGTGTTTGATTGCTTAATTATGTGGTTTGATTAATTAAGAATAAAAATAAGCGTCAAAATTTAAGTGTAAAATAAACTCGTTATCTTCGGATAATGTTGTAGTAGTTGAAACGAGGTTTCCGAATATATAACGAACGCCCAAATCTGACTTCGTATGAGGAAGTTATGATTTACTGAAGTTTCGCCTTAGCGGTATGCAGCCCGAATTACTCGATTTGAGATCGAACGGTTTTTAGTCGAATAGATCTAAACGAGAGTCGAAGATCTCGTTGTTGGTATCGAAGCGATGAAAAGTTAGGCGAGAACGGACGTCAAACGAAGGAGTTATGAATTTATAACGAAGTTTTTCTGTCCCGGCCTATTAAAAATAAATAATAAAAATAAATTTAAAATTTGCCGACGGAGTCTAAATGAAAGTTGTAGAGCGTAGTCTCACCTTCGCGTGGATAGAAAGAACGTCGAAAACGGAGTTCGTATGAAGAAGATATGAATTTCCGAAGTTTATTAAATAATTTGTATTTAAATTTAATTGGAAAATCCGACATTATCCGGAGAGGAGTCATTAGACTCATCTGAAGTACGCCCCGCGTACACCGAGGAATGTCGACACTCGCACTCGAGCACTTCGGATACGTAAGCAGTGACGATTTCGGAGCAGTACGCCCCGCGTACTCCGAGGCTCCAGCCTCCTATAAATAGGATGCGAGGGCAGCCGAGTTCTTTTGCTCTTTTCTCTCTTCTCTCTCCCGTTTTGCATCGATTTGCGTGCCAGAAATACCCCGAAGCTCTGGTAATATTCTCGAGCCCCGAAGAAAGTCCCGAGATCCCGAAGATCCCGAGAAGTGCGATTCCGAGCCGACGCTCTGTCCGCGAGAAGTTCGATTTTTGTGAAGATCTTCCAGATCTGCTGAGGATTACTACTTCTGCAAGCCGTAGTGCTGTCTGATCATCTTCTGATCAAGTGAGTGTATACTACCTTTCACAAACACGATAATAATACAAGTATGATTCGAGTGTATTAAGTATATTGTTGTTTATAGGTGTGAGTGTGTGGTTACTTTCTTCTAACGCATAATTATGAAGTATTTTATACGAAATACGTGTTATGTGTATATTTTGTGTTATATGTGTGAATGTATATTCACTCTCTTCTATCTCATGGATCTGATTTGTTTTCTATGAAATACGTGTTATGTGTGTGTGCTTCATCTGTTATGTGGAATATGTATTGATCAAAGCATGCTATACAGGGTTTTTTTTAAACTATGTATAAAAATGTATATTTTTATCTACTAATATGTTGGGTAGAACATGGGTAGATAGTTGGTGTGTAATAAACAGATGAGAGGCCTCGTTGTTGTTTTGATTCAGCCATCTAGCGGAGTTTGGTTGACGACCACGGACTTTTCTAGACAGTCTTGTGGAAACATTAGCAGGTTCGCCACCTGTAGGTGTTAATGAACTTGGGTGTTCATTCGCTGTACTCCATCCCCTCATGGTTGCCTTATTTGACTTATATTGCTGAGGAACCCCCAAAGCATGTGTTGTCGCCCCGATGAAATATTCTTAGACTAGGTCCCTTATGTTAGTTCTCTTAGGAACATAAAGTGAGAGTAACGGGAATGGGTAATTGGGTTATTGTTGGTTGGTGAAAATTAAATATGATTATTTATTGTGGGTTGAAAACCCTATATGCTCACCAGGCTCCCAAGCCTGACCCACTCAGTTTTATTTGTATTACAGGAAGTGGCGCGAGGGCATAAGATAGATAAACCATCAAGTTGTTTTGTTTACAAGTCTGTATATATATATATATATATATATATATATATATATATATATATATATATATATATATTTGTTGAATGACTTGTAATGTTATTGTTTATGCTTATTGGTCTGTATCGGAACATGACACCCCGAGTTTTCATTATATAATGAAAATACATTTCTTTTATGAAATGCTTTGCTAAACATTGTTTTATCATGTTTTCTTTTTGGGAACAAATTCCGCAACTCTTTCAAATCAAAAGGATTTACTCTGAAATTATTTAAAAGCATAAATGAAAATCGGTCTTTTCTGGCCGAGATTTTGGGGATGTCACATCCAATTAACTTTTTCCTTGGCTTAAACATTAGACAGGGACCCGAAGGCATTTTTATCAATCAGGAGGCATACACAAAGACATTGCTTGCTAAGTCCGGCATGATGGGAGACTCCAAAGTTAAAGTTCCAATGCCTTTTGGGACAAAGCTTACAACTTCGTTGGAGAAGCCAGCCGCTGACATGACACTTTATCGTCAAATGATTGGGTCACTAATGTATCTCACAGCCAGCAAACCATACATCATGTTCTTAGTATGTTATTGTGCCCGATTCCAAGCAAAGCCACGCGAACCTCATATGCAAGCTGTGAAAAACATTTTTCGCTATCTGAAGCGAACCTCCTCTCTGGGTCTATGGTATCCAGCCAACTCAGGTTTCTTTGTCCAAGCGTTCTCCGATGCTGACTTAGGTGGCTGTGGATTGTATCGAAAAAGCACCACTAGAGGATGCCAATTTCTCGATGGTAAATTGGTTAGCTGGCAATCACAGAAACAAACATGTTTTTCTCTCTCCACGGCAGAAGCTGAATATATCGCTGCTACCTCATGCACATCTCAGGTTGTATGGATACAAAGTCAGCTTAGAGATTATGGGCTGAACATGAAGAAAATCCCACTATATTGCGACTCTAAAAGTGCAATTAGGATTTGTCATAACCCAGTGCAACACTCGAAGACAAAACACATAGCACTGAGGTATCACTTCATCAAAGATCACGTGGAAGATGGCAATGTGGAAATTCACTTTGTAAGGACAACTGATCAACTGGCAGATATATTCACTAAGGCTTTGCCTGAAGCAAGTTTCAACAAAATTTTGCAAGGCCTAGGAATGATGGAAGAAGAATCTGTACCAAAATCGCCTTTCCTTCAATAAAGGTAAGAAGCGAAATAGAGCGAACCGAAATGAACCGAACACTCGGTCTATTTCGGGTTTGGTCTATTTTGGGTTCGGCTCGACCAAGAACCGAAATGAACCGAACATTCGGTCTATTTCGGGTTCGGTCCCTCTGAACTCGTTCGCTTCTTTTTCATATCAAGGCATTTTGACTGTATTTTTTTATTTTATTTTTATACACTCTTTAAATTACTCCTTTTTATATATTTTTTTATTTTTTTTATTTTCATAAACTCCAACAATATTTCTCTGTTTCATTTTTTTTATAAATCCTAAAAATATTTTTCTTTTTCGTTTAATTAACAAATTTTCACAAAATACAAAAATATCTTTTATTTTATTTTATTTTTATCTAATGCTTTATTTTGTGTAAGTGTTACTCTCGATGATGAAGCTCCAGAAGGTATAACCTCTTCTCTATAAACTTCTTAAGTGTCCCTAGATAGATGCTGCTGCATGTTGACTAAAGCCTCTACAAATTTTGAGTGAAGCCTTAATAACATGATACATCAAATCATTTTTTTCCAATCTAGGCTGTTACATTCACTCTGATCTTGAGCTACCTTACTCTTCTCATATGGAGCTTAGAGTTTTCTGCTTGGTCATTCTATTATAGAGAGGTACATTTGCTTCTTATACCACATATATCATTTTTCTTCATTAAACTTCATCTCACCAATGTAACCCTTGAGACTCTCAACATTTACCACTAAGGTTTATGGTTATACAAAAATTTGTGTTAATGATCTTAGTTTCATGTCACTACGTACTAAGTGAAACCCACAATTCAACACCATTAATGTATTGACGGTACAACATCACTATGATAACGTTCTTGAATGGAATCTCTTTTTATTTTGAGATATCCTTTAGAAAATGTCTATTACCAAGATTTTTCTTCCCCAAGGATCCAGTTAAGTGTTTTTTTTTTTTTTTTGTGAGATTTCTCATTTTTCCACAAGTCAATAAATATCTTCCCTACCTACTTGTTCAACAGATCACATTCGTCTCACAAGTACTTCATTCAGTTTCGGTCTTATATCAAGTATCAATATCATTTATTGAAGCGAAAGCCACCCTTTATAGCTTTAATTAAAAAAATGTCTTTCAATACTTCTTAACAAGTACTTGATCGTTATTTAATGGGAAGCCACACAAGCACTTTAAAGTCTCTCTTGACTTTGAAGGAAGAGATTTGTGCCCAGAATCAGTTGCTTTATGTCTTAACTCGACATCACACCTATCCACAAAAAGTTTGTTTTATTTCTTTATCTTTCACACTCTATGCATGAAAATCTTTGATTTTCCAAAATCTGGTTCTATTAATGATGACCTACTTGTTACCGCTTCATTTCTACAAGTATTCCAACGCTCGATAAAGTTAAAAGGAGATGACGATTCATGTATAATATGTGGGTGACGTTTGGGATAAAGTTAAGGCTGACTCATCAGTTATCCAATCGTTTGACGATGTGAAAAAGCATTTTTTATGGAATGGCGTGTAAAAAGGAAACGTCCTTTCTCTTTCCTGCGTCATCATCATGTATGACAACTGTTCACTCCGTCACATCAGGCACGGTTTCTAATTAATCCAAGATCTCAGCCATATATTTCTCTCTCCTACTTGTACGTCTAAAAGGATTTGGCTCGCTCCTCTTTACCCTTTTGTCACTTTCAAATTCTCTGAAAGCATAAGGGCGATTTGTCTCACTGTTCATCTTCTTCTTCTTCTCAAGCTTCATCAATGCCAGACTCCTCTTCTGTTCACGATACATCTTCTCACTCCAACCTTCTCACCATCAAACGTCAATAAAACCTCATCATTGATCTAACACCCTTCATCTATAAACCCTATATGTTGTACGTTTTCGAATGTCTCAAATACTCACCTCTTGTCGACGCTCTTTCAAAGGTCGAAGTTGTTCCAATGGCCTACATCTCACACATCTATTCAATCGCTTACTATGACAAGGTTGTTGAAAGGACTCACTTTGATATTCACAACGAGAAGACCTCCATCTCCAAGACTCTCTTTTGTGCCCTAATTAGTCTTTCTCAAGAACCAACTCTGGTAAACCCTGACTCGATTACTACTGGTCAACTGTTCTCCATGTTCTATCAAATGGGGTACATTGAAACCCTAACCACAGTTACCAAATTCAAGAAGTCTTGCCTTCCTCCTAAATGGAATGGCCTTTTCACTCTTCTTTTCAAAGGTTTATCAGAACGCAGCGCCGACTCAGATGGAGCAAGCAAGTCGTTTGTGACTGTGCTTTATGTGTTGTATCACGAGATTAATTTGGACTATGGAACAGTCATTTGGCAACAACTGGTTCAAAGCTTGTATTCTTCATCAAGACATTCAGAGATTTCATGTGGAAGGTACTGGACCATTATTACAAAGTGGGCAATGGATCGAATCCACGTTCCCATTATGGCAGATTCTCTTCTTTCCTCTATCTCAACCTTTCACACCACCAAAATCATCATCACAAATCCTACAAAGTATTCCTTCATTGGATCGATCCCCGAAGCCATGTATGCCTGCGTGTCTGATGCAAGTAGTGTTCTTCAAGAATACAAGAAGCATCCTTCTTCAGGCCCACGTGAACTCACACTAGCCATGGTTCGCTCCATTGAAGAGGATGAAAAACCAGCCAAGAGGGGAAAAAAAACCAGAGGCATAGAAGGAGGCGAAAGTAACTAAATCAAACAAGGGTCAAACACCCAAGAAGCGAAAGTCAGACAAGGCTGCTCCTTCACAGCCTAAGCAAAAGAAGCAGAAGAAGTTAGCTCGGAGACTCATTCTTCAATCCTCAAGCGATTCGGACTCCGAGTATGTTCCTCCTAAAAACAAACCTACTGCTCACTCAGAATCAGAAAGCAAAAGTTCTGATGAGGAGGCTTCGGGTCGTGGTGATACCCCGCCTCGCTCGCCTACCCCAGAGGTAAGTGTTCGCTCCCAACCCCCTTCTCCTCCACCCATTTCTGTACCAATCTCACTCCCTCCAAATTTTCCCATCACTACCTCTCAACCATCAACCACTATTCCCATCCCTGATCCAATCTTCACCGAGACTACCACCACCACCACCACTACTGGAGTTCGAACCAACGTATCTAATACGAGGGCTCACTCTTTAGCACTTGAACCTCCAGTTACAACCGAACCACCAGTTACTACCGAACCTCCCATCACTATAAAACCCTTATCTCCTACCCAATCCACTGAAACCAACATAGTTCTTGGCAGTAAGGACTTGGAGTTTGATTTCACTTACTTCAGTCCCTACCGTGTCCATAGTGACGACGACGAAGATGCTCTTGTAGCCAAGCGCCAAGTCAAGGTCGTTACTGACAAGCTTTATCATCTGCTTTCCTCCTCTTCCACTGGTGGATTTTCTGATGCTGCTCTCAAAGCCTTGTTCTCTTCAGTTGTACAAGAACATGATGCTTCTCTCACTGCTGCAGCAAAGGCCATAGATGCCTCTACCTCCCAGTGCCACAAGGCCTTTCTTGCTGTGGAGGCCTCCACTAAGGAATGCAAAGAAGCGATTGCAAAAGTCGATAAACTAATTTCTGAGGCTCATCTATTTTTAGATTCATTGCAGGCTGCTACTCAAAAGAATTCTCAGACGGTGAATGCTTCAGTTGATGACCTTCAGTGTTCTCTTCAAGCTGAAAGGTCTAATCTTGAAGCTGCTCGTCAGGCCATCGAAGCTGCCAATGCCACCTTACACGATAATGTCAATGATTGTTTGACTCAACTGGAGGTAGAGTTGGCTGTTGAAAATCGCATCATGGATGAGCTAGACAAACGCACCTCTCAGCTAAAGATGCAAAATCTCAAGCTTTGCACTGCAACAAACGAGCTAAATGATTTGAAATCCGAAAGGGAGGTCATTCGAAGCTCTGTCGGTGACGTTAATTCCATTCTGCTTCACCTCCTTGATGCCCATGATCACATTATGACAATTACCATCAGAAGGCATTTGGCTGAAAAACACAGACCTGCATTGGACATCCTTAGTCGTATTGAGGGTGTTTCGGTGACTGGTGTCTAGCCGAAACAAGGGGGAGAAAAGGCGAAAACTCAACCTCCTCCCGAACCTAAGCCAACAGATGATCAAAAGTTAATGAAGCTTCGGTCAGCAAAAGGAAAAAGAAGATTGGTGAAGATGATACAGATGATGAAGGTGATTATGAAGATACTCTGGGTGAAATTCCCAATAAGCCTTATTAGAAAACAAAACTTTCTGATAAAGAGCATGCCGAAAAGTTCAAGAAGCAAACGGCTGAGATGGAAAAGAAGCAAAATGAAAAGGAGCTATTGGAGAAAAAGAAGTCTATATTTCTAGAGTGGACCATTGATTTGCTTCAAAGGAGTGCTATTGATGAACCAAGTATTCTTTGGCTCGAACCAGTCATGTCGTTTGGACTTGAAAACTCCAAGGATGCACAGTTTGACATGTCAATCACTCGAAAGGCATTTATCTTTCACTGCTTCAACTCAACTGCTGCTATCCCCTCTCCGAACCCGATGGTGGATCAGGATCTGTTAGAGTTCTATCTGGAGTTCGCGCAGCCTCAGTACTTGACTTGGTGCTCACAAAAGATTACTAGTATCAAGGTACTGAAGCCCTATTCAGCCGGGAAGTTCGTCAATGTCAAATTCAAAGTGACTCGAGGATCTGAAGGCTCAGTTCATAACTTCACTCTGGCTGATCTGCCGAACCTCAATCCTCACGACTGGATACTCCTCAACAACATTTTGCTGTCAAATCCACAAGAGTATCTGCCGATTATAGATGACATCAAGCGAATGCTTGTTTGCTACATTCACGAAGTAGCAAAGATGAATCAAGAGATCGCCTCTGTCATTCAAAAGTGAACCATGATCAAAACGATGGGTAGAGCAGGTGATGTGAATTCAATGATCAAGGGTAAAATCGATTCAAAATATCACACTGTGATGTTTATCAGGGGCGAAGGTCAAAAATTCATGTTCGCTCTTGTTGACAGGCACCTCTTCTCAACCGCTTGCTTGGAGCACATTTTAGAGATTATTCAGAGGTGTAATCAGAACTCAACAGCCGACAAGAAGTTGTTTACGGACATGCTGAGATGGTAAATTAAATTTCGGCAGACACTTCTTGCTATCATCCCTCGGCTGTTCAAGGTTGTGAAGACAGTGAAGCCTACTCAGAAGAAATAATCTCTCGCCTCATTTGACGCAAATGGGGGAGATTGTTGGGTTTATTGTATTGCGTCATGGGATCGGTTGTTAGCCTAGTTTTGGTATCCGGTTTGGGCATGTCCAATCGTGATTATTTTACTCTAGGGTTTAGTATTTAAGGTGCATGCATGCATCCTTTGTCTGTAACGTTTTCATTATTTTTCTTATTAAGTTTTGTAAACTCTAGCTCGTCTCTACAGCGGAAGTTCTTCATTGAGCTCTACTGAGGCGTGACTATATTTGAATCATAAGCATTACATTGATTCCATATTGTGTTCATAATCATATTGTGTTTGAATTGTTTGTTCTTCATCTTTTTACCTGTGAGAGATCTAAACGATCTGAGATTTATTCTCATCAGAAACGAATGCATGATTAAGAGTTGTCGAGGAGGAACGTACCCGTAACAACTGTGGGATCTGCAACTGCCTCCTCCTGGCCCATCGCTAGCACTCTCCCCATGCTACCTGTTGTTATTTCCTTGGGGTAGTTTCTCTTGTAGTGCCTGACTTTACCACAACCATAACAGGCTTGACCGACACCCTCTCCAGATGCCTGATTGGTTGGTTGGACTGGTGCCTTACAAACTCGAGTTGTGTGTCCCTTTTTGCTATAGCTGTTGCAGAGCATTTCACGACATGGTCCAGGATTATGATGATAGTTACACTTGTCACACCGAGGAAGGGTACCAGTATATCTACCGGTAGGTGCTTGAGTGGCAGGAGCAGCGGCAGGTGTAGTAGCAGCATGAACTGCCATAGTTTGTTGTTTCTTTGAGGGCTCCTGCGAAGGCTGGCCCTTTCACTAATTCCAGAATTTTCTTTTCTCACCACTCACCATCGCTGGTTCGGGAGCGGTTGCCAGTTTATCGAGATCAACTCCATGATCTATGAGAGTCTGCGCTAGGCACTTGGCGCTGTCAAAAGTGGTTAGCCTAGCAGCCAAGACATTTCCTTGCGTTGGGGGCGTCAATCCCCAAATGTATCTTTCTATTTTCTTGCTTTTCGGGGTGACCTTTCCCGGACAAAGGAGAGCCAGATCACAAAATCTAATTGTGTAGGAGGCAATGTCGGAACCCTTCATCTTCAAGTTCAATAATTCGTGCTCCAGTCTTTACATCTCGTCCCTTGGGCAGTATTTAGCAAGCATAAGCTCTTTTAAGCTCTCCCAACCCTTAGCATCAGCTACCAGTAGGGTTAGGGATTTGACCCGACCATTCCACCAGGTCAGTGATCTGTTAGTGAAAGTGCAAGCGGCGAATTTCACCTTGTTGGCTTCAGAACAGGAACAAATTTCGAAGATGGACTCGATCTTCTCGAACCATCGAGTCAGGGCAATAACACCTCCATTGTCGTCAAAGGATGTAGGTTTTGCATTCATGAAGTCTTTATAGGAGCACTCCTTCTGGTGTCCTTGGTTTCCATCAAGATTGAGGGGTTGGGTACCACTTCCCAACCCGCTAGGGCCGCCAGAATTTATCTGTGACATTGCAGCAGCCACAACGGTCGTGACTGCTGCCTGGAACATAGCAGGATTGAACTGAGGAGGTGGTGGCGTTGGATCTGTTGGGGTAGTGTTGTTGTTTTTGCTGGGTCTTTTCTTTGGAGTCATCTTGTTCTAAAAATAATTAGGAAGAAGAGGATGATAAGTCCCCTGGATTTGAATGAAGCTAGATATATCTCAGCCTGATAGATAGAGTGTTCTTATTAAGCGATAAACAAGGAAAAGATACTAATGCAAGTAAACTATCGCTAAAAGGAATGATTGAGTAGAAACACTTGGAAATGAAGTTCTACAATGAATTTGACTCTAGATAAAATACTTCTATAGTATTTTGAGTTATATGTTTTGTTATATCGATATCTTGTTGTATGGATATTTGGTAAGTTTTAGGCCTGCTACAATATCATAGTCACTCCCAAACACATGTTGGTCATGTCTCGAATAAATATAGTTGATCAGGCTATATTGAACCTAGACATGATTACATAACTGTCCAGGTTTAACCGCAGTGTCCAACATCCAAATACTTTTGTTTAGTTCTAGTCATGATATTGTTTCTGGTACGTATGTATACTTGTATACTTGTATACTTTTAGTTCAGAGCGCTTTGGCCCTTTAGTTTTTATAGTTGTATACCATGTAAGGTTCGGTATACTAAGTTCACTACAGATAATGGCTCTGATACCAATCTGTCACACCCCCGAACCGAAAAACAAACGGCGGAAACGTTCGGAGGTGGATGACGTCATGTGTAGTATCACAACAATTGCAACATAATAATCAAAGTAAACACAACCATTACATTACATATGAATATTTACATTTGTTTGAAAAACATAGTTTGTGTACATTAGTATATAACAAAAGTAAAACACGAGACTCCAAAATGCTCCGTCTTCACCAAAAGCTGGCAAGAGTACTCGTCTATTGTTGTCCTAAGAATACAAGTGGTTTTGAAAAACGTATCAGCATAAAGCTGGTGAGTCAAAAGCATGGTTTTATAATGAAAACTAGTCACTGAATTTGTATAAATGTTAAATTTTCATTATATGTAAAGTATCGTTCGTATCAAAATCCTGGATACTACCAGTATGTAATGTATGAGGTTTAGTATGGGAAAATCCGTTATTTTCCCTGGTATACATGTGTTTGTTGCTTTAATAGTTCTGCAACTAAAAGGCATAAGTATCACACTTATTTTATTAAAGTAAATTGTTCAAGAGTATATTATTATGTAAATATGTCGTACGATTGGCGAGTTTTATGAGCATACTTAAACTTGATATGACATGAAACGGACGTCGATATCCTTTATGACATTTTTCACCCGTAGACCTGTCGATCCGACTGTAGGTAGCAGCCAGGTGCGGGATAGTCAGTCTCGTATAGATCTATACACAAAAGCCACACTTACCCTCTAGGAAATTCTGGTTCATAAGGGTAGTCCTCCACTTAGTTAATGTTGTAAGCGCCCAAGGACTTGTCTCCCAATTTAGTTATCGACTTTGCGTGTAATAATATGTAAGCGTACTATTCTTTCATTTGTAAATCCGATGTATGTTTTGTAGTGTAAAAATAATTATGCTAAAATAATTATTTACTGTTGTACTCTCGTAGTAATGTATGTTATAAACTAAATCTATCATAGTTTCTGTATTCAACTGTGTAAGTAGTTTGCGTTTGTAAGACTGGTAATGAAATCCCCAAACTATATCCTTTATAGTTTGAAAGAAATTTTATGTTCGTGAAATGTTTGGAAATCTATGCAATTAAATTTAGAAAACGTCTCTTATGCTCCGCATACTACAAAAGGGATTAAGTATCTAAATGCTTTATGAAAATCATTTATTTTTATAAATTGCATAAGTTTGACTTGTTGAAAACTTTGTATTTGGCTTGTATTCCTCCCCTGAAAACGTTTAAAAATCATAAAAGCGTAGGGGTATGAACTCACTATTTTACGTAGGAATCGAATGTAAGATCGGTATGGATACTGAGTGCCAGCTGATGTTTCATAACCAAATGGATCCTATTTAACATATAATAGCACATATATGTATTAGATTAGGGTATAACACTATTTTTTATGGAAGGAAACCACCTCGGGGACTAGGAAAACACTTGGAACTAAGTGTTAGAATCACATGTGATTGAAAAGGGGGAGTTTGCGGTCACAACAAAGGGTGTACGGTCGTGGGTTTGCGGCCCAATGGGGTTTTCGGCCCAAGTGTTTGTGGCCCAAGTGTTTGCGGTCCATGGGTTTACGGCCCAATGGGTATACGACCCATGAGTTTGCGACCGTAAACACTCAATGAAAGGTGTGATTTGCAGTGGTTCAAGGCCCTTTCTAGCCTCCCAGAAGTGTTCTAAGTCCCTTGTATGGATTAAAACGAGTGATTAAGGTCAATATTTGACCAAATATTAGGGTTTACGGTCCATTAGGTGTGTACGGTTGTAAACCCTCCGTGTTCATACTTTTTTCGTCGATTTCTAGGTGAAAATTAAAGGTTTCTAGTAGACATCGAGCATAGGAAGTACTTACTTACTGTAAGGGAGCTTGGAATGAGGTTTTTAGCCACCAAGAACTAGTGTGTGTTCTTGGTGTTCTTGGTGAGAGAGAAGGTCTATACAAAAATGAGATTAATGAGGTAGGAACATGGACTCATTACTAGATAAGAGATTGAACACAATCAAGATGGAGGATTACTTACATTCTTGAGGATTCTTGAGCTAAAACCAATGGATATAGAGAGAGAGAGAGAGAGTAGAGAGAGAAGGTCTTTGAAGTGGTTAAATTTTGAAATGAAGGCTAAGCATCCCTTATATAGGGTTGAGTTTTCGGCCAAGGGGTGGGGTGGGGGTATACGGCCATAAACTCGAGTGTGTCGCCGTACACTCCTCTCGTAGGGGTGTTTGGCTCGGATGCTATGCTTTGGCTTAGAAAACGCATTCTTGGACCCAAAATAATGTTAATCAAGAGCAGAAATAATTTCCAAATTGATTTATTTTTAACGGTTCGAACAGAAGAAATTTCAGGTTGTCACATATGTTGAATGATCACTCGATTTATTCAAAACATGTGGAATAAATTACACTTGTAGAATAGACTAAAGAATCTAACTCTCCATAAGAAACCTCATAATGCTTGGCAGCAACATTTTGCCTCACTTTTAACCCTAATTATGAACAATACATGACTATTTATAGGGAAAAGACAAGTCTTGGGCTTTTAACCTACACTTCATCAAGGGGGACCATTGCCATAATCCATGGAGTACTTTGAAACCTTACACAAAGGAATCATATACATACCACAAGTGTGTGAGTATCCTGACCTACATCCAATAGGTAAATTAGGATTACCACCAGTAAAACTACTCGAGTTTAGAATCAACTTAATTCCAGGAGTAACACCAGTAATAAAGTCCCATTACCAGTTGACATCACCCTAAATGGAAACGATGTCTAACCAACTATAGGAACTTCTTGACCAAGGCTGTAATAGACCGAGTTTCTTACCTTGGAGATTACCGATTCTATTCACCAAGAAAAAGGATGGATCCTTCCAAATATGTATCATGAACTAAACAAGATGACCATCAAGAACTAATATCCATTCCCAAGAATCGATGATCAATTTGATCAACTAAAAGGATCCAAATACCACTCAAAGATCAACCTAAGATCAAGATACCACCAATTTCGAGTTCAAGAGAAAGACATTCTGAAGATGACATTCAAGACTCAATTTGGTTACTCTGAGATCCTAGTTAATTCATTCGTACATACTAATGCAACAAATAGACTTCATGAACTGTGTATGCAAACCATACTTGGACAAAAATTTTATTGTATTCATTGATGAAATACTCCCAAACCAAGGTAGAACACAGTCAAAACCTGCAACTAATACAAGAAGTGTTGAAAAAGAAAAGCTGTATGTAAAATTCTCTAAATACGAATTAGGGATTAAAGAAGTACACTTTATGGGGCATGTGGTTAGCGACAAAAGGATTCACGTCGACCCATACAAAAATAGGAGTAAACAAGAATTGGGAAGTACCAAAGGGGACAACAAAAGTGAGTCAATTCTTAGACCTTGCAGGCTATTATCAGAAATCCACTGAGAATGTCCCCTAAGATAGCCAAATCCCTCACTTCATTAACACATACAAATCTGATTTCGAAGACACACAACATCATGCATTTTAGATAATTGAAAAAGATGTTGTGTAGTGCGTGATGAGTTAAGAAACTCTTTGATCATTTAGATCTTCTAACAGGTTAATCACAACAACGATAAACAGCAATATAAAACACAAGAATGAATCAAAATATGTCGAATGATTCAATAGCTTCAAGCCTTAGCAGAGCTCGATAAAGAACTTCCGCTGTAGACGCTGTTAGGGTTACAAAACAAATCAAATCTTTTAGAATGATTGACTTCCAAATTCTTACCTACTAAGATGCATGCAAGCACCTATAAATACAAAACCCTAGAAATAACTCACGGATGGACAGGCCTAATCCGGAGACTAAATGGACTAAATAGTGAGCCCAGGACGCAACACCTTTCAGACCCTACAATCTCCCCCTTTGCGTCAATTGGAGCGAGACTATCACTTCGGCTTGCTGGGTCCAGCTACAGGAACTTTCTTAGTGGTATCAAACAGACGTGGGATGAGAGCAAGGATGGTCTGTCTGAAGCGAATGTACCACTGAATCATGTCATCAAAATACTTCTTATCATCTGCTGAATTCTGCTTACATCAATGAATGATTCCCAGAACATGTTCCAAGCATGCAGTGGTGTAAAGGTGCTTATCTGCTAAGGCGAACAGGCATTTTTGGCCTTCGTTCCTTGTAAACATGATAGAATTTCGCGTTGGGTCTATTCTTCCCATCTGCATCATGTTCAAATAACTAGCAGAGCCCACAGGAGAAATAGTAGGCTTTTATTGAAGATGCTAGTGATCTCCTAGTCCATCTTTACAACCTCCATAATGTAGCATACAAGCATCCTTTTGAAGTGATCAATAATTGGACCATACTCAGCTTCATTGGTCAGGAGGATGTTATGCAAAATAATCCAATCATATGGATTCAGGTTGGGAAGATCAGCAAGTGATATAGCGTGTTCGGTTTTAGCAGAACCCCTCAGTACTTTGAACCGAACGTTCGTGAAGTTCCCCTCACGAAATGGCTTAAGGACCCGAACGTTGATGATTTTCTGAGCGCTCCATGTCTGATACTGTGGTTGAGCAGACTTCAGATAGAATTTGACAAGTTCCCTATCAACCTTTGGATGAGGATGAGGGACATCAGCAACGTTTTCAAAAGCATGGAAGATGAAGGCTTTTTGGGTCAGTGGCATGTTGAACTAAGAATCGACAGAATTGATTCGATCCAATGAAATCACTGGTTCGAGCCACAGAATGTTGGGAGTTTCAATTGCTTCTTTTATAAGCTTCTCAAGAGTCCACGGAGGAAAAAGAGTTTTCCTACTCTCAAGAAGATCATGAGCCTCCTTCATTTTTTCTTGTTCGCCTCGAACTCTCTGGCAACGCGAGCGCTCATGTCAGCATCTTTATCCCGACCTTGTTTCTTTGAGAGATCAGCGATGGTCTCTTTATCATCATCATCACTGTCTTCAGCAATCTTCTTTCCTTTGTCTTTGACACCCGAACCTGAGGGTTGACCAGCTGGAGGAGGTTCGGTTGTTTTAGTTGCTGTGGAAGTGGGAGGCGGTTGAGACACATCTTCTCCCCCTTGTTTCGGATGGGCCACGAACTCAAGAAGCCCTTCAAGTTTGCTTAGTAGGGCAAGGGCTGGAGCAAGCTTCTCTGCGAGAGTGCGCCTCACTGAGTAATTCAGGATCAGATCATGTGCTTCAATGATGTTGGAAAGGGCGGCGTGGACATCCGAAACACACGATGAAATAACTGCACGCTCAGATCGAAGAGAGGCAACTTCCTTTTCAGATTGGAAAAGATAAAGACTCTTGACGTTGAGAGCAGTGGTCTTGCGAGCAAGAGCATCCATCACTGATTTCTCTGAAGCAAGATCTTCTTGCAGCTTGGTCAGGCGCTACTCAACAGTCGCCTGAAACAATTTGTTGTCATCGCTGAGAGATTGACGAAGACTGGCAAAGGACTCGAGTTCGGAGGCAACTAAAGTGGCCAGCTTGTTGGCAAGAGAGTCAAGCTTCTTTTCATTGGAATCAGCGGTTTCTTGTAAAGACTGCAAAATAGAAGTAGCGTCAACAAATAGTTTTTCGAATTTTTTGGTCGCATCAGCACACGCCTTGGTAGAGGCATCGATAGCGGCAGTGGCAGAGTTGATAGAGGCTTCATGAGCCTTAGTAAACGTATCAACGAGCCCCTGAATAGCAGCCTCTGAGATAGTAGATCGAGAGGAAGAAGAGGAGGAAGTAATGAGAGAATCAATTTTCTCATGAAGCTCCTTGAGATGCTTCTTGGTGACTGGAGCATCATCATCATCATCACTTTGCATTTGATACGGACTGTAATAGACCGAGTCAAACGTCATGTCCTCTCCTCCAAGAAAAGGTTCTTCATTATCTGCTGAGTGAGCAGGAGATGAGGGTGAGGGTGGAGGTTCGGTTGTGGAAGTAAGTTCGGGTACAGATGTATGTTTGGTAGCAGGAGTGGGTTCGGGTGCTGTAGTAGGAGCCCCCGTATCAGATACGTTGGTTCTAACTCCAGCGGTGGTTGTGGTGGTTGCTTCAGTGAAAATAGGAGGTGGTATAGGGATAGAGGTGGGTGGAATTTGAGTAGTGGAGGTTATGGGGCGAATGGAAATAGAGATGGAGATTGGGGGAGGAGAGACAGGTCAAGTGGAAATAGGTACCTCAGGGGTAGGCGAGCGTGGAGGAGTATTGCGTCGAAGGGACTCTTCGGAGTCTGAACTCTCTTCCTCAGATTCGCTGGAGGAGGAGGCAAGAATAAGCTTTCTCCTGGGTTGAGTCTTCCTCTTCTTTGGTTGAGGAGATTGAGCTGCCTTAGAAGGTTTGCGTTTCTTTGGAGAAGGACCTTTCGCTCCTTTGACAACCTTCTTGTCTTTTCCCTTGTCATGTTTCTTTCCCCTGGGAGCAGGCCTATCAGCATCAAGGATTGATTGAATCATTTCAGGAGTGAGCTCTCTGGGACCTGAGCGACGAAACTCCTTGTAAGTTCTGATAATGCGGCTGTCGCTTGGAACACATCCATACATTGACTCAGGGATTGAGCCAACGAACTGGAATTTAGAGGAATCAGAGACGATTATCTTCGTAGTGTGGAAAGTTTCGATTGAGGAGAGTGGAGAATCAGCAACAATAGGAACGTGATACTTGTCCATCACCCAGTTTGTGACCAGCGTCCAGAATCTAGCATAAGAGACCTCTGAATGGCGAGAAGTAGATGCTAGACTCTGAATCAACTGCTGCCATAAAACCGATCCATAATCAAGGTTGATGTCGTGGTACAGCCCATAAAGAATGGTCATAAACAGATAACTTGCCCCGTCTGAACCTGCACTGCGATCCGGTAACCCTTTGAACAAAACTGTGAAGAAGCCGTTCCACTGAGGAGGTAAGCAGGATTTCTTGAACTTTGTAACAGTCGTCAGAATTTCAGTGTAACCCATGTTATAAAACATGGAGAACAACAGTCCCGCTAGAATGGATTCAGGGTTAACCCTAGACTCATCAGGTTCAAACCCTAAAAGCGAACAGAATCACTGTTTGGAGATGGAGGCCTTGATATCAAGAATATCGAAGAAGATTCGATCGACAGACTTGTCATAATGGGCTGTGGAGAAGATTTGCAACAGATACTCCATTGAAACAGGTTCGACTTTGGTGAGAGCTGGAACCAGTGGCGAATGCTTGAGACATTCCACGATTGGAAACATGAACGCATCATAAACTTATGGAGTGAGATCGATGATTAGGCTTTGTTGAGGACGGATTGGCAGAATGTGAGAAGTAGCATGAACTGAAGAGGAGTCCACCATTGAAGAGAACAATTTGGGGAAGATGATGAACAGTAGGAGAAACAAATCTTTTCTTGCTCTTTGAATATTTGGTGCAGTAAATAGGTAAATGACGGTAGAAGTTACCTTTTATACCATGGTGAGAAGAGAGAGAAAAATTTGTTCCCAAATCTTCAAGGAAAATGCAAAGTGTTTCCTTAGGAGATTGATGCGTGATAGTTTAGAACCCCTATGATTACGAGAAATACTGTCCCGTTTCACACACCTTCCCATCAGGCGCCGTTTGAAATGTCAAAAACGGTTCCGCTTCACACGCCTTCCCATCAAGCATCATTTGAAATATCAAAGTGATTAGACTTTTGGCTGAGTCAGCAACTTATCCCTTTAGAGTGAGCTGTCTTCATAGCACAAAATAACCACATGTATCATTGTGAACCACATCTCTTTTATAACCTTAAATCCCATAGCCAAAAATAGCTTGTAATTAACGAAACCAGATTTATGGAAAATGAAAAACATTTTCGTGCATAGAGTGTGAAAGAAAAAGAAATAAAGCAACTCATATGTGGGAAATTGTGATGTCAATAAAGACACGAAACAATGGATCCCGGGCACGAATCTCTTCCTCCAAACTCAAGAGAGACCTTAAAGTGTTTGTGTGGTTTCCCGTTGAATTATGATCAGACACTTATTAAGAAGTGTTGAAAGGCATCTTTTAATAAGGCTAATTTGGGAGGCTTTCACTTCAGTTCAGAATTCCTGATCTTGATATAAGACAGAAATTGACTGAAGTACTTGTGAGACCAATGTGGTCTGTTGAACAAGTAGGTGTGAAGAGAATGTAAGTGGCATGTTGAAAATACTTTTAGGTGAAATCTCAGAGAAAAAAAATTGAAACTGGATTCTAAGGGAAGAAATGTTATGGGATTTAACAATTTCATAAGAATCACACAAAAAGAAAATTCAGAGATTTCAAGGTACAGCCCCATGGGTGAATTCGTTAATTCATTAGTGAAAACTATAGCAAATTTAATTGTTCACCGTCAATGCATAGTAGGTATTGAATTGTGGGTTTCACTTAGCACGTAGTGGCACGAAGCTAAGATCATAACATAGAAATTGTGTAACCATAAACCTCAATGGTAATTGCTGAGAGTCTCAAGGGTTACGTGTATGAAGCGAATAGGATGGAGAAAAATATTGGAGATGGTGTAAAGAAACCAAAGTACCTCTGCTGTTAAAATAAGGACCAAGCAGAAAACTCTTATCTCATGTGAGAAGAGAGTAAGGTAGCTCATGATTAGAATAAATATAATAGCCTGATTGAGAACAATATCTGCCCCATTGATTATCCACAAATGATAAAAATAAAAAAATTTAACGAAAAAAAAATATTTTTGGAGTTTTTTATTCAAAGAGAAAAACAAAAATAAAACAAACAAACAAAAATTTGGAACCGAACCTGAAATAGACCGAACGCTCGGTTCATTTCGGTTTCAAAAAATTTGTATGAAAAAGAAAAAGAATTGAAAAATAAGAGAGAAATAATTGAGAAATAAGCATACCAAAAGTTTACAACCAAAGAAACTACCTTTAAGTGATAAGCGAGGACAAGTGAATAGGACCGAACCGAGCGCTCGGTTCATTTCGGCACTCACGTGAACCGAACCCGAACGTTCGGTTCATTTCGCTTCCAACTTTTAGTTTTGAGAAGTAGTTTTTCGTACTGACTCCGATTCCATCATACCTAGCCCTTGTAGAATTTTATTAAAACTTGCTTCAGGAAGAGATTTGGTGAAGATGTCAGACAGTTGATCAGTAGTTCGAACAAAATGAATCGCTACGTTTCCGTCTTCTATGTGATCCTTAATGAAGTGATACCTCAGTGCTATATGCTTGGTCTTGGAGTGTTGCACTGGGTTATGACAGATCCTAATTGCACTTTCTGAGTCACAATATAGTGGGATCTTTTTCATATTGAGTCCATAATCCCGGAGTTGGCTTTGGATCCAAATTACTTGAGATGTGCAAGAAGCGACTGCAATATATTCTGCTTCGGCTGTAGACAGTGAAACACATGTTTGTTTCTTAGATTGCCAGCTCACCAACTTCCCGTCGAGGAATTGACATCCTCCTGTGGTGCTTTTCCAGTCTAAACCACATCCTCCAAGGTCTGCATCTGAGTAGGCTTGAACAAAGAAACCTGAGTTTGAGGGATACCAGAGACCGAGAGAGGTGGTTCGCTTCAGATATCGGAGTATGTTATTCACTGCTAGCATGTGTGGTTCACGAGGATTCGCCTGAAACCTAGCACAATAACACACAGAAAATATTATATCAGGCCTGCTAGCTGTAAGGTACATCGGGGAACCAATCATTTGGCAGTATAGCGTTATATCGACTGCTGGTTTTTCCAAAGATGGTGTAAGCTTGGTGCCGAACGCCATTGGAACTTTGACCTTTGAATCTCCCATCATGCCAAATTTAGCAAGAAGATTCTTGGTATATGCTTCCTGGTTGATAAAGATGCCTTCGGGTCCCTGTCTAATGTTTAAACCAAGGAAAAAGTTAATCGGACCCATTGAGCTCATTTCAAATTTAATCTCCATCAGCTTTTTGAATTCAGCTGTTAAGCTAGGATTCGTTGAGCCAAAGATGATATCATCGACATAGATTTGAACTATCATAAGGTGGTTACCTTCCTTTTTACGAAAGAAGGTCGGGTCAACCGAACCTTGTTTGAATTCAAACATTTTTCAGAATTTAGTTAGTGTTTCATACCATGCCCTAGGCGCTTGTTTCAGACCATAAACTGCCTTGTCTAGAATGTAGCAGTGATTTGGATTCTTTTCATTCACAAAACCATGAGGTTGCTCCATGTAAACCGTTTCTTCAAGTTCTCCATTCAGAAAGGCGCATTTCACATCCATTTGGTAGACCTCGAAGTTCTTGTGTGCAACATAGGCAAGAAATATTCGAACAGATTCCAGCGTTGCTACCGGAGCAAATGTTTCTTCATAATCAATTCCTTCTTCCTGGCAGTATCCTTTCACCACAAGACGAGCTTTATTTCGAATCACATTACCCTCCTTATCCATTTTATTTCTGAATACCCATTTGAGACCAACGACTGAGGCATCTTTTGGTGTTGGAAAGAGACGCCAGACCTTATTTCTTTCAAACTCATTGAGTTCATCTTGCATTGCTTGGACCCAATCAGAATGATCAAGAGCAATATTGACGGTCTTTGGCTCAACTTTGGATACGAAGGAATTATACATGCAGAACTCTACTTTGGAAAATAGGGAGGTTTGCTTTGCCTTCACTTGAGATCGGGTTAGGACCCTTTCAGATACATTACCCACTATCTGAGATGCTGGATGATCTCTGGTCCATTTAGTGAGCGGAGGAAAGTTTGGATCATAGGATGGATCCAATTCAGCGTTGACCATTTCTTCCAACTCGGATTGAATATCATCATCATAGAACATGTCAGAATTCTCCCCCTCGACAGATGATGAATCATTCGGATCTTCAGGTTGATTTGGACCTTCGGGTGCTATAGAACTTTCGGGTGTAGCCGGAATTTTGGGTGCTACAGGACTTTTGGGTGCAACCGGGCTTTCGGGTGCTACAGGACTTTCGGGTGTAGCCGGGCTTTCAGGTGCTACAGGGATTGAATTCTCCCCCTGAAACTGTGAGTCCGGTTGATTTGAAGAGAATTGATTCTCCCCCTCAACTGAAGTGCCGTGCTGAGGAGGTTCGTTTCGAACTGGTTCTCCTTCTCCCATTTGTTTGGCTGCATCTTCGACAATCTGCTTCAGACGATCGATTTTGTTGTCTACCGCCTTGGCTTCCGAGAGAGTGGCTTTCTCAGGTTCATCGAATAAGTCTACAAACTGATCAAATAAATTAGCAATCGGGGCTGTGACTTGACCTGTTTGAGAGAAAATCTCTCCAATTGCTTCTTCAGTAGTCTTTAGTTTCTTGACGAAATTATCATCGAACGTCACATAATAGGTTTCTTCAATCTTTCTAGAACGTTTATTCAAAACCCGGTATGCCTTTGAAGTAAGAGAATATCCCAGAAAAATTCCTTCATCAGCTTTAACATCAAACTTGTTACGATGTTCTTTGGAGTTGAAGATGAAGCACCTTGAACCGAACACATGGAAGAATTTTACATTCGGCTTCCTGTTATTGATGATCTCATAAGGAGTGAGAGAGAAACGCGTGTTGAGATAAGACCTGTTCTGCGTAAAACATGTTGCAGCAATAGCATCAGCCTAGAAATATAAAGGAAGAGAAGCAAAACTTAGCATATTTCGGGCCGCCTCACACAAGGATCGGTTTCGCCTTTCGACAATACCATTCTGTTGAGGTGTATAAGGGGCTGAGAAGTTATGACTGGTTCCTTTTTCTGCCAAGAAGTCTTCGAATTCTTTGTTCTTGAATTCCAGTCCATTGTCGCTCCTAATGTTTCGAACGACTTTTTTCAGTTGCACTTCAACCTGCTTGATAAACATCTTCAGCTTAGGAGTGGTCTCAGATTTGTGCTTCAGAAAGAATGCCCATGTAAAACGTGAGAAATCATCAACAATAACAAGAATATACTTGCTACCGCCAATGCTCTCGATTGATGATAGACCGCACAAGTCGATGTGAAGCAACTCAAGGAGTTCAACAACTTTCGTGTTTATAATTGATGGGTGACTTTGACGAAACTCCCTTAGTTCTTCCTTCCTTCCTGTCATGTGACGTGAGCAGCCACTGTCAATATACCATTCTTCATCAAACTGCTCGTCACTAATAACCTGCAAAAATTAAGCAGATTTAGGAACCCAAAGTTTCTTGGGTCCACGTGAGCCTTTCATAGGAACAGGAATAGTAAGAGAAACATCAACAAGATATGTTCGTTTTATTAAGGTTGTTTCATCTTTTCTTTTAATGGTAAACACTTTGATTTTATTAGGATTAGTTGCATGCTTTTCATATTCTGGGGTATGGATTTTAGTCTGCTTTTGGTCTTCCTTGGCTGAGGAAATCTTCCTTTTTCTTTTCAAGTTCGTTGATGATCTTGAATTTTGTGTAGGAACAGAGTTGGGTTTAGAAGAAGATTGAGAATGAGAAAAATTAGAGGAAAAGAAATTAGAGTGAGAGTCTTTCCTGACTTGAGGTTCAAAATGACCCTTTCGTTTGTGGTCATTAGAGGGATCGAACCTGGACCTTCGGTAGCTGCTTGATGATGAGCCGAAGTTGGATTTTTGGGTGTTGTTGGTTGGTGCTCCGAAACTTGGTCTATTGTTATAAAAGCTTGATGGACTGAAATCAGGTCTTTGCCTGTTATTATTTGGCGGACCGAAACTAGCTTTTCGGTTGCTGTTCGGTTCTGTTCTTCGTGTGGCCCGAAAGTCTTTCTCTCTGACTTAGAATCTTTATCATGGTAAGAGTAATGAGGGTTTTGAGAGCGCCAAAACTGCTTTCGCTCTGAGAGATTTTTCTTGTATCTCAGGTTTCTCTGCTGCTTTTGATTTTTCACCTTTTTCGGTTGTCTGTGAATATTAGCTTTTTGTTTCAGCTTCTTGGCAACCGGTTCACTGTTCATAGATGAGGTTTCGCTTGTGGAGGTGACTTCTTCAACAGGAATTTCTTTTGTGCCACTTGTACTTGGTACGTCAAAGTTGGTAGGCTTATTCAGCGGTTCAGGCACATATCTACCTTTGGTCTTCCAGGACGTTTGCTCCGACAGACCAACCGTTTCGTCTGCATAGTCTATGGGTGCTGACCAGAAAAATCATCACAGCCATCAGCATTATCTTCGTTCACTACGGCAGTGAGTTCAGCTGTTTGATGTTCGGTTGCTCCTGTGACCTTATACACCTGATTGGGAGTAGTTCTAACCTTCTGAAACACAACGGCCTTTTCTTTAAGGGTTGGGGACTTAGTTTTGGACAAACGAGCAAATTCCACAAAATTTTCAGAAATCAGGTTTTTGTGGTTTTCGGGTTCACTCTTGACAAACTCAGAACAATCGACTTCAACCTCTACAGAAAATTCACTCATATCATCGTCCTCATTAAGTTCAAATGCGTTTTCAACATCAATTTTGTTTTCTGAACTTAAATTGGTACTCAATGAGTCGAATTTTTGTATGGTTTCGGTCCTGAGTTTCAGCTTATCGTTTTCATCCAAAAGATTTTTAAGCATGTCCTTATGGTCTTTGGACTTTATAAAAGATTCTATTTTGTCCAGACCATACATATAAGTAGGATTAACATCATCGGAAGATACAACACTTTCACAGTTGTAAGCTTTGGCATCGATTTCATCCTCCTTAAACTCAAGGAAGGGAAGAATCATGCGATGTATCTTCTGCCCTATTTCACAATTTAGATGTAGTTGAGTAATGTTAGCATAAAGCCTTTTAGCGATCAAACAAAAAACATTCCTTTGTTTTAACAATTTCAAATTGTCTCTTTGCAAATAAATGTTTTCATCCCTAGACTTAATTTGCTCCAACTCCTTCTGCTCAATCCACATCCTTTGCTCCTCACTCTTGGATGACACCCTACTTATTTAGTTAGTCAGATTAGAATTTGTGACCCGTGTTTGAGTTAAACAACTATCTAGATTTGAAAGTCTTGAATTCAAGTTATTTAATTCCTTTTCATACGATTTTTGTGGAATTTTAAACGAAACAAAAACAGATTGTACCTTCTTGATCAGTTCATCCAGTTCACTGATCTGCACACTTAGAGGTTTTGTTGTAAAGCATAAGTCCTCTCGCTCCTTGGTCTCTTCATTTCCACCATCAGTATTGTATCCCCTCATCTGAGATACATCGGTCACCATCAGACGTCTTCCACCGGTTTCACCACCTTTTGATACCAATTGATGAGTTAAGAAACTCTTTGATCGTTTAGATCTTCTAACAAGTTAATCACAAAAACGATAAACAGCAATATAAAACACAAGAATGAATCAAAATATGTCGAATGATTCAATAGCTTCAAGCCTCAGTAGAGCTCGATAAAGAACTTCCGTTGTAGAGGCTGTTAGGGTTACAAAACAAATCAAATCTTTTAGCGTAATTAACTTCTAAATCCTCTGAGTCAGTTGACCAGACTTGAACGCCCCCGAATTCATCATCATCTGCTGAACCCTGCACAATAAGAGCATTCATAGAGGGATTAGTAGCAGCTTTCTTCCTTTTAATCTCCTCCAGCTTTTTCAGAAGAATTGCCTCTTCATCTTTCTCCTCATCTTTCTCCGTTATTTTCTTCAAAACACAATCTTTGGCGTAATGATTCTTTCCTCCATAGTAATAACAGTTGACACCAGAATCAGCTTCCACCTTCACCTCTTTCTTTGGTTCTTCAGTCTTCGGCTCCTCCTTCACCTTTTCAGAACTGTAGCTTCCCTGCCAATTTCGGTTCTTATTGGTAGGGAACTTCTTCTTGATGAACCTTTTGGGATTGGACACCATCATAGCATAATCCTTTGAAGTTAGATCGTATTCCCCCAGGTTCAGATCTTTGTCTTCTACTGCATTCTTACCTTTAGACAGAAGGGCCAAAGACCCCAAGTTTGAGACCACACTCTTCTCTTGCAACACCGTCTTTTCCTGGGATTTCAGAATTCCCACTAGTTTTGCTAGTGAATAAGATTTAAACTGTTCATGTGCTTTAACTTTTGATACGACCACCCGCGATTCAGATCTTAGACCATTTAAAAAAGTAACCTTCTGTTTGATCAGCTTTCTTTCAATGTCATGTTTGATCATCTTACTGAGAAGATGATTGAACTGATCGAATGTTTGTGTAACTAACTCCTCTGGCTTTTGCTTGAACTCTCCAAATTCAGAGAGAAGAAGGGTCTGAATCGAGTGCTCCAGGTCTTCATCTGTCGAATAGAGTTCTCTCAGCCTATCCCATATTTCCTTCGCTGTACTACATGAACTAACCAAACGAAATGTGTCGGATTGGAGAGCGAATCGAATCAGTCTCAATGCCTTGATGTTGCACTGAAACTTCTCCTTTGCGTCTTGAGCAACATCTTTCACATCTTTTAACAAATCATTATACTCCTTTTGAGTTTTAATAATTCTGGATGTTCCTGAATGAGCAAATGGTCCAGACACAATAGCTTCCCATATCAAATACCCATTATCTTCAGATCCACTGACGTAGTCGTCAAAGTGATGCGCCCAAACCTCGTAATCTTGAGTATATAGAATTGGAATCTTAGTTGTAGATCCTATACTGTTTGAGATGTTGATAGGATTGGATTGAGAGTCGTCCATGCTTGATCGATTAACCTGTTGTAAGATCAGACTTGTAATACGTAATATTAGGGCAAGATGAATAAATATTGAGATACGTCAATTATGGAGTGACAGCTCAATAAATATCAGTAAATGCGGAATAAACCCTAATCACTTCTTTCACAGAAGAGATGTGTATGAATTGCACAGTCTCCTGCTCTGATACCAATTGATGAGTTAAGAAACTCTTTGATCGTTTAGATCTTCTAACAGGTTAATCACAAAAATGATAAACAGCAATATAAAACACAAGAATGAATCAAAATATGTCGAATGATTCAATAGCTTCAAGCCTCAGCAGATCTCGATAAAGAACTTCCACTGTAGAGGCTGTTAGGGTTACAAAACAAATCAAATCTTTTAGAATGATTAACTTCCAAATTCTTACCTACTAAGATGCATGCAAGCAACTATAAATACAAAACCCTAGAAATAACTCACGGATGGACAGGCCCAATCCAAAGACTAAATGGACTAAATAGCGAGTCTAGGACGCAACACCTTTCAGACCCTACAGTGCGCATATCTTATCCATCCTACAAAAGAACAAAAGAATTTTTTGTATACTGTGATGTGTTACATCAAGGATTAGGGTGTGTATTAAAGAATGGTAACTTTTTATGCTTCTCGACAACTTAAGGTGCATAAGAACAACTACACCACATGCAACCTCGAATTGGGAATGGTAGTCCTTAAACATTCGAAAGCGCTACCTCTATGATATGAAGTGTACTATATTTATAGATCAGAAAATACTTCAACATATCTTCAACCAAAAAGAACTCAACATGAGGAAAAAAAGATGGGTTGAATTACTAATTGACTATAATTGTGAAATTTATTATCATTCTAATAAGAAAAATGTAGTGGGAGATGCTCTGAATAGAAAGGAACACACAATCCCCCGCCGAGTACGGTCACTAACTATGACTATCCATTCAAACCTTACCACTCAAATTTGAGATGCAACACTCAATGTTTCGAAAGAACATAACACAAACAAGGATGCACATGTGTGATAGACTTTGGAAATTGCATAGAATACTCGTCTACCATTAATTGAGTTTCTCTTTAATAAAGTTAGATACAACGATAAGTTAGAAATAATAGTGCATGGGCACTACTATTTAAAAAATAAAGACACTAGTACGATTCACTACAATTGATAGTTAAAAAAATAGTGTGGGGTACTATGATTTATAGTTTAAAAATACTAGTGCGTGACACTAACCAACTACTACAGCTGAAAACTATCGTCATACACCGAGGAAACTATTTTTATACATCGAGACTACAATCATATATTAATTGGATGGATATATAGGATTTTGAAAACTTGATTTCGCTATATTACACAACTCTTGTTTGAGTCCAACCATTAAAGACTACAATCATTAATTCGACTGTGTATCCAATCTTGAATTACGTATGATTTTCATAAGCAAGGCAACTATAGATGGACCATGCAAAAATCATATAAACAAAATACCCCCAACTACTTAATAGTGCCCTGGTTGTGGGCAATGGTGCTGAATTTCGAGACCAAATTCTTTCAACAGGAAAAAAATGCGACAACCGTCAAAAGTTGGTCAACGGTCGTCGATTGCAAATGTGGCGAACATGATAGTAATAGATGTAACTTATAATGTTTAATTATTTTTGTGGAAAATATAATATTAGACATTAAAATGCATAATAAAAATGAGTTAAACCATCCAATTACAGGAAATATATGCACACAAATTTTGTATTATTTTCTAATAATAACATATTCTGAAAATTCATGTCAACATGATTCCAAAAATATAAAGAACTCCTAAATTTGAATTCGTATGAAGAATTTATGACTTTTTTGATGTTTCGTATTCAAACCTACACAACAATATGTGTAATAAAAATTAAATTGGAGATTAGTTATTTTTTTAAAGATTTCAGTGGCTCTTTAAATTAAAGAACATTTCAAAGGATCTAATTTGGCACAAGCTTAGTCGTGGAAGGAAAGCTGTTGGTGTACTACGTCACTCGACAGAGTCACAAGCATGTCGTGCCATAGATGTCAGGTTCCCTAAAAATGCTAACTATGCATGAAATCTACGACTTGGCATTTCAACTGATCTGGTTGATGTAAATAGAGGAAACAAACATCATAGTGCAAGGCCAGTTTTAACTATCATTTATAACCTTCCACCAAGGCTATGTATGAAAAGGAAGTTAATGATGCTGTCATTACTAATATTCAGTTCGCTATGTGATGATGTTGATATTTATTTACAACCTTTGATTAATGATCTTCAGGTATTATTTGAAAAGGAGGTTGAAACATATGATGCATATGTAGAAGAGAAGTTTACTCTACACATAGTTGTGTTATGGACTACTAACGAGTACCTTGTTCTGGTTCAACTTTACGGATGGCCATATAGTGGATACAAAGGTTATGTAGTGTGTTGAAAAAATACTCATTCTATTAGACGTCCTAAATCAAAGAAACAAATTTGTGTCGACTACAGGCGCTATCTTCCATATGACCATCCTTTCGAATATTAAAACACGTGTTTCAATGGGAAGAAGGGGTTGGAAAATGCCTTAGAGATTATGAGTGGGGAAGAAATATACAACAATGTGTAATATATATAGAGTAAATGGGGGAAGGCCACTTCAACTTCGAACAGAAAAGGTGGGAAGAGTAGGAGGAAAAAGGAAACTTCAAAAGAAAATTGCTCGACTTTAGGGTAGGCAAGGCAGATTACTAGAAGAGATTCAATATTTGGTATAAACTCCTTAAGTATCAGTGGTTTCACGCCATCCTGATCTGCATAGATTTCATGGAGGATGAAAAGAACATGGATGAGAGTCTTACCATGACAATGATAAACATGCCTAACAAGCCCAAAGACAGATTGAAAGCTTGCAAAGATATCGAAAGCTTTGGGTTAGAACAAGTGTTGGTACCAAAAACAATACAAGCTGATGAGTTATGCATGTTTACATCAAGTTCCACATTAACCCTAAAAGAAATCGAGACCTTTTTGGGAACACTTGCAGAACTAAGTGTTATGCAAGGCTACTATTCAAAATTTTCCATCTTGGTGAATGAAAATGAGCATAAGCTTATTGGACTTAAATTGCGTGACTATCACATGCTAGTGCAACTGTTTTTTCCAATTGCATTACGACTGATTATGCAAAAATCTACAAGAGATGGTATTATCATATTCTGTTTTTTTAATTATATTTCTTGTAAAGAAATCATAGTAGCAGATCTCGGTCAGTTGGAAATAGATATGTGTGTCACATTGTGCTTGCTTGATTAACACTTTCCTCCTTTGGTTTTTTATATTATGGTTCACTTAACCGTTCACCATACTAGGGAAGTAAGATTTTGTGGTCGAGTATGCTTTTGATGGAACTATCCATTTGAAAAATATATGAAGGTTATAAAAGGACATGTTAAGAACAAAAAAAACAGAAGGATGCATTGTTGAAGAGAATGTTGCAGACGAGACAATTTACTTCTTAAGTGAATACCAAAAAAACATATGCACTGTCAGTATTCCATAGGGTAATCATAACACAACTGATAGTGACGGAGTAGCACTATTAGCTAATTATCAGACTGAAATTTGTTTAGAACTTTTCAGCAAAGCATATTTCTCTATTCTGTAAAATACACCTAAAGTGTACCCATATATCGAGTAAGTTTTACTAATTGTATGTTCATTATTTGTTTGATTAGTTTTCCATTATTTTATACAATCCATATTAAGAGCTTAATTCATTAATACATTATTGTATTTGTCACTTAATATGGATACATGCCAAAGTACACTAACTAACTAAACACTTAAATTGGATAACTATATAATACATTAACACAATGATGTATATATATATATATATATATATATATATATATATATATATATATATCCATAACATTTTTTAGGGTCTTAATATATTAAGCCATGACTTTTGGCTTAACACATTTACTCATTATGTTCATATAAGGTAAAAAAGAAATATATGCTAACTTTATTGTTCATCAATGTACATATAGGCGACATAAGATTCATCTAACAAATAAACATCTTGTTAAAAGACAAGCATGGATGGAGAAAGAGCACAGTCAAGCATTTGGTCAGTGGTTAAAAGAGGAGGTAAATAATGATCCAAGTTAATTTATGTTTTTAGAAATTTGAAAAATTTTCCCTGTCATTCATCAATCGCGTGAGCAAAACAATAACTAATTAATCATTATGTGTTGACATTTAGTGATTTTTTTCATCGGGACTATTTTGGAAAAAAATAATAATTTTTTCCCTTTAGACCCGATGCTCACCCTTTTAATGATACTTAGGTAAAGCAAGAGATGGAGATCGACATACATAGTATTTCAGAGGACATAAGGTGAGATTCTCATGGCCCATAATACGTCATAACAAAATATGTTGCATAACACATCAATGGTTACCTATTTTGTACAAAATCCCATGAAAGTATAGCTAACCAAAATAGCAGGGTTAGCATAGAATTGAATGACACACATATCTAGAAAAAAAGAAGTATATTATGGCAACACCTTTTATTATGGTGTTCTACAAGAAATATGGGTTCCAGATTCTAAAACAAAAAATTCCTATGTTCAATTGTAAATGGGTTCATAGTAAAAAAAAGGGGGGGGGGGGGGGGGGGTTTAGGAAAGATCCTCTTGGCTACACCTTAGTAGAACTTGATGCATTAGTGCATAAGGACGATATGTTTATATTAGCCTCACAAGCACGACAAATATTCTATGTGAGAGGCCCGGAGGATAATAAAAATTCAGTTGTGATCATAACACCTCCAAAAAGTTATAAAGATGCATACGAAAACCATGATGATGAATACATTACAATAGTTTTACCACACAAAGATAATTATATAATGTCACCTGTAGATAAACTTGATATGGATGTTGAATCCCGTAATGATTACTTTTGGTCGAACTGTAAGGGAAATAAATAATAAGGCTAAATAAAAGTTGTGAAGATACAGTCGCTGTAGGAAAAAACCTAATACTATTATTTTATCTTTTATAAGTTCTGTAAATATTTTTGGTTAGTTTTTTTTACCATATATACCCAGTATACCGGGGTTTGTTGTTTTATACCCAATACTTTTATTAATAATTAGTTTGATATTTTTTGTTAAGATTACACGTGTTAAAATATTAGCTTGACAAATTCTTCCTAGTACAATCCTTTTTCTTCCTATGCTTGTGGAGTTGATAATATTTATTTATAACGTGAGGTGCATGGGAAGAACAATAAAAATATAATGTCATGAATAATTTAAATGACAAAAAAATATTTATAGCAAGGTTGATATATATTTTAAAACTTGTAGCTAATGATACATTATAATATCAAGACCAATGTTTTTAAAACCGGAACCAGAGACGAGAGCGGTTCAACAACAACTAGTTGCTAATTTTTAGACCGGATCAAACCGGACGCTTTCTTAAAAAATTAGGTTGAACCGGTGAGATAAATACATTAAAAAGTGTTTGAACCGGTTTATTGGACTTGCATTGTTGGATTTCACTTAGCCCACTAAGCCATAGTCCATTTCCGAAGAAAATTCAATATAAGATTCAATTTAATCACTTAAAATTAAACTTTATCGCCTTATATCTTTTTGTCTCACTTAATTCCAAACAAAATGTAAAGATACATATAAAATAAAAACCCAAAATAAAAGATGACATTTGGCCATCATTTTTTTATTGTTCCACGACTTGTCACAGTTTTATTCATGTTACGAATTTCATTATATGATTTAATCACCTTAAATGAAACTTCAACACACTATGTCTCACTTAAGAACCGACACAAGCTAAAGGTACATATAAAATAACAAAACATGTTATAAAAGAGGACATTTAGCTATCGTTTTCGACCATCACACTACTTGTCACTTCTTTTATGTAAAACCGAGAGTAATGTGTGCAGTTTGATTTACTATGGTGAATCATTTTCAGTAAAATATCATGGAAATAATCATGTGAATTACTTTATGACCTTTAGTAATGAGAAATATGAAAATCAACGCCACCTTGCTTTCAAAAACCAATGCCAAAACAAGTTCTGTACTATTGGAAATGCATGTGTAAGAGCCTTGGTGTGCACTTAGATGACATTGGTGAAATGTAGACCTTGATGTGCAATTAAAGGGGATTATTGAACAGGAGACCCATGGTGTACACTTCAACATAATTAGTACACTTGGGATCCCTCGTCTTCACTTTAATGGAAATAGTGCATATAAGACATAAATATGTATATTAGTAAATAGTTCATTCATGATCTTGTAACAAGAGGCCTAAAATTAATTAGAGGTAGTTCTATAAATGAAAGTCGTATTCTACATTATGAGGAATATTTAGAGAAAGGATCTAGTCAAAATTATTTTATAATGTAAAAATATGGTCATTTGAAAATATTTCGTTTAAAGCGTAAAAGTGCCAAAAATATGCAAAGACCCATGTTCACATGTTAATAACTCAAAATCAGAAAAATATTTAGCAAAGTGTCATTAAGAAGAAGTTATAAAGATCGTGTATAGATTTTTATGGATATAAGACTTAAGAAGATCATACTTCAAATGAGGAAATTATGGCGAAGTGATGATAAGGAAAAAGTTCAGTTAAAATGCTAGTCTCAAAAAATTTACGTGTAGGAGGAGTCTCAAATCACAGTAGGTACCTACTTTGGAGCTTACATACGATGATTTCGCTGTTTCAAAATTGGATGTGTGATATGTCCTTCGAAAGCTCTTAACAAGTACTAAATTGTAATGCCCTTTTTCTAAGAATGATCATTTAAGAACTTTGAGGTATAAAAAGTCAGATTTTTGGCATGCCAAATGCATGGAAGGCATATCTGATGGCCGCCACGATCTGGCAAGAGGAATGCCATGACATGGCAGTAGCTGCAGCCCAAGACCATGATCTTTTAGGGTTTTTTCCATATTTAAGCACCTAATATCAAGGATTAGGGCCTCTTCTTCAGCCTCTTACCCCATATCACGAAACCATAGCCTCTACGAATGTTTGAGAGCCTATATTCTTGATATAGAGCTTATTCTTTGGTTTGTGGCGAATCTTGAGGGAGAAGAAAGTTCACATTGGTGCTAATAAGCAAGTACATGGTTTGGATCCATTATTATCTTCTGATTTCTAAGCTATTTGAAGTATAAAGTTCATACCTTGTCATTTTTTCTTCTAAATTCAAGATTGGGATCATTTTGGGTGGTTTTGGAGCCTTCCATGGATGCTCTTGGATTTTAGAAAATCCAAAGCATGTTATAGTCCTTTTTGGTCTCTTAGCTTCTGGTAATTAAGAAAAGATCCATGGTTGGAGTTACTTTGTCTCCATGTTCAAGATTTGGCCTCATTAAGAACTAATTGGACATGGAATTGTAGATCTTTACTTGTAAGGGTTAAGCTCTTAATGAAGAATATTGCAATCTTCTAGTTTCCACAATATGGCAAAGGACGTGCCATGCTATGGTCGTTCTCAGCTTTGCGACTATTTTACCTTGATGTCTCTACGACGTATCCAATAGGTCTCCACGATGTGGTGAGTGTTGACTTGGTTAACCATTAACTTTTATTGACCGTTGAATTTTATCCGGTTTGACTTTGCATCAAAGTTGAAGGAATTGGGTTATTTATTATGGATTTATTTGTATTTGGTGCCAGCCGGTTCATGGAAGTGACCAGTGTAGAGATTGAGGATGCTGCTGTGTTTCCTTGGGTAATTGATTAATGTGAGTTTCCTCACTATACTACATGTTACATTATATATTCTTATTTGTTAGGATATAGGAGTAGTTGTATGTTTGTTTAAGTAACAGGAGTTGGTGATTGTCTAGTTAAGTGCTCAATGGGTTGTATGTATTCACATAATATAGCAAGAGAACTCTTGATCTAGGATTTCTTTTCCATTTCATGTTTTGTTATGGCTCTAAAGTTGAATCACCTGTTTGACTACCTATCTCACATTTGATTACATACAAGCATGCATTCATTAATGATCTGTCAGTAGCAATGTAGAGTATTGTGTGATACCCTGTATAAGGTAGAGGGTTGTTAGACAAGTAGTATAGTGTAGATAGTTTCTTGTTCTTATGTATTTCTTTGATTTTTTGTTTGATCTATATGTTGACATAATGGGTGGTGGGTTGAGGCGGTCCTACTTTGTGTTATAGGCCATCATATCCAGACGGGCGAACAATGTGTTATAGGCCAGACATGGATCAGTTGTACGCTGAGAGAGAGAGAGAGAGAGAGTGTGTGTGTGTGTGTGTGTGTGGTGCAGGTGTACTGTAGGCCTTATGAGGTGGTCCAATCAGACTGTACACTTAAAAGAGCGGTTCATGCATGTTGTAGGCCATGCGAGGCAGGTTAGACATACTGAAGGCTCATATATATCTGCATTGTATGCGTATTGTGGTGTGTCATATTTTAGGGGAATTCATTAAGATTTGGATTATATTTCTGGATTAAATGTTTCTCATGTACCATTGGTGATCGTGTGAAGGAAAAGGCATGAGTGTACACACTCTTTAGCAACAATGAAGATTCCGTTTTATTTATATTACTCTGATTTTCAAAAAAAAATATATTTTAAAACAAATGGGTTTTCATAACTTGGGTTTTATGTAAATGGTGATTTTACCTTATTTAAAAATGAAAAACTTTCTTTTGAATATGGGACATTACAAGTTGGTATCAGAGCCCTAGTTTGAGGGATTTGGAGGAATATGTCTGTGAATCCAAACTCAAACTAGGATCTAAGAACTTTCACAAAATGTTTATGAAATAGGACTTTTAATAAAATGGTAGGGTTTGAGACATAGGCTCGGTCTCTTGTTATATTTTTGATTAAGTACTGGCTTAGGATCGTGAACATGGACCTCTGACTTGACCTCGATTTTACAAGAAGAAGCGATGTGCACAGTCAACCAAATCCTGAACAAGAAAGTCATTCCTAAAATTCCTATACTTGGTATATAGGTTGAATTTGAACTTGTTGATATGTGAATTATTAGAAGTTCATGCTAGTTATTAGGCTAAGGATTCCATCAACAACTATATGATAAGTATTACCTAACTTTTGTGATGCCTCATAGCCTAGGGAATTGCTTCTTGTGTGCTATTTGATTATGTGTATAGTTAAGTGTGTGTTGTATATTTCTATACGGTTAGGATTATATAGCCTTAGAATAAGTGACTTATCCTTATTCCTTGTTCCTTGTTTCGTTGTGGGCTTAGGGTAGAGTCATTTATTCGACAGTTAATCTGATCATGTATTGTGTAGGACTTGCATGCAAGAAGTCAACTATTAGAGCAAAATCATGATTGAGGAGAATCCTAGGAGGAGCTCCTAGGAAGTTAGTAACATATCTTAGGAGCATGTGGGTGTCAGTGCAGTGTCATATGAACTTGAGATGGATTCTGAGTCGACTACGAATAGGTGTGGAAGGTAGTGTGGGTCCGTACTACTAAAAGCACAGGATCTGTATGAGAATGAGAAGGATCTCGATGCTACTACGGAACTAATAAGTGAATGCATAGTGTGTTTGAGTGTTATGTATAGATGTTTGACCTTTTTCATTGTAGGTTTTAGTATGGTGTCTATTAGAGAAACATGATCAAGCGCTGGCTTACTAGAGGGGATGTGTCTGAGTGATGAAGAGATCCACAAGATCATTGCTATAGAGGCAGTTGCTTCGATCAGAGAGGAAATTCTGTAGATTTTTGGATCAGTCAAGACCACGCTAATTAATGAGTTTGACTGGCGTTATGACACTGTCATGCAGGCTACTATTGTCGCAGTCACCGCACTCGTTGCCGTGACAGGAATTTAGAGAGCTGTGGTGATGCAGTCTCGAGAGTTCAATAGTACAAAGCCTTCATAGTTGAGATAGGACAACAACCCAATGATCACATTGAGATGGACATATGAAGTGGAGAGATTTTTCTACACATGTTCGTGCTTAAGGACCAGAAGGTAAAGTTTGCTCTAAACCTTTCTTGTTGGGAAGCGAAGGATTGGTGGGATTTTTGACCCATACGTTTTCATATAAGAGCAAGATGGAGCGTCTTGGGACTGATTTTTGGAGATGTTCTCGGTGGAGTATGTTCTGTTCGATTAGGTGTCTAAGCCCATAACTATAATTGGGATGTACTTGACCCGGGAGTAGTATTGTCCATTTCGGGATGCCTTCACCAGAACAATTTGATATGATGGATTTTGAGAAAGAGGTTATTTTTAATTTATTAATATATTATAAGTATAATATTTTTATTAAAAAAATCATATTATTTAATTAGTATTCATCAAGAATTAATTTAGATTTAATTTAGTGATAAAAAGAGACTAATTTAATTAACGGGGACTGATTAAGTAAATCACTGATACTTATAGTTTAGGCTAATGATCCATGTTGATTATGTGGACTAAATCTTTGTGGAGTCCATGAAGATTTAGTCCAAATGGCTTATCATATGGATTATTGGATTAAAGGCCCAATGGATTGGAATAGGGTTTACAAGTTGAAACCCTAGAAATTACACACTATAAATGTAACCCCTAATGCACCTAAAAATGGTCTAATGATCCCTAGTTTAACCCTAACCGATTTTAGTGTTTCATGATCTCCCTCTCATAATCCTTCATTTGTTCATGGTGTTTGTGACTTGTTTGAGGCGTCACACTTGGGGTGCTAAGCTCTTGAAAGGCCAAATTTTACAAGCTATAATATAGAGGTATTCACCTAACTTGATTTTATGTTTCAAATATCAAATTGTATGCTAGTTGTAGGCTTCATGCTTTGGATAATTTTATTGCATGTATAACAAGAGAAAACTTAGATCCAAAGCATTAGGGTTGTATGTACACCATAGGGATGTGAGACTACATAGAACCCAACAGTGGTATCAGATCCATGGGTGTTTTCTATTATATAGATTCATTGGTTGATTTTTCAAAGAAAAAGAAAAACTCTTTTTGGAATCTAACAGATAACCACGACGTGTTCAAAGTTACCACGACGTGGTGGACCATCTGTGTGCATATTTTCAAGTTTTTGGCCATTTTTGGATTAGGATCATTACCACAAACTGTTTCAGATTCTTAAAATTCATTTTTCTTATAAGGTAATGATCATCCTCATCCAATTAAAAGATAAATTGTCAAATTATCAAATAATTACTAGATTATATGATAAACTAATTATTTATATTATTTGATTTATCTTGCTACATGAATTGTAAAGAGGTCAAATTGGTAAAGGATAATATGATTATTTTATTGGTTAAAATTTGATCTAAATGTTTTTGAAGAGTTACAAAACTTTCCATCAATTTTTGGAACTCAAAAGTTTTTTTAAGGAGTTACAAAACTTGTCATCAAGTTTGGAAGCCAAAAGTTTTTCAAGAGTTACAAAACTTGCCTCAAGTTTTGGGACTTAAAAAGTCTCTTTTAATAACTATTAATTCTAGCGATTGACAGGTTTCAAAAGGTGCAACTCTTGGGTTTATAACTTAAAAATTAATTAAATAGTTTTAAATTTTGAATTTTTATATTTAGAACCTTGATATTTTTGAATAGTTCAAATTACACCTTATGGACTTTATTAAATTGATTAAAGTGTTTAATTTTAATTAAATTAAGAGTATAATTTATTAATAGATTAAACCATCTAGTATTTTAAAAGTTTAAAATACACCCTTATACTATATATAATTAAAAGTCTAATATCTTATATATGTATAAGTAAAAAGTAAGTCGTACCGTTAGTAAACCTCATTCACGAAGCTGGTCAATAAAGGGGTGTAAGGAAATTGCCTATAAAATGGTGGTTGAGTGGGTGTCCACTCTCATCTACTACACTCTTGACTAGTAGAGGGTTATTAGCCGAACAGGTATGATAGGACACAAAATCCTCATTAAAAGTATAATGAAATACCAAGTAACTAAATGTTTTATAAATTCTTAATCTTAGTTACTTAGGAAAAATGTGAATTTGGTGTTAATCCATGAAATTGCACTTTACACCTTGCCAAGTCGTTAGTGGAGCGTGTGTGGTTAACCGACACACTAACTTGGACTAGTAAGGGTGGCAAAGGGTAGCTCGATGTTTTTCATAGATCAATGGTGTGTGTGTGGTTAACCGGCACATTGATTAGGTGATAAATGACTTCGAGAGCACCAAGCTAATTTATATGGTTATTCACACCTTGTTTGTGATCCTCGGTATCCCAGTCACAAACCTGAAGGGCATAATTGAGGTTAAACATGCCATTGAAAAGTTCAGTGAATCTCAAAAGATCTAGGAGTTTCATTTAAAACTTAATTCGTTTAAATTTTTTTTGTCTTAGTGGTGGAATTGGTAAATTGTCATTTACCTACCGACAATTAGTTTACAATTGGATTATGGCATCCCTCTTCCCAATTGTTAATTATTGTGTTGGGTCGTAGCCTTAATATTCCATTTTGGGTGTTATATTATGGACTTAAATCAACTAACTTTAATTTCTCCCTTGTAGATGTCTAATTCTAACAATTGTGGTCTTCTAGAATCTTTTGAAAATAGCTTCCCTCATGAAGATGATGTTCCACGCTTCGATCATGAAAATGGAAATCATTCTTCACTTCCTCCACCTTTTCCAATGGTTCTCCATCACTCAAATGTTAGTCGAATTGAAAAGTTCAAGGTCACTCAAACCCTATTGGCAAGCAAACACCAAGATGGAAGGTCTGTGTGTGCACACGTCTTAGAGATGAAGTCACACATTGACAGGTTGGGAGTCGATGTCTCGAGGAAGTTGGATGTTGACTTGGCTCTTCAATCACTTCCTAAGTCATATAGTGATTTCATTAGAGATTACTATATGATAGACCACAATGTGACCCTCATCGATCTTACACATTTGCTAATTGATGTTGAATCAATAATGATTTAGCGCACTGGTAAAGCAAATTTGAATGGAAGATCTACTTCCCAAACCTCCATGGACATTGATAATGGAAACATTGGAAGTCTAGAAAAGTCTTCTCTTCCCAATGGAAATGGATTGGCCAAGGTCAAACAGTTTGACCAAATGGTAAAGGGAAAGGCTAAGTCTAAGATTGTCCCATGTGCTATTTCGAAAGAGTCTGTTTGTTTCAATCGCCAAGAGAAGGGGCATTAGATGCGAAGCTGCCGTATCTACCTGAAGGACCATAAGGATGGTAATGTCACAATATATGAATTTTCTTCAGGTAAATCCACTATCTAACTCTATTAAGTTCCTATTTGAAGATTGTTAATACATGATGTGATGAGATCACATTTTGATGTTTTTTGGGATCGAAGAAGAGAAAGGAACCTTAAAAAAGAGCGGGTTGAGTTTGATCGTGAAGAGATGGATTTCGATCGCATGATTCAATGTTCAGAGTTTTGAGTTGCTGCTTAGGATTTATGATAGTTTGCTAAGGAATATTAAGAAACATAGTTTTCATATGTACTTGCATTGTAAGGACAAGATTTTCCGTATTTTTATAAATAAAGAAAATTTTGATTTTATCTTATTTTATATTTCCTTGCAATGGCATTTGTGAAAATTGATGTTTGTATGTTTCTATTTTTAGCAATGTGGATTTGATTCTTTCGTTTGTGGTAGTGTCTCAATTTACCAAATAAGGAAAGATTTTCATCACCAAGTTTCAATTGGACAGAAACTTGGAATCATCCAACTTGTATTGTATGATGAATGAGAACCTTCATCTTTGGGAAAATAAGACTAATTCCTTGTTCACATATAGATGTGAGTCAAGTGAAGGACTAGGGGATCTAGTACAAATTGTTGTGCACTGGTTCGGTCCACCACAAAGAATGATAAGACTATTCGTCATGATTTACTAAAAGTTTAGTAAATATGGTTATGCTTACAAGTTTAAGTGTAATTCTAAAATGTTGAAAAAGTTTCAAGGTATAGTAGAATGAATAAGAAGAATCAAATTAGGCAGAATGATAAAAGTTTCTCCAATTTGAAAGGAAAGGATAGTACTTTAGTATCGTGATTTATGATCATCTTAATGATTATGAAAACCATATCACAATTGATACTCTAAGGACACATTAGTGCACTTGTATGGCTAAGATGAGGAATCAGGAATTGTTGAAATGGTTAAATCAATTAAGGTGAGACATACTTCATTCCAAAAACAAGTCTTAGAGTCATACTCCAAGATTGTTCCTTGAGTGACATATCTTAAGTAGGTTTATAACACATTTAGAATTGGTAGTTGTGATGTCTTTAAGGCAAAGACCAACTAAGACCAAGTGTATGAAGTGTTTTTCCCTTGATAAGAATCCACACTAACTCTTGAATATTTGTTTGTCAATGAGTGTTTCTTGACAAGAGAATCTTATATGTCAAGAAGTCAGTGGGAATCTTAAAGATCCTGAAAAGTTTCAGGAACTAATCAAGAATTAACCTACTGTGTATTACTAGCTCACGACTTGAGGTTTGTAACCTATTGTGTTGACATATTCTTGTTTCTATGCCCATTACAATTAAAATTTGACTATGCATGTGAGTTCTATGAGTTCTCAATTGTTTACATAAGGCGAAGGACCTTGATCAGTGAAAGTTCATTGATCTGTATAGGTGAGCTGCTAATAAACTTGGAACACATGGTAGGCCCTTGTGCTACCAGGTGGCAAGAAATTAAGATAGAGTAAGTTCAGTCCATGTGAGGTTGAGTTTGTCAGAGACCTTATCTTATGGTAATGGTTGGTAATGACAGATTTGTTGGATTAGGTGTCTAAGACCATAACTATTTTTGGTATGTACTTGACCCAAGAGTAGCATGGTCCATTTGGGTTGCATGGCATTGGGACAATTTGGATAGAATTTTGTGAGAAGAGGATATTGATGATTTATTAATATATTATAAGTTCTAATATATTAGTATGAAATCATATTATTTAATTAGTATTGATCAAGAATTAGTTTGGAATTAATTTTGTGATCAAAAGAGATTAATTAAATAAATGGGGATTGATTTGGTAAATCATTAATTCTTATAAAGTGGGCTTATGATCCATGGTTCTTCATGTTGGGCTAAACCCATGTGGTGACCCATGGATACTCCATGGAGGTTAAAACCCATGGATCATGAGGAATATGGAAAGTCATGATTTACATGGTGTAACCCTAATGTGCACACTATATAAGAAGCCTCATAGTTCATGAAATTGGCACTAGTTGATACACAAGTGAGGGCTAGCCGATTTTGCTATAATATAATCTTGTCTCAAGTTATTCCAATTGTTGGTGGTGTTGTGTGATTCCATTTGAGGTGCAACACTTGGAGCACTAAGTTCTTAAAGGTCCAAGGCTTCCAACTATAACAAAAGGTATGTCTTCTAACTTGTTTTATTACCCATGTATAAACTTTTGTATGCTAGTTTAGGGTAATACCTTGAAAAGTTCAAGATTTCATGTATAATAGAGAAAACATAGATCCAAGGTATTTAGGGTTGCATGCACACCTTAGGAGTGTTAGAATGCCCAAAACACAAAAGTGATATCAATGCCTGGGATTGTTTTCTGTTATACTTGATGCTTGTTAATTTTCAAAGTTGAAAAAAATCGATTTTTTGGCCTCTGACTGATGAACTCGCCGAGTCCACTGGCAGAATGGTGTCGATCAAAGTTGGAATTTCAGGTCGATGATATGGTATTACTAAAGGTCTCGCCTTGGAAGGGTGTGATACACTTTAAGAAGAGGGTGAAATCGGGTCCACGATATATTGGATTGTTCCGTGTGATAGCCAATGCAGGTAACATGGCCTACTGGTTGGATTTATCAAGTGAGCTCAGTCAGATCCACAACACTTTCCACATATCTTAGTTTGGGAAGTGTGTGTCGGACGGTGAGGCATCGGTACCTCTGGATGATATTCAAGTCGATGAGCACCTAAATTATATTGAGAGGCCAGTGACCATATTAAATAGAAAGATGAAGGTCCTACACCACAAGGAGATACATTTGGTAAAGGTTCAGTGGCAATATCGGAGAGGCTCCGAGTGGACCTAGGAGCCGGACGCTGAGATACGGGAGCATTATCCTGAGTTATTCGCAACGGCCAAGTTCATGGACGAAGTCTAGTGCAAGTGGGGAGAATTGTAACATCTCGATGTCAAGGTAATTTCAATTTCAACCCTATGTTTGAATGATATTGTAGTTTAGACCTTGGGATTGGAAAGGATTGCAAATGGCCCATAGTGGCAATATGGTAATTTTGTCTAGGTGTAGTATGCTGAGCGTATGTTGTGTACGCTAAGTATACTAGGGCGAGCCCTAGTATGCTGGGCGTACACCTCATATGCAGGGCAAACGTGAAGAATGTGTAAACCCTAATTTTTAGGGTTTGGTCCATATATAAACCTATTTTAGCCTCATGTCTCATTTCTTCATCAACCTCCCTCTATGAAAAACGATCCCAATCAATCCCTAAGTGAGAAGAGTGCATTTTAGGGCCATTGGAGTGTTTTGGAGGTGTTCTTGAAGAAGAAAAGAGTGGTGAGAAGAGCTTGGAGGTTGAAGGAATCTTGGATCTGAGATCACCTTCTTGTTAGCCACCTCCAGGGGGTATATAGTTCACATCTTGATCACTCCATCTTGAAGATATAGATATTCTTCCTTTAAGACACTTTTTGTCCCAAATATGATGATTCTTGAGCATGGCATGTTCTTGAACCAATAAGTCATCCTTTCAGACTTTAGGAGGGGTCTTAAGTCATAAAAAATTAGTGTTTATGATTAGTTTAGCTCCATGCATGCTATAGAAGGTCTTAATGCATTAAGATGTTGAAATTTTGAGTTTTAAGCACTTAATGGACATGCAATGTCATACAGTTTGAAACTTTATGACTCTTGAGGGTATTTTGGCTTTGGATCTGACTTTGCACATGAAGATTTGGAGTATTAAGATCTTAATAGGGAAAGCGTTGAATAGAGCGCATAGGTTGCGCACACCAAGTGGTATGTTGTGCATACGCAGTCAACGTCCTGTCATCTAGTCAAACACCGAGTACGCCCTACATAGAAAAGAGTATGCCCAACGTACTCGACTTGGTCGACTCGGTCGGGTTATCTCACCTGGGTTGACTCGGCTAGGTGTTGACTTGACTTCTGACCGTTGACCAGGTTTGACCAAGGGAATTTTGGGGAAAACATTACTAATGGATAATGGTTTGACATTTAGGAGTTTGGGTTGATCCGGTATTTGGGAGCAGAGTAGTGATCAACTATTCGTCAGATTGTGAGGTGAGTTTTACTCACTATAGTTACAGGTCGAAGGCACCAAGGTCGGGCCATGGGATTGATATCCTTTTATACATTGATATATGATTTTCTGAGTATGGGATAGATCTGTAAGATTATATGATAGTTGTTGATATGTGTAAACCGGTAGGTATGTAGGACTAAGTGTGATTTCTGGCTGCTTGTTTATCTGTCTATTGATTATGTTTGCTATCTGTTATATGTTGACATATTGTGTTGCGTTGAGACTTTACTGCTATGTACGTGAGTCAATAGATCGGGGGTGTTCCAATCCGATGTTTGAGTTGACTCGAGGGTATTCCAGTCCGATGACTGAGTGGGCCCGTTGTATATTGGTATTATGATCCGATGACTGAGTGGACCTATTGTGTGTTGGCATTCCAGTCCGATGACTAATTGGGCCAAGGGTAATCCAGCTCGATGGTTGTAGACCCGTTGGTATTCCAGTCGGATGACTGATTGGACATAACATGCTTGTTCATTTATGATATTTGTTTTGTGTGGTGGTATTTTCGGCGAAACTCCCTAAGCGTTGGCTTTTAGTTTTTGGTAATGGTTTCAGTTACTTCCGAGGATTGTGGGCAGGTGAAGGTGTGACCGTACATATCTTGATTTTTTGTTGTTGATCGTTGAAAACTCTTTTTCAAACAATCTTTTGAAAATAATGGTTTTGTAAACACTTTTGTTAGTAAATGGGTTGATTTGAAAAGTTTAAATTTGTGACCACCCAAAATTTTCTATTATGTACAACCTTTCACATCAATAGAAGTCGAAACAGCTTCTGCTAATTTTCAAGCTTTTTGGAATAAGTTTGAGCATATTAGGATTAACACTTTAGGAGATCTCAGGAGAGAGGATGCTCTAGAGCATATTGTGCATCTTAGAAGTTTCAAAACTCCAAGAGTTAGGAGTGAGGATGCTCTAGAGCGTATTGTGCATCTTAGAAGTTTCAAAACTCCAAAAGTTAGGAGTTTATGGCTCAAATGATATTTTGGACCGAAAACTCCATGGGGTATATATATGGCCCTTAGCCATTTTTAGTCAATTGTTCCATTTTCAACTAGAGAAAAACCCGATTCTCTCCCAAGGATCTTCAATCTTTCGTCCCAAATTGTAAGTACTTCTACCCTAGAGTGTTTTAAAGCTTACTACATGTTTAGATATCATTGAAAAAACTCAAGAATCACAAAAAAGGAGTTTACGCTAATTTGGGTGCCAAAGTGCTCCCAACTCTTTCCTTACACTCAGAAACTAGTATGGAACCCTTCCTTGATGGTTTTAGCACATGAAAAGCACCATGAAGCCCCCATTTATATGTGTTTACGATTTGGGGATCTACCAAAACCGTAAACACCCCAAAATGTGTTATGATGCCCCATATTCCTTCCTTATGCCTAGAAACTAGCCTAGACTTTTACCTTTAAGTGTTTAGGACTTGAAAACATCAAAATACCATGGTCCATAGGAGTTTATGGTAGCAAACACATGGAGAAATGGTCCACGGGCCGTAAACTCCATTTAGGAGTGAATTGTTGCCCTAATCACTTCCTAAGGCTTAGACTTGGAGTTAGGATGCTTCAAAATGACTTCTAGGACTTCAAATCAACAAATGGTCAAAGGATTATGAGGTTACGACCGTAAACTCAAGAGTTTATGACCATAAACTCAATGATTTATGGTCATTAAAGTGTAAACTCATGAAAGGGGTTCTATTGAACCCTAAACTCAATGGCTTTGTCCTACAACTCTTAGATGCACTCCTTAGCACTTATGACACTTTTATAAAGTGTTTATCATGTCCTAGGATTCTTAACTTTATTAATTAGTTGTTTAAAGACTAATTGGATACATATATGTACTACTATATGTTAACTAGGATCCTTGTGTGTTTACAAGTCTTCACTTGACACTTAGCATCCTACGGCAGTCAATACATCCAAACCACCAACTACAGGTGAGTTCATACCCCTTGAATTAACCTTTTAAATGTTTCTAAAATATTTTTAAATGCTTTATTGGGTGGGGGATACAAGTTAAATCATGCTAGTTATTCTATCAATCACACGTGATTAATAACTAACAAGAAAATGGATTTATATGCGGTAACTGTTTTACCAAAAATATTTCTTCAAATGTTTATCTTAAATGTTTTTATATGTTTAAAACTCTTGATTAAACTGTTTATTATACACTGTATGTTTCATTTCAAACTCTTTTATAATTGTGTTTCAAACAAAGTTTTCATTATACTTAAACTGTTTTATCAAAGCAAATACTTCCAAACCGCTTTATAAGCTGACATCAAGTCGATCTTTTCTTAGATATTAATCTTTTTAAAATGTTTTACAAAGCTTATTTTATGCTTTTATATTATCAAATGCATGCCCATATACGTATAGTTATATAAGTAATGTTTAAAGGACTTAGGAAGGTTAACTCACTCTATTTCCTTTTCCTCGTTGGGATGTGGCTATGGGGTATCGGTTATCCGTCAAAATGTTGTCTAAATATTAGTTATATATCATGTATACATATGTAGATATAAAAGTTTTCCTCAGTCAGTTCAGTACCTTTGGGTAGCAAAGGCATACTTTAGGCTATACACGTACATTGTTAGTAACTATTATAGGTATAGTTAGGAGATACTACTTACCATTCCAAGTACAAGGAATCACACAAGAGTCACTTCATTCACGAGTCTATACTAATACATTACACGTTACATGAGTACGTTTACATAGATACGCTTACATGAGTACGTTTACATAGATACGCTTACATGGATACTGTTACGTAGATACTATATTATGAGTTACCATTACATATTATATGTATAGATACTGTTATATAACTCTCCTTCTTATCTTTATTTTGTGATACAATCACATAATCGACGAGATAGATTGGACTTAATATCCTAGTACCAAAGGATAATTTGTGGGACTAACCATTCCTATAACCACTGTTAGCTATAGAGGTAAATGTGCATCTACAGATGTGTACGGTTGATACCATTATAGGTATACTTTAAGGGACTAACTATTCCTACACCTAGCTGTTAGCTACAGAGGTAAATGTACATCTACAGATGTCTTCAATTAACACTGTTAGTTATCCTAGTACAAAAGGATAATACTTAAGTTATTTATATTATTACCTTTATCTTGTGGGACATTCACATAACCGATGAGGTGAATTATATTTGAGTATCCTAGTACCAAAGGATACAATTTCTTAAATTAATAATAATAGTCGTATAGTCGGGTCTTGGTAGAAGACTACTTTCAAAACAATTAGGTCTTGGTAGAAGGCTACTTTCAAAACAGTTAGGTCTTGGTAGAAGACTACTTTCAAAACAGTTAGGTCTTGGTAGAAGGCTACTTTCAAAACAATTGGGTCTTGGTAGAAAGCTACTTTCAAAATAGTTAGGTCTTGGTAGAAGATTTCTTTTATACTAATAGGAATCATATGGATTTCTAGCGTTTTTCAAACGCTTGCAACTACTTACAAACATTTTCATACTTATACGAACTTTCTTTGAAAACAATTTCAAGTCTTTCATTACAAGTTCTACAAATCAAAGACACATTAATACTTATGAATTCACCAGCTTTTTGTACTCGCTTTCAAAATAACTTGTATTCTCATGTCACAAATAGACAGGTACGACGACCATGTTTTGTGAAGACGGAGAAATCAAGACTCCTCTTTTATTTTGATTATTTATTTTGTTGTCTTATACTATGAAAGAACACACTTGTAATTAAAATTATACTATTAATGCAATGGATAATGTTGTTGCTTGTTTACTACTTTACATTGTTGTGATACATTACATGACGTCCTCCGCCCCAGAACGTTTCCGTCGTTCTCGGTTTTGGGGTGTGACAAAATTGGTTGTGATTTTAGAGATGTTACATGTGTTTCCTTGGGTCTTCGATTTAGGTGAGTTTCCTCACTATACTATGTGTTACCTTATATATTCTTGTATGTTAGGATATAGGACTAGCAGTATGTTGGTTTGAGTACCAAGGGTCGGTGATCGTCTTGTTGAGTGCCCTAGGGGTTGCATGTAGTCATGTAGGGTAACTTGAGAACTCTTGATCTAGGCTTTCTTGCCTATTCTTTGTTTAATTGTAGCTCTAGATTGGGATCATTGGTTCGACGGTCTATCTAACCTCTGGTTGTATATAGTTATGCATTCATTAGTGATCTATCAGTGGTGATGTAGAGTATTGTATGATATATGTATGCGATAGAGGGTTCAGTCTAGTGTTGATAGTTGCATGTGCTTATGTGTTTAGATGATTGTTTGTTTGATCTATATGTTTACATATTGGGTGATGGGTTGAGTCGGTCCTGCTTTATATACTGTAGGACAATATACATAGGTGGGCCAACAATTTGTTGTAGGTTAGGTGTGGATCAACCGTATGCTAAGAGAGAGCGCTCTAGGTGTACCATAGGCCTTGCGAGACAGTCCAGTCAGATTATTGGCTCAGGAGAGCGGTCCATGCATGTTGTAGGCCTTACAATGGGGCCAGGCAGATTGAAGGCTCATGTGTATATGTATTGTATGTTTTTTGTAATGTGTGGTATTTTTTCGAAACTTACTAAGCTTTGACTTATAGTTTTGGATTAAATGTTTCTTAAGTACCATTGGTGATCGTGGGAAGGCAAATGCATGACTGTACACACTCATCAACAACAATGGAGATTCCATTTTTATTTGTATTACTCTGATTTTCAAACAATCGTATTTCAAAACAAATGGGTTTTCTTAACTTCCGTTTTATGTAAATGGTTATTTTACCTTATTTAAAAATGAAAATTTTACTTGTGAAAATGGGACATTACATAATTAATTAAAGAAAAATCATATCAAATAGAGGTCCAAAGTTGGAACCAGCGGTTGAGTTCTCAAACGAGTCACCTAGTGAGTTGACTAGCGCTTGGCCAACCACCATGTATATATGTGGGACACAAGGGTACATGAAAATAGTCTTAGGATATAATTTCTGGGCACACTATGACTTGTCTCTTAATCTACATGTGTATATGTTGCATGCACCGAACAAAGATCATTTGACTCTCAAAAATTTAGTTTTTTACCCATGTTTTAACATTTTTTTACCCAAAAATTCTCTTTAGACTTGTGTACGTGTGTTCTTGGTGTATTTTTAAGCAATAATTCAAGAGTAAATCAATAGGCTTTTATCATCCTCACTATGAAATTCAAAGTATGATACTATATTCTTTCACTTGTATGAATTTAATTAAAGTATTATGGATTCTATTAAGAACCTTAATTTCTTGGCATAAGTCAAATGATGAAATTGACCATGGGCAATCACTTTTTTTTCATGTATTAACATATCACTAAGTGAATTACTGATTAATTGGAAGGATAATATGAGTTTAAAAGTGGTACGGATATTTGATACATAACTTGAAAAGTATAGATTCAATAAATTGGTAATACGGAATTTTGAAGCATGTTTATACAATTATTAGTATGTCATTAGTAGATATTAGCAAGTTAATGATGTATTATCATGAGTATGAATTTGGTATTATTATTAAAACATAACATTAAGAGTTAAAATCCATATAATATAAAATGGTAAATAAAGTGATATGACAACACACCAGTGGTAATTTGGCACTATGAGTTATTGAACTTGGCACTATGAGTTATTGAACTTATTTTCAAAGTATACAATTAATGCATTATATATAAATAGAATATACCCTATACATGAATAGAATACTAAAATGGATGGATTGGTCAATTTCATAAATGGATGGAATGGTCAATTCTATAGGAATTGAAGTTCAAAATCAAAGAAACAATATATTCATCAAAGGGGAAAAATGGTTAGTCTATCTTACTACCAATTTGAATGCATGTGGAATTTCCCAAGTGGTACATGAAAATTATATGAATTTACACTCAAACTAATGTTAATTTTTTTTTGAAATGTTACAAATTCTTCTGAAATGCTAAATGCTTTATCCTGGTTTGCTAATTGTTATGAGTTTTGTAAATTATATGAATTTACATTCAACCTAATGTATTTTCAATTAGCATGAGCACATGTATGAATGGATTAAATAAAATAAAAATGGTGTTCATGCATACACCTTGTTGAATAGTAAGTTGTGATAGGTAACGCTAATTGATTGTCCGGACCAAGAGAGTCCCACCAAGAGACCTAAAAAACTCTAACAGGGTGGTACTTCCCCTTCATGACGTAGATATCTTAATGTAATGAGAGCAAGGACATGTTGATTTGTTTGTCTAGTTTTGGCCTAGACTTGGGGTGGGGTATCACTAAAAGTGATCCTGCCCTAAGTATAAAAATCACGGATCGATGATTAGCCAATAACATAGTTAGTAACAACAAGCAATGATAATAACTAGTTGTACATCGTGCATTGCATAACTTCAAATATAAGGCAAAGAACTTTGTGAAAGCTTTTGAATCGAAATCCATGTAAATCAGGAGATGTTTCCGTTTTACGTATGTTTGTTTAATGTCATGTATTTCAAGTTGTAGCTCTAAGGTTTAATTTTCGAATAACGAAGGCATGAAGTGATTGGAATGATTGTTGGAATGGAACGTTTATAGACTCTTGTATATGATGTTTTGTAAATCTTAAGTTGTTTGCTATAGTTTTTGTCTGGTATCAATTACATAACACCCACTTGTGAATTTTTGAACAATGTGTTTTTGGACTACTTCTACAACCATGACTTACTATAATGAAATGTGTTAAACCATAACATTTAAAACTTTGAAAGAAATGTGCTATTAGTTAACAAAAACTTATCTAACTCAAAAAAAAATCCATACTTGTTTACCAACCATACGCGGAGCATATTATTCCTAATTTATGGTACATAAAACACATCATTTAGTATCACAAGTTCTAGAAAATTATTTCTGCCTCGAAACTTGGACAAAAATCAATTATGCACAACACAACTGCACAAAAAAGTCATAAAAAATGTGCAAGCAACTTTTAAAATAATGAACAAAAAATTTTATAAAAAAAACCATACAATTTTGAAGCGTATTTCGTAATTAGAAACCGTTTTTAAACAAAACCGCTCAATAATGTTGTTTTTCAACAAAATATAATAAATATGTTTTTTTAGAAAACTAAAGTTGTTTTCTTCTAAATTAAAGTTATTTTTCCAGAAAACGAGTTAAGCTTATAAACCTTTTTATCAAATTTGTCAAACTATTTTATTTTAAAGCAGTGACGAATCTAGGATTAAAATTCTCAGGTGTCCCAACCCAAATAGAGTACACAAAAAACGAGTTAAAATTTAATTTTTATTAAGTCGAACTTTCAATAATACAATCTAAACCAAAATACTATTAAATTTAATACCAAAGATCCACTGCAGCTCTAAAAATACTAGTTAATATCTTAAAATTGCTCACGACAAGGTTTCATATTTCTAAAATAATCTATAATTGCATCGTTGCTAATACTATCTAACACATCTTTTTCAACATATGACACTCGACAATCATTCATAAATTGATCACTCATCTTATTGCGTAAATCGTTCTATATCAACTTCATTGCTGAAAATGCTCGTTCCACGATGGATGTTACAACTGACAAAATCAATGCTAATTTTAGTAGAAGATATATCATTGGATATATTGTATGCTTGTTTGTTTCAACCATCATCTTTGCCAAGTTTCCAATTCCTTTTAAGTTATTAAACCTTGGATCTCCACGCACATCTATAATGTAATTTTGCAGGTTTGTTTTAAGTGCTCCAAGCTCATGTTCTGGGAACTCGCTAGGATAAAATTTAGCCATTTTGAGCAATTCTTCCACATTAAATGCTTTAAAAGACTTACTTGGACACAAAGAAGCCATAGAAACAAGTAATGTCGTGTTTACTTCATTAAACCGATTGTTGAGCTCCTGAGATTGCATATCTACGACCGCAACAAATACATCAACCTTGTAGTGGTGCAAGCAGTTAATCTGTGAGTTAAATAGAAAAAAAAAAAAAAAACATGTTAATAGTTAATTAGAAAGTTGTGGAAAATAAGTAATCTTTGCAATTTCTAACCTTTGACTCTTTGCAGCGACTTACTCCATCATAATATGGATCTTCCATATTCAGAATTTCAATATCATGTTTTTTGCAGAACAAAGTAACATCGTTTAAAAATGGTCCCCATCCTTCGTTCTTCATTTCTTTCAGTCTCTCCTTACAAGACCTCACTTGATGCATTGCATTTACAATATCTTGGTCTTTATTTTGTAATGTGGTGTTCAAATCATTTGTGACCCCTAAGATATCAACCATCAAATTTAGGCAAAAAATAAAATCAAAAGTTTGTAACGACTTCAGCAGACGACGAGCTTCTGCTTTATGATCTTGACAATTACTATCTTTCATGATGTATTTTAGTAGTTCACAAATCGAAGAATATATTCTCTTTATATTAGAAAGTGAACCAAAATGAGTACCCCAATAAGTATCACCGGGTCGTTTGATACCAATTTCTTGATTCAAACCTGTACCATTTGAAATGTCACCTGAAATTAACATTAAAAACTTTAGCAATAAAAAAACAATGTAAATTAAAGAAAAACAAAAAGAATAAAAAAAATATAAGAAACCTGCAGCAAGTGCTTCCACCAATTTTGTTGCTTGAGTCTCCTTAACTTGTCTTGGTGTTTATAAGAAGATCCAATCACGTTTAACAAACGAGAAATCAAATCAAAAAATCATTAATGTCAGAATGATTTTTCGCAACAAACACAAGTGCTAATTGTAACTGATGAGCAAAACAGTGAATATAATGTGCCGATTGCACTTCTTTCATAATCAAGGTCTTCAATCCATTAAATGCACATCTCATGTTACTAGCTCCATCATAGCCTTGTCCTCGGATCCTATGTGGACTCAATCCACATCTTGACAAAAATGAATAAATAGTCACCTTAAGTGACAAAGCTGAAGTATCATTTACATGTTTTATACCAACAAATCTTTCTGTAACAACTCCTTGACTGTTTACGAACCTCAAAACCAATGCCATTTGCTCTTTACAAGACACGTCGTGTGACTCGTCTACTAAAATTGCAAAAAAATCATCTCTGACATCTTTTATAATAACTTTAATAGTTTCCTTCGCTGTAGCATGTACTATGTCTTTTTGAATAGAACTACTTTTCGTTTGTGAATTTCGTGGAGCATTCTTTAAAGAAACACTTCCCACTTTATCATTTCGATCAACATAAAATTGAAGAAGTTCAAGAAAGTTACATTTGTTACTCGAGTCTTCACTTTCATCGTGACCCCGAAAAGGTAATCCTTGTCGCAATAAAAATCTAACACAATCAATGGAAGCATTTAATCTAATACGATGCTCGTTTTTCATCAATTCGGTTTGCTTATCAAAAGCAGTGGCTATGAACTGTCTTTGATTCATCAAAATTTGACATTTTTGGACTGCCGTATTGTGTGGACTTCCATTATTATCAAGTTCTAGAGATGTTCTCTTGTTCCAAGTCATAAATCCAACTTTTACAAAATGATCTGAATCACCTTGATTTTTTATCTCAGATTTGAACAAATAACAACATAAACAAAATGCAGCTTCTAGTTTTATACTATATTCCAACGAATATTTATAATCATCAAACCAAGAGGGATTAAATCTACAAAGTTTACCTCCAATCCCTCTTTGTTCGAACGAATGTTTTGGAGGTTGATAAAGTCCTTTTTGTAAATACGCTCTTCTAATTACATCTCGTTGATTGGCATGATAAACTTCCATACTTGGTCTTTCTCCTGGATCCGCTGGGAGTGTATTTAAATCAATTTTTACATGCTTTGAGGTAGAGGTGCGTTCATTGGTGTCTTTATGTACTGTTTCATGTTGATCTGATAAAGAACTTGAACTTGGATTATCAATCTTTTTAAAAAACTTTAACATTGTCCCTAAAACAAAAAAAAAATGTTAGTTCATACTCCTTTAACCAAAATAAATAAACTATTTAAAAATAAACATATGATCATTACATTAATTTAAAATTAATGAACTTACACTACATCTAAAATAATCTATATTATAAAGGCTAGTAAATTGTTGGTTAAAATCAATAGTAAAATTAAACTAATAAGAGCAGATTATCAAACTATTAATTACAATCAATGAAAAACTAAATTAATAAAATCAAAACATTTTCAATTTGAAAATACTTATGTACTGCCAAATGAAAGGAGCTATTGACCTATTGTACCTAAGCCTCTATTATTTTCCCTATATGCCATATATGTCATATTTTATTAACTTTATTGAGCAAGGACCATACTTTTTTATATTGAAGACTTTCTCTTCCAACTCCATTAATCAATTTCTCTCTTCCATTTACACGATTAAAAGGATTTCTCTGTTTCTCATACTTTTTTCTTCAATTATATACCACCAATTTATCTAGAGAAAGAAACTAACCTTTTTTTTTTCAGCTTTCAGCTTTGAAGATAAAGACTACAATATAACAATATTGTTGTGGACGTGTGACAATCTAAGGATAGAGATAAGCAAAAAATGAGGCCAAAATAAATAATAAAGTCGGAGAAGAGGGCGGCAGGTGGCAGAATGTAGCAGCGACGATAGGAGCCGGAGTGGAGTCGTGACGGTGATGGTCGCTAGTATGTGAGAATTCGAGAAACCCTAAGATATGTCGAAAATCAGAGGTGAAGTTCTCGGAAATCAGTATTTTGGTAAAAAAAAATTATTAGTTTTAGGTTTTTCCTTATTTTTGTCCTACTTTTTCTCACTTTCTATATTGCAATTTTTAGAATACGTTTGTGTTTTAGAATTATGTATGGATTCTTCTTCTTTTTATTCATATATTTGAGGGTGCCCCCATAAAATCTTCAAGGCTGTCCCAGCTATAAAAAATTATATACTCTCTAAAAAAAAATTCAAAGTAAGGGGTGTCCATGGACACCGTTTGTATTAAGGTAGTGCCGCCCCTGTTTTAAAGATTAATTTTTCATTCACTTTATGCCAGTTTTAGACACATAATTAGAAATGACAATGAGTCGACCTAGGTTGGGATCGGATTCAACCCATTTAACAATTGGGTTAAAAGTTTCAACCCAACCCAAGTTGTTAATTTAAATGGGTTGATATTTTCAAACCAACCCAACTTTTTGGATAAATAGGTTCTCACCGGGTTGACGTGTTTATTTAGTTCTCAACCCAACCTATTAAATAAATTGGTTAAACGTGAGTTAACCCATTTAAAATCAATTAAATAAATTATATAATTAAATATTATACCACTTAAATTATAAAGCGTAAATAAAACTTCATAATTATGACTGAATCACAATCCTAACTCATAAATAAAAATAAATTGTTCAAATAACATTAAAAATGTTTGGTTTCATAATGATTTTGAAGAGTGAACAATATTATCTGCGTTCAAAAAATGATGAAAATTAGGATTGACTTTCATTAAACATAGTTAATAATAATGCAACATTATAATTTACAAATTAATACTTTGATTAATATATGATAATATTTTAATAATTATTAAATTTTATATATATATATATATATATATATATATATATATATATATATATATATATATAATAAAGTTAAAGAGGTTGAAATGTTGAAAATAGATTGATAATTTTTAGCCAATCGAACCTATTTAATGAAATGCGTTAAATGAATTGACCCATTTAAGTTACATGGGTTGAAAATCTCAACCCAACCCACCAATTTTAGATTGGGTTAGGGTTTGATTGATTTTTTTCGGCTCTAACACATAATATACCGCAATGATGATAACATAACACATATTATAATTAATAATCCAGTATCTGAATTTTGTTAAAGGAATTATTATTATTATTATTATTATTATTATTATTATTATTAATTTTTTTTTGAAATTTAGGAAAACCCATTTCTTCGAACAAAACAGCATATAAGGCTAATGCTTTTTAAAATTATCAATTATTAATAAACCTAATAAAACATTTTCTTAAACATAACTTTTTGTATCAAATTTATAATCCATTTTTATTATATCAAATGGTTCTTTTGATTTTAAGTTTTATCATAATGTTCCACTTTCACTTATTAACTAAGCGTATGTGTGTTCCATAGGAAGAAAATTACGTGGTTAAAATAATATTGATTGAATGTTAATATACATAGAAATTTATTTTCACACAAATAATTAACCTATTTTATTATTAATATACAAATATGAATTTGAGAGTTCTTTATAATGTCTATACATTATGTCTTTGTTAAAATGTTTTTTTTTTTTTTTTTTTTTTTTTTTTTTTTTTTTATCATATACTCATCCGTATTTAGAAAAATCATATCATGCTTTTATTAATATAAATAGGAAGGGAAGTTATAAACATACATAGAAAATTATAACAAATAGTTGAAATGATGTATAATAGTATTCAATATATATATATATATATATATATATATATATATATATATATATATATATATATATATATATATATATATATATATATAAACAAATTACTGAAATGATCTCTATAATTTGCAAAAATTTCATGTTTGGTCCATATCATTTTTTTTGCACTAGAACCGTCCCTAAGGTATCATTTTGTTGTGTTTTTCGCCCTTAACAGACGTGAAAACACTATATTACCTTTCGTATTTTCTTTTTAAAATATTGTTATTATTTATTAATTAAAGAAAATAACCTATTCAAACAAATTCTTTAAAGTAAATTACATGCATTGTCCCTCGTGCAAATGCTAAAATGCATGTTCAGTCATTATTTTCAAAAATTAACTCGGACCGTCCCTTGTTAGTTTAAAACTTAAATGCTTCATCACTCTAGGCATTAAAACAATATTCTGCCCTCATTTGTTTGTTATTTCTTAAATATTTATTGATTTTTTTATTATTAAAAGTTATTATTATTTCCTTTGAAAAAAGAAATGGGCCCTAAACCCTCCCTGGAAATCTGGTCTCTAGAAACTGTCGCTCAACAATATCATGTCCGTCTACCAACCACCTCCAGCCTGATGGGTTTTACATGTAATACCGTGGATAAATCCTTAGCACTTAAGGGTACATGCAACCTAATGATCTAAGTTATAACACTATTGAAGTAACATTCTATTGAACAACAAGAACCATATCTATGACATCCCCATTTTCATGGTCAGAAAAAACGGATTTTGTTTATGCTTTATAAAAATCAGAGTACCTCTTTTAATAAAAATGTTGCGGAATTTTTTCCCAGCAAAACATGATAAATACGTTATCAAAGTATTTATGAAGAAATGTATTTTTATTCATTTTAAAACATTTGGGATATCATCATCAATACAGTAACATAAACATAAACAGAACTTCCATTCATTATCACTAGTGATTTATATCTCCTTAATCTCTCAGTGTAATGTGACTTCATATCAACACCTGTGATATAATTAAACTGAGTGGGTCAGGTTGGGAAACCTGGTGAGTACATAGGGTTTTCAACCCATAATAATATAATTATTATGTTTAATCATCAAACAATTAACCCAATTACTCATCCTCGTTATCTTCTTTACTCTTAAGGATCTACCCTAAGAATTAGCTATTCCTCGTTCATTCATTCCTAAGGATCATCCTAAGGAATTGGCACAATATCCATCGTAGTTAGGGTTTACTCAACAGGCACTAAGCCGCATAGTCGCCAGGGTTTAGGCACTAAGTCTCATAGTCGCCAGGGTGTATACAACAGGCACTACGTCGCATAGTCGCCAAGGTTTAGGCACTAAGTCTCATAGTCGTCAGAGTTTATACAACAAGCACTACGTCGCATAGTCGCCAGGGCTTAGGCACTAAGTCTCATAGTCGCCAGGGTCTAGGCACTAAGTCTCATAGTCGCCAATGTTTACTTATATCCCCTTTCATCCCTCCTCATTCATCTACCCATGTTTTGCCCAAAATATTCATAGATATAAAATACATATACAATTTAAATTATTTAAAACATGTATAAAATCGTTCATCCAACATAGATAACAAGTATACAGATAATATGCACACATAGCACGTAATTTATATAAAATACTTCATATCTATGTGTAAGCTGAAAGTAAATATGCACTCATAACACATAATTTATATTAAATACTTCATATCTATGTGTAAGATGAAAGTAACTATGCACTCACTTGATAAGGTGGTGACTTGGCACTCGGAAAATACTTAGTTACTGTTAAAACAATTTCCCTCAGACAAAAACTAACATCATTACCGCTAGAGTTTAGTCTAATGTTTGATGAGACTAATTAATAGTCTATCTTTTATTACTTTTATATAAGCGTTAAACAATACTCTTCACCCACTATGTACAGATAGGGGCTAGACATGGAACTCTGGAGGGTAGAATCATTTTGGCATATATCACTTCTGAATCCAGCAACCCAAGCAGCCCTCCAAACCAGATTCCCTGTACCGTGGGTGGTTAAAAAGATATTATAACGACGCTCATATGACTCATAATAATAGCCCAAATATTTATTATAAGGTCCTAATAATATTACTATATTGAAACATAAGTTATAATAAAGATAGGTTAGGTATAGCTTACTTACATCGGGTTTTTTTCTCAAAACCGGGCTCTGCTGGAGCAGCATTCCCTAGCCGAAATGCTTTTTTCACGGATCTGTTGGGCACTCTGGGGCTTCTGCCTCGTGCTAGAGAGGTTTCCTAGGCTTTTCAGGGGGTTTCGGAGCTAGAGAGAGCTTCTAGAGAGAGGGGGGAGTAATAGGAGGTGTGAGGAATAAAGAGGGCTTCACGTCTTATTTATAGGGGGTGAAGGGTCACTCACGTCGTGAGCCAACTTGGGCTCCAAGTTTGAGCCTGGTGCTGACACGTGACATCACATATAGGGTGGAAATCAGCCGATTTTCAAAAATTCATAACTTTCGTATATGAGCTCCGTTTTCGATGTTATTTATATCCACATATACATAAAAATAACATCTGCACCTTTCATTTTGACTTTGTCGGCTAATTCTCGACCGATCTTAAATTTAACAGTAGGAGGAGATTAGACTGTTAAATGACCACGAAGAATTCGTAACTCCTTCATATAGACTCTGTTTTCTTCATTCTTTTTATCGTTGAGTTCCTATTAATGAGATATTCAAATCTCATTTAGGTCGCGTAGGCCAAAAACCACTCGAACTAAAATTCGAGTTTCAAGGCATGTACTATTGTGTCAAATCTTAGAAAATTCATAACTTCCTCATACAAAGTCAGATTTGGGCGTTCTTTTTTTTTTTTGTATGTTATCAGTTTAATGTATACTACAACTTTTGATCTGTACACTAAGGCTAGAAAGTCCTCTAGCGTAAATTCACTATTTATGTCTCCGGTGCCGTGTCGGTTTTGCCGTAAAACTTCGAAGGGCCATAACTTCTTCGTTATAACTCGGATTTTGGCGTTCTTTATATGTACGAAACCCTTGTTATATATACTACTAGTTGGTTAAGATTATTCCTTCTAAATAATATTCCATCAAAAACTCATTTTTGATGCTCATTGTCTCTAAATTCACTAGCACGGATCTGCAGGCGTTACAATAGCAACCCTATGCTGATTTCAAAAATCATAAACAAGTTAGGGTTTACATACCTTTTAGTTATTATAGTAAATAAGAAATCAAAACTTTCTTGAAACACTCTTGGAAGTAAGCACCGCAAGTGTGGTGCCTCTGATGGTTCACATTTAAACCCTAGCAATCAAGGAGACTTGAAGAAAGAAGAGAGAGAGGAGGTATTTTTGAAATTCAGGCTCTTAAAGTCAGGAATCTAAAAAGCTAAACCCTTACGGGTTTATATAGGCGACTAGGAAGGTATTGGATAAGGAAGTTTCCTAAGATAATCCTTTATCCATTTTCTTCTTCCTTATGGTATCCAAAGCTGCTTAATGCCCAAGAAAAACACTAGAAGACGCTCTAGAATTCATCCCCCACATTGGGAGGTTCTAGAATTGCTCAATTTTCAACTTTTAAACATCATCACCTGTACTTCTTCTACTTTTAATTAATCCGATTAATCCAAAAATTAATTTTAATTAATTTCTGATTAATTCTTAATGAAATAATACTATTTCTAACTAATATATTATTTTCATATTATATTAATAAATCATTTATTGCTATTTATTAATCATATAATAAATCAATAAATCAACCTTTCTCTCTAAAAGTCATCCTATTTTATTACTAGGTTTTAGGGCAACCGAAAATGACTTTTCTAATAATTCAAGTATATAATAATTCAGTTATTGGCTTAGACACCTAATCCAACAGTCTCCCACTTGGATAAGTCTATAACTTCAATTGCTAGTATAACTTCTAAATTATCAACAAAGGGTGCTTCCCAGAGCAACTCTAGTCTCTGATTTGATCACACATAAGCCCTAAGATAAGTGATCAAATATTCTTGCGTTCTACAAGATATCATATGGATGCGAGACATGAATTGAAATCAATCACATTGTCCAAAATTTTGTTTCACAATTTCCTGATTCATAACGACTGAATTTAGACTAGTAATTGAACACATCAATTTAGTCTAGGATGTGCCAAGCACTTCCAAAATCGATATCAAATCATCGAGGGACCCAAAGATATCACTTTTTCCATTAGGGAAAAAGGAACAGATAAATTTCGACTTATATGTTTGTATCGTTTACTCATCAAATCATACATGATACTATGTTTTATAACATCATGTTAGTGATGTATTTAAATAACACCAATGCATGGTCGAATTGTAAATTACAACTCGTTTATATCCATTTCAAGAATACAAGATATTATCATCTTAGAATTACTCGTGATTGAATCCATGACGAATTCTCTGAGCGTCAATTTATCCAATACTTAAAATCATCATTTCTAAGTACTCATGAACATTATAGCAATCTTATGGGAATGTCTAATCCTTATATACAATCTTACAATTCAATTCATGAATGTCTTAATTCATTACTTACTTCCAAAAGTGTGAGAGACTGTGGAGCTTCGAATAATAAAATTATTTAGGAAGTAAAACACGCAAAGTGAAACACAATAATAAACTAATTAACTATGGTATCAAAATTAGTGAAAAGAAATAAATCTGTATTATTTAATAACCATAATAATTACGACTTTATTCATTGTATAATGTTTCGAGTAATCAACTAACCACTTGAATTAAATAACATTAATCATGCCATGTTATGAACATACATACTATGTCTCTCTATAGTCCTTCCTTTGTGAACATATCGACTAGACACTATTCCAATAATACTCATTTCAGAATTCCAAATTCTTCTCATTGTCTAAAATGTATTGGAATTACAAACTTACATGCATTGACCTTCTGTGATGTTGAGGCTTCAAAGTCACAGAGACTGAGCCAACAATATTACATAATATCCTATTTGAACTTTGTTCTTAGAAACACTTCCATGGTAACGAAGTTTCTAATTCAAGGTATACTCCTTGAACACTCCTCTTGCATTAAAGTTTCCAACTAACATGTAGGCATTTCAATTATCTCCTATTATGGAAACATGTCTATAATCCCATTCGACCATCAATTTTGACCAAGAACAATCTCAATCTAAAACATCTCACTATGGTCCATCCATATAAACATCATACTTGTAACTGTCCAGAAGCTACTAGCCTTTTGGTATAACCTTATAATGTTCTTGACAGTTGTTTAATAACTTTAGTCATACTAAATTATACTATTTTTCCTATGAATGCTCAAGGCATTCGAAAAAAAATCAGAATACATGAATATTACATCATATGTAATCGATCCTATATCTGAAGCATATAGGACTCGATTCATTATATCCGATATCTGTTGAATATCTTGCTATAATATTTTTCATATATGGAATTTCCTATGTTGAACCATTTTTCAAATATGTATATGACTAAGTTTTATAATAATATGCAATCTAAACCTTTATATTTGAAAAGAACTATGAGTGTCTTCTCCCTTAAGCGTACTATAGCGAAATAATTCATAAACTTTGCAATTTGAAAATTAGAAATATTGTTCCAAACAAGCAGTATTATCCACATGCAATACTAGCATAAACTACGCTCACACTAACATTTCCATGTACCTAGAAATCAACTGGACTTTTAGAAATCAATACCATTGACTTTCTTACTGAAGTATAAATTTATATTTGATAAGTCTCCAACTAGACTTCTTAAGCACATACACCTTAATTGGATTGCATATGTGTATGCTTAAACCCTTTCAGAACTTATAGATATAGGTCAGGAATAGTTCAAACAATTCGAAATATGAAGAGGGATTCCGTAATCATATTGTGAATTTGAGAATGCAATTAACACAACCAATATCCATACTGATCTTTATCAGACCTTTTAAAATCTACTAGTGAAAGTGTTTCCTCATAATCATTCTCATGAATTAGAGCGAAAACTTTGTCACCTAGTTTTTTGTGGTGTATACGCTCCCATCCATGTCAATCTATCATTTCCAACCTACAATCGTAAGACAAGGTTTAAGGTAAAAAACCAAATCCAAAGCTAGATTTCCTTCATGGACTGAACTTCATTTATTCTAAATTTCTTGCCTTCTAGTAGCACAGGTGCCCACCCGTGCTTCCGTATTGTTGGGCAACTCACCCATATTGATCAATGTATATTTATTGATCAAGGTGCTTTGCTTTTGTAGTTAAATGAAAAACATAGAACTTATAAAAATTGCCAACTCAACTGGATGGTGAAAAGAGTTAAGAACGTCTCAATCAAACATGACTTGTATATTTATTGATCAAGGTGCTTTGCTTTTGTAGTTAAATGAAAAACATAGAACTTATAAAAATTGCCAACTCAACTGGATGGTGAAAAGAGTTAAGAACGTCTCAATCAAACATGACTTGTTATTAACCTCAAGTCGCGTGCTAGTGATAACTAAAAGACTCCCACTGAATTCTTGACATATGAGTTTTCTCTCAAGGAACATTCCTTGACAAGCTAAAACAAATATTCAAAAGTTCATGTGGATTCCCGATAAGAAAACACTTCTAATAATAGGTCTCGATTTATCCTTTTTTTCTCGATTACGAAAACATCACAACTCCAATTCTATATATGCTAAAGTAAAAAAGCAATATTACTCCATATTTCACGATGTGTTATAAACCTTATTTGTTTGAAACGAGTTTCAAGATATGACTTGTAGTAACTAGAGCATGGCTCTAAAACTCAATTGGAAATGAAGTATGACTCATCTCTTAATTGAACCATTCCAATAATATATGATTCCTCTTTTTAGTCATACAATTGTAATATAGTTCAACAATCATTAAATTATCACAAAACATGATACTAAAGTATTCTACTTTCTTCTCAGATTGGAGAATCTTTTATCTTTCTACCTTGTAGATTCTTCTTATTCGTTCTGCTACTCTTTGAATCTTTTCAAAGTATCAGAATTATGTTTAATCTTATAAACACAACCATATTTATCGAAATATGAGAAAACCACGATGAATAGATTTATCATCCTTTATGGTGGATTGGAATAGTCTATATCAACATGTACTAAATGAATTAGTCCTTCACTTGACTCGTATAAACATGTGCTCAATGAATTAGTTATAATTTTTTCATATAAACAAGATTCTCATATACTATACAACACGACTTGTACAATACCAAGTATTTGCCTAGTTAGTGATGAGATTTCTTTTCATTTGATCAATTTTGACAATACCACAAATGATATTAAAAGAATCAATAAATTTAATATTGCTAATATAAGAAATGTAACCAACACTTTCATAAATGCTACTGCAAGGAAATATAAAATGAGGCAACTAGATAAACCAAATTTTCACTTTTATTGAAAATAAACGAAAAATTGGAGCTTTTCCTTACAACGCATAAAATGGAAAACTATGTTTTTAGACATATCCTAAGAGAAATAACATTCTCTCCTAACTCCTAAGTAGCAGCTCCAAATTCGGATCATCGAAGCATGTGACCAAAGTCTATTTCATATGATCAGTTTTAGCTCACTCTGCCTAAGCTTCCTTCTTTCTCTTTGAACCTGCATTAACATCAAATGTGATAATTACATGACGTATTAAGAGTCTATGAATAAGAACTTGGAAAAATAATGGAGTCAAATAATAGATGTACCTGAAGTAGAGTCATACAACTTGACTTCACTATCTCTGAGATCTTTCAGGTACTTTGGGCAACTTCACAACCAATTCCCCTTCCATTGGCATCAAAAACATACATACTTTTTGGGTTTAACACATGGAGCTATCTCAAAACTAGCCTTTTTCTTTACCAAACGATCAAATAGTTTGACTTTGGCTGATCCCTTTCCATTGGGAAGAGAAATAATTTTTGAAACATCTATGTCACCATTACCAATGCACATGGAAACCTTGGAATTGTAAGCAACTTTGCTTTAAATGTGCTCTTAAGCATTTCTTCTTCAGGAACAATCAGCATTTGTGTCAGATCAATTAGTGACACGTTGATGTTCATCACATGAAAGTTCTCAATGTACTATTCGTATCACTTTGGAAGGAAAAGAAAAACCAAATCAATTGCTTTCTCCATTGGGAAAACGACACCTATTTTATCCAACTTGTCAATGTACGATTTCATTTTTAGAACATGCGCACACACATAATTTCCATCCCGAGGTCTACATACCAATTAGGCTTGAGTAGTTTCGTATCTTTCAACTTGAGGAAAATGAAACGTTGGGAGAGTCATTGGAGGAGGAGGTGGAAGAGCATAATATCCAGCTCAACCATTTCCGAAAGAATTGAAAACATTTTCACGTTGATTAGAATGTGGAAAATCATCATTAGAAGGAAGAGGAAAAACATTTCCCAAGGAATGAGGAAGACCATTATTGTCTTGACTTGACATCTATAATGGGAGAAAAGAGCATTCAAGTTAGTTGATTTTAATCCTTAATTATTAACCCATAAATTTAAATTAAGGTTAGGATCCATATTTTCGATTTGAAATTTTAGGAGGGATGTCGTATTCAAAATCAAATCTATTTTAGGTAGGTAAGGCTTTTACCAAATCAAGTCTAATGAAACAACTAGATCTTATGAGATTCATTGAATCATATCAATAACATATTTAATCTCAAATTGTGCTCTCACTTTTTTGACTGGGATGCCAAGGATCACAACGTGATGTGAATAACCATGCAAACCCGCATGACAACCTTGATGTTATTTAGCATCTCACATTGATGTGCCGGTTAACCAAACACACTCGATCAAAAATCATAATATTAAAGATGTCCATCAAATCTCTTTATAGTCCCTATTAGTGTGTTCGTTAACAACACACGCTCCACTAACTACATATAAATCATGATGTGTGTTTTCATGGATTATCATACTTTTCACGTTTTTCCTAAAGTCGCTAAGAGTGGGATTTTATAAATAGAAGTTTAGTTACTTTTATAACATTATACTTTTAATGAAGTTATGTACAATCAAATGCGTTCGGCTAATCACCCTCCACCATACAAGAGAACGGTAGGTAAGAATGGATACCCAATAGAGGTCATTTTATAGGCCACTTCCTTGAACTCTACTTATAGTATAGCTTCATGAATGAGCCGTACTAGCAATTTGGCTGAGTATTATATGTATAGTAATTAACTTTTAGTATTATATATAAGGTGTATCTTAAAACATTTTTTTAAATACATGGTTTAAATTAATTTTTTTGAAATTAAGGAAGTAATTTAATTTAAAATAAACCAATTATGTTTTTAATGTGTATCTTATAATTAATCAAATAATTAAATATAATTAAGACATTATGGATAATTCACAAATTCAAGATAATGATATCTTATTACTAAGATAATTATTCGGTTTTGGATACAATTAAAAAACATTATCTAAAGTAATTATCCTAATCATTTACCACATTGTGGCGAACAATTGCCACGTTATGGTAAATCAGAAAAGCGTGTATATGAAGATCACCACGTCGTAGCAGAAGAACAAACGTTGTGGTGTCGAAACAAAATGACGATTCTATTTGACCTCCTTATTCAAGTTCAAGCAATGTACATTCAATTGTTAGACAACCTTACACTCTAATACCACTGATGGGTTTTACATGTAATAACACGAATAAGTCCTTAACACTTATGGGTACATGCAACCTAAAGATCTAAGTCATAATACTATTGAAATAACATTCTATTGAACAACAAGAACCATATAAACTCTATGCTAATTTCCAAAATCATAAACAAGTTAGGGTTTACATACCATTTAGTTATTATAATAAATAACTAATCAAAACCATCTTGAAATACTCTTGGAAGCAAGCACCACAAGTGTCATGCCTCTGATGGTTCACACCTAAACCCTAACAACCAAAGAGACTTCAAGAGAGAAGAGAGAGGAGATAATTTTTTAATTTGAGTCTCTTGAAGTCATGAATCCGAAAATTTAAACCCTTATGGGTTTATATAGGTGACTAGGAAGGTACTAGATAAGGCAGTTTCCTAAGATAAGCCTTTATCCCTTTTCTTCCTCCCTAAGGAATCGAAGGTTGCTTAATGCCCAAGGAAACCCTAATTGACTTTTTAGAATTCTTTCCACGCATAGGGAGGTTATAGAATTGCTCAATGTTCAATTGTTGAACATTCTCACCTTTAGTCCTTCTACTTTTAATTAATCCAATTAATTCTAATGAATTTTTGATTCATTAAATAATACTCTTTCTAATTAATATATTATTTTCATACTATATTAATAAATCATTTATTGGAATTTATTAATCATAAAATACATTAATAAATCAATCTCTCTCTCTCTAAAAGTCATCATATTCAGTTACAAGGTTTGAGGGCAACCCAAAAGGACTTTGTTAATAATTCAAGTATTTAGTTATTGGCTTAGACACCTAGTCCAACACAGCCATCAGCATACTTCTGACAACTGCCTGTAATCAACACAATAATTTGTCTTCTTTGTTGCTCTAAGCTTTTGAGACCAACTTGGGTTGTTTCCTGGAAATTTTGGGTAGAAGTGGCAATGCTCTTCACAAACTCCTCTAAGGATATGCTTGGCATTTTAGGTTGTTAAGGAGGTGGAGGATATGGACTTTGGAATTATGGAGTTGGTTGGTAATGGTCACTTCTCCAAGCTTGGTAAGGGCTTTGGAATTGGTTGTATCCCCCAGCTTGGTTGTTGTCCCATCATAGATCATGTTGAGGTCAATCATAACTCCATTGGTTTGACCAGCAGTAGCTTCCCTTCACTTTCACTTCTTCCAATTCTCTTTGTAAATATGGACACATGTCGGAATGATGTCCATTTTGGGTGCAAAAATCGCAAAGAAAAGGCGAGGGTTGCACACTTTGGTCACTTTCAATCATGATAACTAACTGAGCTATCTTAAAAAGTTGGTCTTCAATGCAAGGAGTTTTCATTTTCGAACCATTTTTTTAATTTCGGGATTTTAAATTAGATTACCTGCACATTGAGATCTAGGCATAGAGAAACAAACAGATTAAATCAAAAGCGATCCCCGACAACGACGCCAAAATTTGGTGGTTGTCGAGGCCAAAATAATAAATAACCCTAAATCTTTTACATTAAAATAATGTATAGTGGTAAAGGGTTCGAATCCGTGGAGAGTGGCTCAAATTTATATCTCTATGAAAAATCTCTTTCCAAAAGTACTTGTAAAGCGACAACAAAAATAAAAATTGGGGTTTTTATTTTTTTGAAATACTTGAATTAAGACTAGAATTAAACTAAAACTTAAATGGACAATTCAACAAAAACAAGAGTTTGATGTAAAATTAATATGAGAAAAGTGGTTGACTTAAGGTTTCCTCACTTTGACTTTTGATGAACATATCATTAGAATCCAATTGTGCAATACTTGTTTTAAAATTTTAATTGGGATATAGTAATCCAAGAAGCTTGAGATTACCTAGACTTTTCTTAGTTGTTAAAATGGTTAGAGAAGCTCATAACAATTTCCATAGTCAAAATCACAATTTCCAATAAGCATGTAATTAGTGAAAGTTAACTAGCATTAAGAACCAAAAAGGCACCAAATTCAAGAGGAGTCAAATGCTTTCAATACCATGTTTGAGAAAATGTTTTGATGATTGTGTGAGATAAAACCAACAAAAAGTCATTTGTTGCTTTCTAATTTGCGGATCCTTTACTTAATCAAGAAATTAGCCAACTAATCACCACAAACATATTTAAACTCATGAATAAAAACATACAAGTAGTATTAAGAAGATAAAAAAAAACAAAATATTCTCATAAAGATTCAAGAACAAGTTCATCGAGTCTTCAAAATTCAACAAAAATTCAAAGGATTCCACTAAAGTCAACCAATTTTTGTTTAGCCTAGTGTCACAATTAGCATTTTAGGGCTAGGAAATTATGTCCGTGTGCAAACAACTTCTTGTGTAATCATGTAACCCTACGTTTGATATAACACAAATTTCATCAATATTCAAGTTTGTTCATTCAAAGATTGACAATTTATGTCGAAAATTTCTTGTGAAAGCTCTAAACCTAATTCAATACGCTACATTCACTCAACTTTGGGTTTTAACCCTAACTTCCCAGTTTAAACCTCTTAATGGACTAGGACTCTCTTATTGGACCTAAGTTCATTAAGCAATAGTATTTAGGCCTTATTGGGCCGATGACCTCTCAATTTATTTAACCTTATAGGACCGCAAACTCGTATGTTGGCCACATGGATCGAAAAAAAAAATCTTTATTTGTGCGATAGCTGGAAAAAAAATCTTCATCAAAATAGATTTGGGCCGTGAACCTCCACCTAGGCCTTATTGGGCCATGAGGATTTAATCGGAAACTTAAATCGGCCAATACTCTTCATGGACCCTTCATTGGGCCGAAAATCATTTATTTTTGGCTTTTAAAACCGAAAAATCCCTAATGTGCCAACGAAGTCTCAATTACACTTAAAATACAAGCTCAATATTCTTTTTTTCTTTCCCTCTCCTAATTCTTGGTTTTTATAAAAAAAGATAACTGAGGGATTAACATGTGTTTGACACCTCACCTTTGTTTAGAGGACATCCGTGCACTAACCACCATACTTCTAAGCTTAAGATATTAAACCAACATGCAAATACCACCAAATCTTTCCTCCCTTCTCCTCTTTATCTTGGCTGAGACCTCCCACCTCCCTCCACCCTTCACTTCAAAATTTATTCACTTAATTCCTTTCATCTCAAGAACACAAGAAATTTCTTCATCCTTCCTTTCAAAATTTTGAAGATTGTGTGTATTAGCTCAAGAAGGTCTTCAAGCATATAAGCTTGGTAAGTTACTTCACATTCAATTTGTTTGACTCCATCTTATGCTAAGATCTTTCCTCAAAACCACTCTATATTCGTGTTTATGATCCTAGAACTCTCTTAGCTTCGAAAATCTCTTCATAGGAGCAAGCTAGGCCAAAAATCATCTTTCCTTCCTATTCAAAATCGATCTAACACCAAGGTGAGCTTCACACCTCCCTTGTTTTCGAGTTTTACTATCTTTTGGGGGAGAATACAAGCTAGTTTTGTGTATATTTTAGTATTTATGCATGCATGTGTATATGTTTTCTTGAATTATTGGGTGATAACTTATGAAACCATGTCAAATACTCTTAACTCAAAATATCTTCCAAGTTTTTGGAGATTTTAGTAAACAAGTTACTTAATGTAACTTTCTATGATGTTGGAAAAGATCAAAACATGTTAAAAGTTACTACAAAACTAAAGAAAGTGTACAAAGGGGGCCATATTTGACAAATAAGGATAAAAATGGGCTTTTATGGGATACTCACAATTTTATGGGCCAAAACTGTCATTTTTCATAAAAATGGACTTCTATTAAATATTCACGGTTTTATGGGCCAAAAGTGTCATTTTTCATAAAAATGAACTTCTATTGAATATTCATGGTTTTATGGGCCAAAAGTGTCATTTTTCATAAAAATGGGCCTTATTTGACAATTCACGGTTTATTGGGCTAAAAATGTTATTTTTAACATAAATGGGCCATTATTGTCATTTTCGGCTATATTAGGCCAAAAATATCATTTTTAACATAAATGGGCCATTATTGTCGTTTTCGGCTATATTTGGCCAAAGATGTCATTTTTAACATAAATAGGCCATTATTGTCATTTTCAGTTATATTGGGCCAAAAATGTCATATTTAACATAATTGGGCCTTTATTGTCGTTATCGGTTTTATTGCGTCAAAAGAGTCATACTTTATAAAAGTGGGCCTTTTAAGTCATTTTTCGAAATTTTTGGGTAAAACGGTTATTTTGATGGAAATGGACCATTTATGATAATTCCTTATTTAAATTTGGCTTTATGTGCCAATTTCATTTAAATTTGGCCTTTTATGACAAACATTATGTTAATCGGGCGGTTAGTGAAAATTCTAATACACTCAAAATTTTCACGATACTTTGGGATAACGACAAGTTTTCCACGATAACATCAAATATTTTGACACTTTCGATAAAAACAATTATATTTTTTTATCGCCAATGGTTGTAGTCAAAATACACACTCGAAAAATTATTTATAGTGTTGAATAATTAGATACTCTATTCACATAAATTTAGTTAAGGCTCTTTTGAGACACTAATTCACTCATACCTACCTAGTGTACATAGTAAGCCATGTAGTTATAACCAGAGTCTCCTGGAGGGAGAGCGAGAATTTGTGTATAGATCTATACGGGGATGACACCCCACACCTAAGTTGCTCGCTACCGCTAGATAGGCCAGTCTAGGATGACATATGTCTTACGGTAACCGACGCCCGAAGAACGTCATGACCGGCATATCAGTCATATCAAGTATGGGTATATCGACTCACATAGAGAATTACAAACAAATAAATTTACGGAATACACATACTATACTCATGATACAAAGTATGAACTATACAGTACTATTTATGTTTAAACTTTCACCTCTCGGGTCTTAGGGTTAAGATCACACTTTTTCATTATACAGAAAATATAGGATTTTTTGGGAAACTCTCTTTATACATTATCAAACAAGGTCACACTTGCTTTAATATTAGATTTGAAACAAAACTCACAAACCAATTTTTCAGAAAATATAGGATTTTCTGGTGTTTAAAAAATACTACAAAAACTTTTCACACAAACTTGCTTATGAACTCGCCAACATTTTTATATGTTGACGCTTTTCAAAATGACTTGTATTCTTAGGAACACCTTAGAACATGTTGGTCGATAAAGAATGAAGATTTTTGTTGTATTTTTGTTTCTCACCATACTTGAAGTTTTGGATGTATTGTTATAAAGAAATACAATGATGTAAAACTATGATGGTTGGTATATTTTATGTATGGTGATGATGTTGTCTTTGATTCATTTATACGCACTGTGATGATATTATAAATTAAAGTCACCCGCCTCTGGACGTTTCCGCCGTCTGGTTCGGGGGCGTTACAGATTGGTATCAGAACAATGTTTATAGTGAACTACCATATCTAATCATACAAGATATGCAACTGTAAATACATTGGGACTAAAATACTCCGAACAAAAATAAAATACATACCTATGTCTGCATATTAAAGTATTGTCACGATTAGAAACAATAAAAGTCTTTAGAGGAGTTGAACATCGCGGTTAAACCCGAACAGTTATGTAATCGTATTGGGGATAAATATAGCCTGATCAACTATATTTATTCAAAATACGACCGACGTGTGCTTGGGAGTGATCGTGGTGGGCAATAAATCTAAAACTTACTAACATTGTATCCTAAAGTTTAAAGGAACCAAACCTAAATAACTAAAATACTATAGGAGTATTTTAGGAAATCATATAACATCGCACGTACACTTTCTACACTATTCTCACACCTCCATTATCGCGCAGGCACCATGGTTGAGTTTCAGCAAGGCGACCTCTACTACCAAGCCCAAGTGGCCCACGGGTGGATTGATGAATAACCAGAAGTGGTTCAAGGGGGAGACCCAGGGATAGGACCCGAAGAATATCAAGAAACGGACTATGAGGATGAGAGATCTGATGAGGAGACGGATGAGGAAGAGGGCATTGGAGAAATTCCTAGCGAACCCCACCCTTAGGAAGTAATACTGGATTAGAACATGGCACAGGAAGACTCCACTGACCTACTACACTCCTTAGAGGAGGAGGTAGCCACTCTCAGACAACAACTCTTTGCAGCCGAAGCTAGGGTAGTTCAAGCTGAGCAAAGGGAAGCTGAGATCACTCGTGAGATGAGTGAATTGGCTGAACTTCTGGTGCGTCATTTTGGCATCTGAGTAACACCACCACTATCTATAGGGCTCTCTTTTCATGTACTATTGTATGTAGGATCGACATTATGATTAAGTGACTACACTACTCATAGAGTCTTCATGCTGGTAGATTTCAATTTATCTTTGTACGGTATGCCTTTCTAAAGGCAAATTTTCATGTATTGTAGTATGAAGTTTATACTTAATGAAACAGTCTGTGCTTTATTTGTGATGTTATCTGCTATGAGTTCTATTTTTTATTATTTCTTGATATTGTATGATTTCACTTATAAGCACAAATCGAATCGTCGAAACAACTATTAAGTGCTCATCATCCTTCTGTTCCATGACAGAAGATGCCTCGAAGGTACGTTCGTAGAAACAACAACACGCAGCCGCCACCACCGCCTCCACCGGAGGTAAAATCTGTTGTATTCCAGGCAGCAGTATCGAATTCAGTCAATGCAACATTGGCTCACATACACAATGGAAAAAATGGAGGCGGAAATGGCCAGGGAATAGGAAGCGCCAACGATAGACTAAATCAAGGGCCTACAAAACTCTACACTTACAAAGATTTCTTTGATGCAAAACCCCGAACATTCAACGGAACCGGTCGGGTAATAACTTTGAAGCGCTGGATTGAGAAGATTGAGTCAGTTTTCGAAATATGTGAATGCCCTGAAGAGAGTAAGGTGAAATTAGCAGCCTGTACATTTGTCGATTAAGCATTATCATGGTGGAACGGACACGTTGAGGCCTTAACACTTCCGGTTGCAAATGCCATGTCGTGGGAAGAACTCAAGGAGATGATGTTGGCGGAATACTATCCTCGTAGGGAAATACAGAAGCTGGAACAGGAGTTATGGAATCTCACAGTGCAAAACTATTATATTGAAGCTTATATCGGTAGGTTCAGCGAGCTAGCACTTTTATGCCCGAGGATGATAACCTCAGAGGGAAAGAAAATCAAACGTTTCATTTGGGGGTTAACTCCTCCAATTCAAGGGAACGTAATTGTAGCAAACCCTGAAACTTTCGATAGTGCAAAGCATCTAGCTCAGAAGCTTTATGATCATGGAAACAAGAAAGGTGCCAAAGCTACAGAGATTGAAGCCAAGAAGGAAGGAGGTAACAAGAAAAACTAGGAGAATAAATGAAAGGGGCGATAGAATCAAGGACCATCCAAGAAGAAGCAAATGGTAGTAGTCCACGCTGCAACCGCTCAAGTCGCACCAGTTCCAGTCACTCCAGCCTTAACCACACCAACTCTTATGAAGCCTTACGCTGGTACTTTGCCCAAGTGTGGTAAATGCAACTATCACTAGAACGACGTTTTCCAAGACATGCAATGTACCAACTGCAACCGCAAGGTCACACTGCCCGGTACTGTAGGTCTCAGCCTCAACAAAATCAGCAGCCCAACAACAACAATGTCGGGGCCAGTCAGACCTGCTATGGATGTGGAGAGACTGATCATTTTAAACAAAACTGTCCAAAAACCAACACTCAGGGTGCATGAGGATCAGGAAGGGTCCTAAATTTGGGACAGGGAGAGGTGGTGCAAGACCCGACGGTTGTCACTGGTAATTTTCCCCTCAACAACACTTACGCATGCATTTTTTTTTACACTGGGGCTGAGCAAAGTTTTGTGAGTCATAAATTCAAACACCTACTAAATCAAAAACCCCAGAAGCTAAGCGAAGCCTTCACGGTGGAGATGGCTAATGGGAAAACTAAAACAACCAAAGACATTTTCATAGGGTGCACTCTAACACTACCCACCAATGAAACACTAATCATTTACGATGATAAACCTGGTGCAAATCTTCGTCTTATCTCTTGCATCAAGGCACAAAAGTGTCTGCATAAAAAGAATCATGCCTTTCTTGCCCACATAGTGGACAATTAGAAAGTGGAAACGAACATCAATGATATCCCGGAAGTGTGCGACTCTCCGGACGTATTTCTGTAAGATCTCCCTGGAATACCCCCCCTCCCCCCCAAGCAACAGGTCGAATTTCGAATTGATTTGATACTTAGAACCACACCAATTGCCAAGTCACCCTACAGGTTAGCTCCCGCCGAAATGCAGTAGTTATCCAGTCAATTAAGTGACCTTCTGGACAAAGGATTCATAAGGCTGAGCTTCTCACCCTGGGGAGCTCCAGTTTTTTTTGTCAAAAAGAAGGACGAATCTTTCAGAATGTGTATCGATTATCGGGAATTAAACAAGCTCACTATTAAGAATTGATACCCACTCCCTCGGATTGATGATCTATTCGACCAGCTTCAAGTAGCCAATTATTTTTCCAAAATAGATCTAAGGTCCGGTTATTATCAGTTACGATTCCGAGAAGAAGATATCCCCAAAAATGCTTTGCGAACTCGATATGGCCACTATGAATTCGTGGTTATGCTCTTCGGTCTAACGAATGCTCCTACAACATTTATGGACCTCATGAAACAAGTCTGCCATCCATTCCTCGACAATTTCGTAATCGTTTTCATCGAAGACATACTTATATATTCTAGGAGTAAAGAGGAGCATGGTCAGCATCTACGACAAGTCTTGGAGACTCTAAGGGCGGAGAAGTTATACGCGAAACTCTCCAAATCTGAATTCTGGATTCACAGGGTGAACTTCTTGGGACATGTAGTCAGTGAAGAAGGGATACATGTAAACCCTTGTTAGGTGAATAACATTTATTTATAGCATTGCATTGCATTTTTAGTGTAATATTCATTCATTTTGCATTTGAGGACATTATCCAGGATCTATCGATATTTCACCATTTTTTGTGGATGTTTCATGGCGATTTGAAGATTGGAGCATGCTTAGGATGGTCAAGGGAAGCGCTAGGTGAAATTTCGTAACTTTCGGAGCTAAATTGAAGAAATGAAGAAAATCAAGAATCGACTTTTATGAACTGCATTACACGGCCCGCGCTTTGGCAAAGCATACATTACGCGGCCGCGCTTTGGAAATATTTTAGCACATCAGAGTCATTACACAACCGTGTAATGCAAAGGCATACGTTACACGAGCCGTGTAATGTGATCTGATCAAATTTGAATTCTTAACTTTCGATTTTTCATGTTCTTCTGACATATTAAAACATAACTTCGACAAGAGACTTCAGGGGGACGATTTTGGTGTATCATATCATCATCTAGCATCTTGGAAACACTTTATTTTACATTTTGTAAGTTAATTTGAAGACCAAACTAGTTGAATTTGTAGTTTAACTTAGACATGTGTGGTTGTTTTCTTTATCAGTTCTGATTCTGTATTCCTAAGTGTTTGTTGTTAAGTTGTAATTTGCACTTGACTTTATGTTTATTATCTATTAATCTTTGATTTGGACTTAATTACATGTTTGATTGGTTCTCATTTCACTTGATCAATGAATAAGGGTTCTTATCAATCTAGTTAATCAAATTGTGAAATTGGTATGTGTTTTATGATTTGATGTTAGTAACATGCACTTGATTGGTTGTAATTAGATCAAATTCAGTGTAATCAAAGATTAAATGTTCATATCCCAAGCTTATGAGGAATGTTGAACATTGTTGATAATTGTTACAAGAACTTAATGTCATTTAATGATTTGATCCAAGAGCTTGTTTGAATTGAATCAATTAAATGAAGTTTTATTTGAAGAACATGTTTTAAATAAAATACATTTGTCAACTTGGGTGTTAGAGTTTGTTAATATCTAAATTACCAACCTAGATTGAACATGAATCACAGTCATATTACATCCTACAACATAATGCATGTATAGGAATCCGAATCGGAAATGTATTTCTTTTATTGATTTTTAGTATTAATCTTGTTTATTTATGAGATTTAATTCGAGTTCAAACATAATCCCCCATTTTAATATTGTTTGTATGATGTTTGAGAATATGGCTAAATAAGAATTCCTGTATTCCTGTGGCTTGACCCTTCTTACTATATATTATCTCTGGTGGATGAAGTAACAGTAAATTGAGTTTTCTTGTTATTATTTTATCCCATTATTTGTTGGTTTGACAACCAAAAAAATTGGCAACGTTTCTTGGGATACGGTAGTACTAATTGTTTATGCCAAGATCTTTTCACACAGGTACACCTTTACCAGTTGATTTGGAGATAGAGAAATCTACAAAACAAAGAAGGAAGCAAGACAAACTTTTAAAGAAACAACAGTCCGGAGCTTCTTCATCAAATCCATCAACCACATCTTCACCAACATCCAAAAGTACCACCCCACCATCTTCACATACTCCTACCATGGCAGACAACCATGGAGGAAACCAAAATCCTCCAAACCCACCACCAGAACAAACCTTTAGACAATGGGCCACTCAAGATGTTACCCAACAACCTTTGTGCATCAATTACCCTATAAAAATAAACTTTGAACTCAAGTCTAGACTCATCCATTTGTTACCTTCATTTCATGGTCTTGAGCATGAAGACCCACATAAATTCCTTAAGGAATTTATGTTGTCTGTGTGGGTATGAAGCCACATGAAGTTACAGAAGATCAAATCAAGTTAAGGGCATTCCCCTTTGCTTTACAAGATTCAGCCAAGGAGTGGTTATATGACTTACCACCGGGGTCAGTCACAACATGGAATGAACTTGCAAGGATGTTTTTGGATAAATATTTTCTAGATATGAGAGCTTCATCCTTACGCAGGGAGATTATTGGTATCGAACAACGAAAGAAAGAAGCTTTTCATTCTTATTGGGAACGGTTCAAGAAATTATGTTCAAGATGCCCCAAACATGGGATTTCATAGTATCAGTTGTTGCAATATTTTTGTGAGGGACTGTCATCTTGGGATAGAAGATTACTCAATGCTTCAAGTGGTGGACCAATAGCTGATAAAATTCCAACAGAAATCAGAGCTCTTATCAAAAACATGGCAGAAGAGTCAAAGCATACAACTTAAGAAGAAGAATGGTACATTGATGCACCCAGAGGAGTGAAGGAAATTTCTACTCCAAGAATTAAGAGCCAACTGTCTGAGCTGACTAAAGTAGTGATGATGCTTGCTAAGGAAAAGGGTGTGCAACCACCAATAGTTAGACCTTGTGGTATTTGTACCCAAGGTTGAGACCCTACTGATATGTGCCCAATGTTACAAGAAGATGTAGAGTCGGTTCAAGCTATGGGATTCTCAAGTCAACAGCAAGGAAACTTTCAGCCAAGAAGCAATCCAAATTGGCACCAACCCAACGCGAATTTTCAGCCAAGGCCACCTTATCAACGAAGACCTCCATTTCAAAATCAAATGCATCATCAACAAAATTATCAACCACATTTCCAGTCAAATCAACCTCCTAATCAATCTCAATTCCATCCTCAAAACATGCAACAAGCAGTTCAAGCGGATCAGGAATGTCTTTGGAAGACATTGTCAAGAGTTTAGCCATAAGTACTCAAACATTTCAAAATGATACCAAGGTGATTATGAAGACTCTGGAACAACAAATTACTTAACTCACCACTTCTATGAGTAAACTGGAGTCACAAGGCAAACTACCCACACAAACTGAAAAGAATCCAAAGCATAGTGCACGTGCCATCACTTTGAGAAATGGCAAAGTATGTGAAGGTCCAAAGATGATTGAAGAAGAAGAGAAGATGGAGTTTGAGAAAGAGTAAGAGAAGTCAAAAACACCCTCAAAGCAAATTCCCATTGAAGAAAAGTCACTCCTCCTCCATTTACCACAAGGTTAAGCAAGTCAAAGCGTGAAAGGGAAGACAATGAAATCATGGAGATGTTCAAAAAGGTTGAGGTAAATATTCCTCTTATTGATGCCATCAAACAAGTCCCTAGGTATTCTAATTTACTTAAGTAATTATGCACATCTAAAAAAAAGTTAAAAGGGAATGAAACTGTCAAAGTGGGTGAAAATGTATCTGCAGTGTTACAGAAAAGACTACCTCAAAAATGTAAGGATCCAGGTGTTTTCACGGTTCCTTTCAAGTTAGGTAATCTTCATGTTCCATGAACCATGCTAGACCTTGGAGCTTCTATCAATGTTTTGGCATATTCTGTATTCAAAACATTAAATATTGGCATATTGAAGAAGACCGGGGTGATCATTCAGTTGGCTGATAGATCTTTAGTACATCCAAAAGGTGTGCTACAAGATGTATTAGTCCAAGTGAATGAGTTAGTATTTCTAGCAGATTTTTATGTCCTTGATATGGATGATGATGACTCACCAAATTTGAGTTCAATTCTTCTAGGAAGATCCCTAGGACCAAAATTGATGTTTATGATGGTACATTGCCAATAGAATTGGATGGAGAGGTGATAAATTTCAACATCTATGATGCTATGAGATATCCAAGTGATATTTCATCTTTGAATTTTGTGGAAATCATAGAACCATTGATAGAGGAGTGTTTTGATTTTTCTAATCTTGATGTGTTAGCTCCCATTTTAGATAGGAATCTTCAAAAGGAAAAAGTGGAAAAACTTGCCAAGCAATTTAAATTTCATGAAGAGATTATGGAATTTGCATCTTGCATGGATGGAAAGAAGAAAATGAGGTTTGATGTTCCAAAACTGAAGTTATCGATGCCTAATGAGAAACTTATTCCTTCTATTATGGAGGCACCAGAATTGGAGCTCAAGACTTTACCCGAGCACCTCAAGTATGCGTATCCTGGAGAGAAAGAGACTTTTCCAGTGATCATTTCCACAACGTTGTTAACAAAATAAGAAGAATCTTGTCACCACATTGAAAAAGTATAAGGAAGCTATTGGGTGGACTATAGCCGACATCAAAGGGCTAAGTCCTTCACTTTGCATGCACAAGATCCTTATGGAAGAAGATTACAAACCCTCCTGAAAAGCTCAAAGGCGTTTGAATCCTCCAATGATGGAGGTTGTGAAGAAAGAGATTTTGAAGTTCTTGAATGTAGGAATGATTTATCCTATATCGGATAGCAAGTGGGTAAGTCCGGTCCAAGTTGTACAAAAGAAGACAGGTATAATTGTTACAAAAAATGACCAAGATGAATTAGTCCCCACCCGTGTGCAAAACGGGTGGAGAGTTTGTATTGATTATAGAAGACTCAATTCCTCAACCCGAAAAGACCATTTCCCACTTCCCTTCATTGACCAAATGTTGGAAATGTTAGCGGGAAGAACACACTATTGTTGTTTGGATGGGTATTCCGGTTTTCACCAAATACCCGTTGCACCCGAGGATCAAGAAAAACCCATTTTCACATGCCCCTTCGGAACATTTGCATATAGGCGGATGCCTTTTGGACTTTGCAATTCTCCCGCCACTTTTCAAAGGTGCATGGTAAGTATTTTTTCGGAGTATGTTGAGGAAATCATTGAGGTTTTTATAGAGGACTTCACTGTATATGGTAATTCTTTTCATGAATGTTTGGGAAATTTGAAAAAGATTTTACAAATATGTATTGCGACCAACCTTGGTTTGAATTATGAAAAGTGTCATTTTATGGTTGATAAAGGTCTCATACTTGGTCATGTTGTGTCTTCTAAGGGTCTAGAGGTAGACAAAGCAAAAATTGATGTCATTAAACCTTTACCTTACCCCACTGGTGTTCATGAGGTACGCTCGTTTCTTGGTTATGCATGATTTTATAGAAGATTCATCAAAGATTTTTCCAAGATATCTCGTCCCATGTGTGAACTTCTACAAAATGATGCAAAGTTCGAATTTTCCAAAGAGTGCAAACAAGTTTTTGATCAGTTGAAGGAGTTGTTAATCTCATCACCAACACTTTAATCACTGGATTGGATTTTGCCATTTGAAATCATGTGTGATGCTAGCAATTATGCGGTTGGTGCAGTATTGGGGCAATGAAAAGACTAAGTTCCTCATGTCATTTATTATGCCTCAAAGACACTTAATAGTGCACAAGCTAACTATTCGACAACTGATAAAGAATTGCTATCTATTGTCTTTGCTTTATAGAAATTTTGTCAATATGTGTTAGGTTCTAAAGTGATTGTTTATTCTGATCATGCAACTATTAGGTACTTACTTGTAAAGAAGGATTCGAAGCCTAGACTCATTCGATGGGTATTACTCTTACAAGAGTTTGATATTGAAATCAAGGACAAGAGCGGAAAGTCAAACCTTGTGGTTGATCATCTTAGCAGGATTGTTTCTCCCGACGATTCAACTCCCATTCATGATGCATTTCCCGATGAGAACCTATTTTCAGCAAAAGTTGCCCCATGGTATGCCGGTACTGTGAACTACATTGTCACAAATCAATTTCCACCAGATTTGACTTGATGGTAAAAAGATAAAATCAAGAAAGAAGCCAAGAGGTATCTATCGGATGAGCCATATCTGTGGAAATATTGTGCTTGATCAAATGATTAGATGATGTGTGCAACAACATGAGGTATCTTCTATCTTAGCATTTTGTCACTCTTATGCTTGTGGAGGGCATTTTGGTCCTCAAAGAACTACAAGAAAAGTATTAGGGAGTGGATTTTACTGGCCTAGTATTTTCCATGACTCTTATGTTTTTTGTGAAAGCTGTGATAAGTGTCAAAAGATGTGTTCTTTAAATTCAAAGAATCAAATGCCCCTAAGTCCTATTATAGTTTGTGAAATTTTTGATGTATGGGGCATTGATTTCATGGGACCTTTTCCATCATCTTCGGGTTTTACTTATATCCTTTTGGTTGTGGATTATGTTTCTAAGTGGGTGGAAGCAAAAGCTACCCGTACTAACGATTCAAAAGTTGTGATATATTTTTTTGAAGGCTAACATCTTTTCCAGATTTGGTTTTCCAAAGGCCTTAATCAGTGATCGTGGTACGTATTTTTGCAATCGTATGCTCAGGAGTGTTTTGAAGACATATGGTGTTACTCATAAAGTTTCCACAGCATATCATCCACAGACAAACGGACAAGTAGAAGTGAGCAATCGACAAATCAAGGGTATTTTGGAGAAAACCGTCAATACAACAAGGAAAGATTGGAGTACTCGTCTTGATGATGCCTTGTGGGCATATCGCACAGCATTCAAAACTCCAATTGGGATGTCTCCATACCGCATTGTTTTTGGGAAGCCATGTCGATTACCCGTTGAGTTGGAGCATAGAGCTTATTGGGTAGTCAAATAATTCAATATGGATTTAAATGAATCGAGAAAGAAAAGGAAGCTTGACATACAAAAGCTTGAGGAGATCCGCAATGAAGCATATGAAAATGAAATTCTTTACAAGGAAAAGATGAAAGCATATCATGACAAGATGATTTCACGCAAGGTGTTTGAAAGAAGTCAAAAGGTATTATTTTACCACTCTCATTTTAAATTAATTCCTGGTAAATTAAGGTCCCGTTGGATGAACTATTTGTTGTCACTAATGTTTTTGAGCATGGTGAAATAGAGATCACAAGTGAGAAAACCGGGAAGATATTTAATGTGAACGGTCATCGTTTAAAGCCTTATTATGAAGGATTTGAGGTCAAAAACGAAGAAGTGGAGGAAGTAGCGGATCCAAAGTACCAAGATTGAAAACTGATTGGATTCTATGTCGAGCTACCGACTTTAAACAAGGGCAACTACCCGAGAGGCAAATCGGGGGTATTTTGGTCATTTTTGTAAAATTTTCTTTTGGACATTTTCTTTTGAGTTTTTTGTTCCAAGGTTCTTAGAATAATTAAGGGAGTCTAAAAATATTTTTTATGAAGATTGGAAGTGAGCGGGTGCGGAAATAAGAAAAATCAAGGTGTAACTCTCAGAACATTACACGGGTCGTGTAATGCATGCCTTTGCAAAACACAGCCATGTAATGAAGATTGATTCCAGATTTTTGGTGTTACACGGCCGTGTAACATTACTCTTGCCATTACACAGGCCGTGTAACGAGGCATGTACATAAAAAAACAAGCTTTCTTTAAGAATGTGCAGCTCCTTCTTTTCCTCATTCCAGTCGTGACTTCCCTCTTACTACCCTTCATCGCACACGATCGAACACACACACATACACCTAAAATCTTCGATGTTCCATGGATTTAAGCAAGCAAGGTATGATTTTCATTCCCTTTTCTTCTTCCTTACACTCAAACACCTTCAAAACGCCATTTTAATGGTGATTTTTGGATTTTTGTAAGAACCCTAGAAATTGGGGTCCAAAAATTTTGTTTTAATTTCTTCAGATTGTTTGTAGGATAAGCTTAGGGAAGCATTGTGGAAGAGATTACAAGTGATTTCAAGCACCAATTTCATGTTTCAAGCTCTAAATCGGGTATTCTCCTTCCAATTCTTTGACTTTGCATTGTTAGTCAAAAAGCTTTAATCTTTATGCTTAAACTATCAAATTGAGTGTTAACTGTGTGTTGGTCATTTAAAGTGGTTGTGCATTGTGCTTAAGAGTCAAATTTTTGTGCTTAAATTGTTTCTCTCATGGCTTCATCATCTCGTGGGGGTGGTAAAAAGGGTAATTCCAAGCGTTCTAGAGTCGTTGACTCTAGTGTTAGTCAACATGACCCAAACCCTGCATGCCAAAATTCGGGTGCATTGGCATTCTTAGATTCTCAACAAGAAGCTAGGTATCACAATTTTCTTGGTCGTAGGCGTGCAACATAGAAATTCGTGGACATGCCCACTCTTAAGTCACTCCATATACATGACCAAGTCCATGTTTTGTTCAGAAATTTTGGATGGGAAGGTTTGTTGTCATTGAATGATATGGGTTATGTCTAACCCACTATTGAATTTTGTCATCTATTTCCTTCAATCATCGAACCGAGTATCTTTCCTTCTTTGCTTTTAGTCGTAATTATCAATCGCATAAAAATCAATTATGTGAACTCATTGGTGCTCCAATTGCTAAAACTTACAGCCCATTTCACATTTTTAATTTTCCATTTCAAGAGGATGCTAAAGCTTTTTAGGGGAGAATTTTAGGATTGAGATATTTTCCAAGTGCTGCCAAAGTATCAAGTATCATTCATCCTGTTCTTAAGGCCACTCATCGCATCCTTGCTTCTATTGTATTTCCACAAAATGAGATAAGCAAGGATGGCCAAAAAGAATTAGAGCTTATGTGGTGTATGATCCACAAACCAACTCAACTTCCTGATTTTGGATTATTGATCATTTTCAAATTGTTGCAAATATCCCGCAGCACCAGTGGTAAATTACTTTGTGGTGTTATGATCATAATTATCCTCAAACGCCCAACTCTTGCCATTCGCTTTCCTCCCGGTCTCTATGTCATTGAAAGAGAAACTCATCTCACAACAAACATCTTGCAAAATATGCATTTGTTTCATTTGGATGATGAAACGCATAACATTTGTTGGGCTATTGATAGTCGCGACTACCTCTGTATTGATCATCAGAATTCCCAGCTTCTTAGATTGTCCAATCCCATTCACAGCACTGTGTGGCACCTTAGGTCTAATTTAGGTGTTCTGATGCCCAAGCCTGATCCTGATTCTGATGTAGATGAACCCATTCCGGATGCAACCATACCTGATGTTGCTACTCCTGTGCACCAAGAGCCTATCATTCATCCCTATCATGACATGTATATGCAAGAATTTTGTAGGTTGCATGAAGACAATTGGCGTTTGCATCGTGACTATTCTAAACTTTATGATAGTGTTTGTGAGATAAATACTGAGATGGTGGAGTTTAGGGAAGAGTTTTATACCTTTAGAGACAATCAATAAGCATGCAACCAACATGTGGATTCCCTTGTGACTGACATGTAGGGTACTTTGTATAGGTGGTCAACCTACACGACCACCTTTATTACCCTCAGTATCCACATTACCCCCCTCCCACCGTACAATCCACAATTTCCACATCAATATCCTCCTCCATTCCCACCTCAAGATCATCCTCAATAATTTGTCCCGCTCTCTTCCCAAGCATCGAGGACGATGCACAATTTTAAGCTTAGGGAGGAGTGTATTATGCATATTCATTAAAAAAAAGGATTTATGCAGATTTTTCAACATTAGTCGTTATGCATTTTAAAGTCAAATCAATGTCCAAAGAATAGTTGTTAAAGTTGTTTATTATTTTCATTCTAGTTTTCTAGTTGTAAATATTAGAAGTTTATTGTTATTTTAAACCAATTTGTTTTCCATACTCAAAACCGTGAGATCATCAAAAAGGTGGATTTCAAAGTCAAATCTCTACAAGTATTTGTCATTTATAAAAGAGTTCTTCAAAAGTCAATTTATCAAGTTTTGTGTTCAAGTTAATAATAGAAAAAAAAAGTTTTAGTTTATGTTTGTTCTTTTGTAATATTTAAGTTGAGTCTTTGTACATATCCGTGTTGCTTTCTTGTAATTAAAAAAATTGAAAAAAAAGAACCGAACAAATCCTATCTAGATTTTTCATGATGATATTTTCACAGGAAATTCGTTTGTGTTTGATTTTGTTGGCTTCTTTAGCATTAGAAGTTTATTTTGAAGACAACAATTATGATTATATGGTTCTATTTTGTATTTTTGTTGTTCTGTTTTTCTTTTGCGCTCCTGATATGGTTATGGATTTATCTCCTATTATGGATTACCAAGAGTTGACATGGATTTTGGAAGAAGATATGAAGATTGTGCAACCACAAGCTATTGAAGAGCATGGAGAGAAAACTAAGAAGAATGGGATATGCCTTACCGACGCTGAATGCCCTCCACCTTAAATAACGATTGTAGATTCTTTGATAGAAGCGAGTTCACACATCTTGTGATATGAGTGCATACACGAGTTGAGTGCTTCAGTGAGCACGCCCTATTAATTGAGATGCACCTGCCTTGATAGTAAAAGTTACTAGGAGATGCCTTATACTATGGTGCTATGCAATTAAACCAAGTGGTTGGCAAATCTTTGTGTTCCAAGTCTTCTATTGTCCTGATTTGGAATGTAGTACATTCGTATGTGTTTGGGGTATAGGTTGACAACTCTTTATTCATGATTATGTTGTAGGGATAAATAACTTGAGGCATTCTTTCTTTTAATTTCTATGTTTGTATTTCTTCATTTGCATTTGCATTCATCTCTTCCAAGGTTAATTTTTGTTTTGTTTTCTTGAGGAAAAGAAAAGGTTCAAGCTTGGGGAGATTTGTTAGGTGCATAAATTGCACCTTTTATAAGCTAATTTCATGTTTATTTATAGCATTGTATTGTATTTTTAGTGTAATATTCATTCATTTTGCATTTAAGTACGTTATCGAGGATCTACCAATATTTCACCATTTTTTGTGGATGTTTCAGGGTGATTTGAAGATTGGAGCATGCTTAGGATGGTCAAGGGAAGCTCTCGGTGAAATTTCGGAACTTTTGGGGCTAAATTGAAGAAATGAAGAAAATAAGGAATTGACTCTTATGAGCTGCATTACATGGTGATGAGTTTATGAAACTCTTGATCGATTAGATCTTATAACAGGTGAATCAAGAAAGCAAAAACAGTAAGATAAAAACACAAGAATGGATCTGAATGAGTTAAATGATTCAATTAACTCAATCCTCAAGAGAGCTCGATGAAGAACTTCCGCTATAGAGGATTCTAGGGTTACAAAAGATAAGAATTGTGGACGCTATTAAAATCTCTATCAAATCTTACGTTCTAGAATGCATGCAAGCATCTATAAATAATAAACCATACAAAACAACTCACGGATGGACAGGCCCATACCGGAGACTAAACTGGACTAGCTAACGAGCCCAAGACGCAACACTAACTGGACCTAACAATCTCCCCCTTTGCGTCAATTGGAGCGAGACTATCACTTCTTCTTGTTGGGTCCAGCTGCCGAAACCTTCTTAGTGGTATCAAATAGACGAGGGATAAGAGCTAGGATTATCTGTCTGAAGCGAATGTACCACTGAATCATATCATCGAAGTACTTCTTGTCGTCTGCTGAGTTTTTCTTGCAACGATGAATGATACCCAAAACATGCTCCAGGCATGCAGTGGTGTAGAGATGTTTGTCTGCCAAAGCGAACAGGCATTTTTGGCTTCGTTGCTGGTAAACATAACAGAATTTCTCTTCGAGTCTATCTTCCCCATCTGCATCATGTTAAGGTCACTGGCAGAGCCAACCGGTGAGATAGTGGGCTTTTTCTTGAAGACACTAGCGATCTCCTGATCCATCTTGGCAACTTCCATTATGTAGCAGACAATCATGCTCTTGAAGTGGTCAATGATCAGACCATATTCTGCTTCATTTATGAGGAGGATGCTGTGAAAAAATATCCAATCATGTGGATTCAAATTGGGAAGATCAGCTAGCGATACGGCATGTTCGGTCTTGGCAGAACCTCTCAGCACCTTGAACCGAACGTTCGTGAAGTTCCCTTCCCGATACGGCTTGAGGACCCGAACATTGATTATCTTCTGAGCGCTCCAGGTTTGATACTGTGGTTGGGCAGCCCTCAGATAGAACTCGACCAGATCCCTGTCAACCTTAGGATGAGGATGAGGGATATCTGCAACGTTGTCAAAGGCATGGAAGATGAAGGCCTTTCGGGTCAGTGGCATGTCGAACTGAGAATCGACAGAGTTGATGCGATCCAGTGAGATCACCGGTTCGAGCCACAAAATGCTTGGGGTTTCAATTGCTTCTTTCAGCAGCTTCTCAAGATTCCACAGAGGAAAAAGGGTTTTCCTACTCTCAAGAAGGTCGTGAGCCTCTTTCATCTTTCTTTTAGCTTCCTCAGCCTCTCTAGCAACCCGAGCGCTAATATCACCATCCTTCACTACTAGAAAAAAGGCCTTTTACGACGCGCAAAATACGACGCTCATTGATCTATGTTACGCAAAGGAGAGTGACATTAGAAAAATGTCATCTCTTCAAAAAAATTTAGGATAGAAGACACGCATTATTGCGCGCCCTTAAATTAGTGTCTAAAAAAAACACGGAGGGCACCTATAAGAAAATGCGCGTCGTCTAAGGATGTCGCTTTATATTTTTTAGTGGAACGCGCGTTCCATCCTTTAATAGTGGGGGAAAGGGGGAAATGAAATTCTGAAAAAATTAAAAACCCCGCCAAGCTCTCCTCTACCTTCTTTCAATCGTTCTTCTCTCTCTCTCTCTCAATCAAATACCAAAAATCGACTATTGTTGGAACTAGGGTTCCGGTTCTTAGTGAAATCGAAGGTTTTTTGGTCACCAGGCCATGAAATTGATCAAAGGGGTATAGTTTTTGGAACCATGACTATTGTTGGAACTAGGGTTTCAGTTCAAAAACCCTTCATCTACTTCCCTCGATCTTCAGTTCCTCAAGTACTTTCTTAGCCTCTCAATCAATAGAAGAGCTGTATTACACCTACAAATTTAGAGTGATTTCCATAACAAGTAGAACAATAGCTCCATTAAAGTCAAGGTCTCGAAACTCCATGGTCAATCACCATCGTTGGTTACTAACACCACCATTTGTATAAAAACCCTAGAACCACCAGGCCACCCTTTTCCTCCATCCATGTCCCTCCTTTCTGTCTATCTCTAACAGACCATTCCAACATCACATTCACTTCTCCTGGCATGCGACTGCGACTCCCAAAAGATTTAGTGTTATGCTCGATGCTTCTCAACAAAATCGATCGAGGTGTCGGCGCTCCTATCTCATAGAGATTTAGGGATTTCTTGGTTCAAGGTATCGAATCTCAGACATCAACGACTTTTTTTGATGACCCGGTCAGATAAAGACGTTTGATGAACTAAATTTGTGTATCTGACTCGGAAAGCTTAATCTAATCGGGTAAGATGGAAAAAATCGACTGACTGAGAAAGGAGGAAGAAAGGGAGAAGGGTTTCCAATTATACCCTTGCCCTACCAAAGGAAGAAATCAGCGACTCCATCGTTTCTTCTCCTACTTCAACGCCAATTTTCTTCTCCCGCAACAACCAATCGTCGACGATCCTCATCTCATCTGTTCCAATTTTTTGAAGTCTCCTTCCCCTTCTCATCAGGTACGCTTCTTCCTTTTTCCTCTTCTCATTAGGTCCGATTTTTTGATAATATATAGGTTTTGATTTATGATTTTTCTGTTGAACATGTATGGTTCTTCATTGAATTATGAAAATTTCTCAAAGAATTTAGGCCCTGTGTTCAATTTCATCATATTTCTTTTGTTTTAGACTTGTGCTCAATTTCAAGGAGGGAGAGAAACCTGCGATATTTGTTGCTCTTATTTTCTTGATTTGCACTTAGGAACCATTGGTGTTACCAGATAGCAGGTTACCATGTTCTGCTGTTAAACTTTTCACCATTCCTTTAAAATTACACATACTAGTTAAACTTTTCACCATTCCTTCCACGTTTCGAATTTATTCAACTTTAGTTTTTCCCTAATCTGTTTAAAAGACTAAAATGCCCCTTATTGATATTACAACCCCTTCATACATTGGCGAACCTGAACCTGAATCATTTGAAAATGTTTTTTACCATTTTACCATTACTTGACATACTCACACACAACGACCAAAAATAGAGGTTATTTTAATATTGTTAAACTATATGAGGTACTATTTTTGAGGTATTAGCATTTTAAATAACAATAATAATAATAATTGTTGTTGTTTCTATTTTTCATCATTTCCTTCTCCACAGTAATCTCAATGCAAGCTCAGATCATCAGAAGGGAATAGGAGGGCTTAGTGATGTTATGACTACTCTTTCTCCTGCTGTTCAGGATTTAAACAATAATGGATGTATCATTCTTCCAAAGTATAATTGCTTGAATCTTAGCAATGTAAGTAAGCCTCCTGTTCCTGGATAGCTGCCACATCAAGTTGCTTGGAGATGTGGGGTTCCAGGTACAGTTTATGCCAATGGGTTCGTTTTTCATATTTGTAGTGCTTCTAGATACTTGCAAACTTATAGAAGAGTGGATATCTACACGTAAATTCAGCAAATATCCAATCAAGGTAGAATGTTTTTTTTTCTTTTAACTTATTTCTAATTATATAAGGATGTGTCTTTTTCACTTTGAGTTGTATATTAACTTGGATAGTTAAAAGTTTATTTTTTTGTGGACATCTTCAGGATAAAGACAAACTGATTAGCATCACTTGTTTTTCTCTTAAATTAACAACATGAAATTTGGTCAACTTCTCATATTTTTCTTATTCATGTTAACAGGGCTCAGAAGTAGCCAACATATCCACAACAACTTTCCCCCAAACGTTTGGGATTTCTTTTTCTTAATATGAAAATTGATGTTATATATTTATTTATTTATTTATTTGTTGGATAAATATTGTTCAGGATGAACATGCTCAGTGGATAGTGTCAAGCCAAATAAGCCTTCTTGAAGTCATAGAGGCTTTCCCTTCAGCTAAACCTCCATTTGGTGTTTTCTTTGCATCTGTTGCCCCTCGCTTACAACCCAGATACTACTCAATTTCTTCCTCCCCTAAGTAAGTTTATTTCCATAATCTTGATTTTATTTATTAAAATAATAATTCAAGAATAAATGTCAAGATTTCATGGAGTAGAGCACATTATTGCAGGGCAGGACATCAAATGTAAGTTTCAATCTTAATTTCATCTCCAAATTGTTGATTTTTATGAAAGATGAATAAAATTTGACAAATATTATCAGGAAGAATGTTGAGATCCCAATTTTTCAATCTAGTGCAAGAGCAAAAAATTTCAAAAGATTTCAAAATAAAATCATTTCTTGTGAAGTTTTTTGTGTATTATTACAGTTTGTTTGAAGTTATTCTTGCATCTACCCCATTTAGTAAATGATAATTTATTTACTTTTCTTTATACAGGCTAGGACATATTTTGATTCAAATGACACTGGATACACAACCATTGGAATTGTTGAGGAATTAAAGATGAGGACAAAAGTACCCTCCACATCACTGAGTTGCCAGTTAGAAGGTGGACACAGGAGTATAAGGAGTATTTGGAGGTTGCTTCAACTGCTGGAAAAGATAAGAAACCTTTCATAGAGTTAGATTATTATACATAATTATAATATCCTTCCTTTTCATATTTATTTATCTCAAATTTGCATTATTTTTTAATAAATTTGATAGGGGAATGGTTTATGTGAGATCACAAGTCACAGATGTCGTACATATTGACTTTTGATCACATTCACTCTTTTGTTCATCAGTATACTTCCTACTTGATATCCTCATTGATGTATGCATTTTTCCCTTCAAATAATCAAAGCCTTTTTTCTTTTAGTATTAATATGGAACATAAGCTTTTTGTTTCAGGTTCTTTCTGAAGCTAAGAAAATAATTGATTCATGTATGGCTGCAAAGGTAAGTTTTGTAACATCTTGTATTCAAGAAATAACAATGTACTTTCCACAAAAAAATTATAAATTATATTCTTTGAAAAAATTGCTAGATTGGTAGGTTTAAAAGTAGAATGTCCTAATAAGAATTAATTTTAAATGTAGAATGAAAATGACAAGTGATTTTGTGTTGTGTTTACAGGGTTGATGAAAGCGAATAACTCTGGAATTAGAAGAGGAAAAGAAAGCTCAAGCTAAAAGAGATAAGATGCTACAAATGCAAGTGTTGCATTCTTCATTTAAATTGTTAGTATGAAACACAGTAGATTAGATGAATGAAAATTTATATATTGTAAGAAATAGAATTGTATGACATTAAATTTTATGCAATGGATTTTATTTTTTGTATATGGTATTTTATTTCTATTATAAGACATTAAATGCAAATTTCACTTAAAAATTAATAAATATATAAATATATATTTTTTAAACATTTAAATTTACGATACGCAAAAATGTGTCATCTTCATTTATGACCTGGCCTTTCTTGATAGGGGCTTTCTTGATACGCATTGCGTGTCATTAACACGCGCGTCGTAAGGTTACGACACGCGAATGCGTGTCGTCTTCCTTTATGACAGGGCCTTCCTTAATACGCACTGCGTGTCGTAAACACGCGTCGTAAATGCGCGTCATAAATGCGCGTCGTAAATGCGCGTCGTCTCTCTTTATGACAGGGCCTTCCTTGACACGCATTTGCGCGTCGTCTGAGCGTTTTACGACGCGCAATGAGCGTCGTAAAAGACCTTTTTTCTAGTAGTGCTTGTCTCGACCTTGCTTCTTTAAAAGATCTGCAATGGTGTAGGGCTGAAGTTTTATTTAATGTTGCGTCTTTTGGGCTCGTTTGTATTAGCCTTGTATTCTCCGGTTTGGGCCTGTCCAACCGAGAGCCTTTTATGTATAGTATTTAAGTTAATGCTTGCATGCATATTAGGTTAAGATTCTAGAGAGATTATCGAAATAGCGATTGATCAAGAGTAAAATATTTTTCTGTAATCGTTCTTGTAATCTTCTAATCATTTACAGTTGATGTTCTTAATCGAGCTCTTCTAAGGATTTTATTTAATCATTCGACACGTTTGATTCAAGCTGTTTGTTCTTATTATTGCGTTTTTACTGTTTCATATTCATATACTTGTTCAAGATCTAATCGATCTTCATAGATTAAAAGTTGTTTTAATCCCATCAATTGGTATCAGAGCAGGAGGTTGTGTAATCGATACACATCTTTTCTGTGAAAAAGATTTCCATTAGGGTTTTTCCGCAATCATCGATATTTATTGAGCCGTCATCTTAATTGACGTATCTTAGTATTTATTGTTTTTCCCTAATCTGCTTTATTACAAGTCTGATCTTTGAACAGGTTTTTACGATCATAATGGACGCGACGCAATCAAACCCTATTAATATATCCAACAACATCGGTTCGACGACAAAGATTCCAATCTTATACACCCATGACTATGAAGTATGGGCGCATCATTTTGAAGATTACGTAATTGGATCGGAGGACAATGGTTATCTCATCTGGGAAGCCATCATTAATGGACCGTTTTCACATTCTGCAACATCCAGAATCATTAAGACGCAAAAAGAGTACAACGATCTGCTTAAGGACGTGACGGATATTGCGCAAGATGAAAAAGACAAATTCCAGTGCAATATTAAGGCGCTAAGGTTGATCAGATTCGCCCTTCAGTCCGACACATTCAGACTGGTCAGCTCATGCACTACGGCGAAGGAAGTGTGGGATAGACTTCGCGAACTGTATTCCACAGACAAAGATCTTGAACATTCTATCCAAACCTTGCTTCTATCTGAATTTGGAGAATTCAAGCAAGGGGCCGAAGAAACAGTGACCCAGACGTTTGATCGCTTCAATCATCTTCTCAGCAAGATGATCAAACACGACATTGAAAGGAAGCTCATCGAACAAAAGGTTACTTTCTTGAACGGACTGCGATCTGAATGGAGAGCAGTTGTTTCCACAGTCAAAGCCCATGAACAGTTTAAATCATACTCTTTGGCGAAACTGGTGGGTATTCTAAAGTCCCAAGAGAAGATTGTGGTTCAAGAGAAGAACGTTGTTTCTAGTCTTGGTTCGTTGGCCCTCCTATCTAAAAGTAAAGCTGTGATGGAGGATGAAGAGCTCAACTTGGAAGAATATGACCTCACAACTGAGGATTATGCCATGATGGTATCCAATCCTAAGAGGTTCATAAAGAAGAGATTCCCCAGCAACAAAAACCGAAACTGGCAGGGGAGTTACAGCTCTGAAAAGGCAAACAATGAACCGAAGGCTGAGGAGCCCAAGAAGGAACCGAAAGCAGATGGCGATTCCGGAGTAAGCTGTTTCTATTGTGGTGGCAAGAACCACTATGCTAAGGACTGTGTTCTTAAGAAGATGGCTGAAAAGGACGATGGAAATGATGAGGAAGCCGTGCTGCAGAAGAGATTGGATGAGTTGAGAAAGAAGAAGTCTACTGCTAACCCTTCTATTAATGCTCTTATTGTGCAGGGTTCGGTTAATGACGATGAGTTCGGTAGCACAGAAGTTTGGTCTACTGACTCAGAAGACGAAGAAGTGAGGAAGCCTACTCATGGAAAGGCTTATGTGGCTAAGGAGGAAAGTAGTGGTGGAAAATACTTCATGGTGACTGACGTATCTCAAATGAGGGGATACAATACCGATGGAGGAAGCAATGGACCGAAGGTGCAGGAGGATATGTGCTTTACGGCCAAACCACTCAGCCAACAGTTCAATGAGCTCGATGAACTGATAAAGAAGGTACAATCTGTTTTTATTTCTTCTAAAGTACCACCATCCTCATACGAGAAAGAACTAAAAAATATTAATACAAGAATTTCTCATTTAGATAGTAGCCTAACTCAAACTCGAGTCACCAATTCTAACCTGACTGATCAATTAAGCAGGGCGGCGTCGAAGAGTGAGGAGCGGCGAATGTGGATTGAGTTAAAAGAGTCGGAATTAGTTAAAGTTAAAGACGAAAACATTTATTTGCAGAGAGACAATTTAAAATTGTTAAAACAAAGAAATGTTTTTTGTTTAATAGCTAAACGTTTATATTCCAATATTACTCAACTTCACTTGGATTGTGAGATAGGCCAAAAGATCCATCACATGATTTTGCCCTTTCTAGAATTTAAGGAGGATGAAATCGATGCCGAAGCCTACAAATGTGAGAGTGTGATATCGTCTGATGATGTCAATCCGACCTACATGTATGGACTGGACAAAATTGAGTCCTTCATTAAATCCAAAGACCACAAGGACATGCTCAAAAATCTTTTGGACGAAAATGACAGACTTAAACTGAGAACCGAAACTATGCAAAAATTTGACTCTCTAAACGCCAACGTAAGCTCAGAAAATAAAATCGATGTTGAAAATGCATCTGAGCTTAACGAAGACGATAACATGAGTGAAATTTCTGTAGAGGATACGGTTGACTGCTCAGAATTTGTTAAAAGCGAAACTGAAAACCACAAAAATCTGATTTCTGAAAATTCTGTGGAATTCGCTAGATTGTCCCAACAAAAGTCCCGGAAATTGGTAGAAAAAGCTGTTGTGTATCAAAAAGTCAGGACCACTCCGAATCAAGTATACAAAGTGACAGGAGTAACCGAACATCAAACGGCTGAGCTCACAGACATTGTAAACGAAGATAATGCAGATGGTTGTGATGAGTACTTCTGGGAAGCTCCAATAGATAATGGAAACGAAACTGTTGGGCTATCTGAAAGAACCTCCTGGATGAGAAAAGGGAGATACATACCTGAACCCTTGAATAAGCCTGATAATTTCAGTGAACCAAGTACCAGTAGTACAAAAGATATTCCTCAGGAGAATGATCATTCAGCAAAAGAAGACACTCCTTCTACTCCCTCTGCTCAAAGTGAAACCTCTTCAGACATTCCTTCTACTCCCTCAGTTCAAACTGAATCTTCTTCGAATATTCCCTCTGCTCCTTCGGCTCAAAGTAAATCTCCTGAAGTTCAAAAGGAACCAGCCAAGGAGACAACAAAAACGAAAGCGAACGTTCATCATCAACCCAAGCAGTTGAGAGATAAGAAGATAGAGAGGAACCAAAGATACAGGAAAAACCTTTCTGAAAGGAAACAATTTTGGCACTCCCAGAATGCATACTACTCGCACCAAGACAAGCATCTGAAGTATGAACACAATCTTGTAAGAAAGCCAAGGTTCGGTTCGCAAGAAAATACCAACCGAAAGCAAAGGTTCGGTTCGCAAGAAAACACCAACCGAAAGCAAGGACTCGGTTCTGATAAGGACTTCGACCGAAACCAAAGGTTCGGTTCCAAGAACAACTCCAACCGAACTCAGAGGTTCGGCTCAGAAATCAAAAGAGAACAAGACTTGAAGGTCAGCCCCTCCAACGATCAAAAGCAAAAGGGTCACCTAGAGTCATCAGCCAGGAAGACATCTCCATCCAAATCCTCTCTTCCTAATTCTTCTCGTTCTTTTACTTCCACCCATTCGTCTCCATCTTGCTCTAAAGCTAATTCCATTGGTTCTCAAAAACCTCATTCATCAGCTGAACAGAAGGGAAACCAGAAGGTTAATGAATCCAAACCAGAGTCCAAAATGAACACACCCAATCCTAACAAAATAAAAGTCTATACCATTAAAAAGAAAGATGAAACAACTCTAATAAAACGAACATATCTAGTTAACATCTCTCTTACTATTCCAGTTCCCATGAAAAGCTCACATGGACCCAAGAAACTTTGGGTTCCTAAATCTGCTTAATTTTTGCAGGTTATGAGTGACGAGCAGTTTGACGAAGAATGGTACATCGACAGTGGCTGCTCGCGTCACATGACAGGGAGGAAAGAGGAGCTCAGGGAATACAGATCTCTTGCTAATGGTGGCAACGTCAAGTTTGGAAACAACTCTTTCGGCACCATAAAGGGATACGGGATGATAACGAATGGTGACTTTACAATAAGGAAGGTGGCCTATGTGGAAGGACTTCAACACAACCTCATCAGTGTATCTCAGCTTGTTGGAGGTACAGGTCTCAAAGTTTCATTCGATGATGAAGGTTCTGAAATCATAGAGAAAAAGACAAAGAAAGTGATTCTGAAGTCAGAGCGAAAGGGTGAAATGTTTCCTCTAAACATGAAACCCATCAAAGGAAACCCAGCCATATGTCTATTATCAAAGGCTCAATCCGACGAAAGCTAGTTGTGGCACAGAAGACTCTCTCATCTCAATTTCAAAGATATCAACCGACTTGTCACTGGAGGTCATGTTAGGGGTCTTCCGTTGCTCAAGTTTGACAGAGAGCATCTATGTGTTGCATGCGAAATGGGAAAGCAGAGTCGTCAAAGTCACCTATCCGTAATTAACACAAAAGTTGTTGAACCACTCGAATTGCTTCATATCGATTTGTGTGGTCCTTCATCTATCGAAAGCATCGGTGGTAGCAAGTATATTCTTGTTATCGTTGATGACTTCTCATGATTTACATGGGTGTTCTTTCTAAAGCTCAAATCTGAAGCGACTCAAAAGCTGAAAGTGTTTATCAAGCAAATTGAAGTCCAGCTCAAGAAGGTCGTTCGAAACATCAGGAGCGATAATGGTCTCGAATTCAAGAACAAGTAGTTTGAAGAGTTTCTTGCAGAAAAGGGAATTAGTCATAATTTCTCAGCTCCCTACACACCACAACCAAACGGAATAGTCGAAAGACGAAACCGATCCTTGTGTGAAGCTGCCCGAACTATGTTAAGTTTCGCTTCCTTACCTCTTTATTTTTGGGCTGACGCTATTTCTGCTGCTTGTTATACACAGAACAGGTCCTATCTCAATAAGCGATTCAAGCTCACACCATATGAGATAATAAATAATAGAAAACCCAATGTGAAATTTTTCCATGTGTTTGGCTCAAGGTGTTTCATCTTTAACTCTAAAGAACACCGCAACAAGTTTGATGTCAAAGCCGACGAGGGAATCTTTCTAGGTTACTCACTCACATCCAAGGCGTACAGGGTCCTAAAAAAACGTTCAAGAAGGATTGAAGAGACATACTATGTGACCTTCGATGATAGCTATGTCAAGAAGCTACAGGCCATAGATGACGCTACCAGGGAAATCTTTCCTCGAACTGGCCAAGTCACAGTCTCAATCGCCAATTTGTACAAGAATTTTCTGGAACTCTTTGACGAACCGGAAAAAGCTTCTCTCTCAGAAGCAAATGCAGCTGACAATAAAGTTGATCATATGAAGCAGATTGTCGAAGATGCTGCAAGAAGAATGCATGAAGGAGAATCGCCCACTGATGAATCTCCATCCAACAATACTTCAGTCGAGGGGGAGCCAAGTTCTCTTGTCGAGGGGGAGCCAAGCTCACTAGTCCAGGGGGAGCCAAGCTCTACTACTTCAACCGAAGGTCCTTCACCAACCGAAGGTGCCTCTCCAACCGAAGATGCCCCTCCAAACGAAGGTGCTTCAACGCCTGAAAGTCCAGCACCACAAGAAACCCCTGAACCTCATGTTTCTCAAGACTCATCAATTGAGGGGGAGCATGATGATATGACGCTTGATTACGATAGCCAATCTGAGCCAGAAGAGATGATCAACGCTGAACTAGATCCATCCTTCGATCTGAATTACCCTCCTCTTATCAAATGGACCAGAGATCATCCTATCTCTCAAGTAGTTGGTGATGTATCTGAAAAGGTTCTGACCCGATCTCAGCTGAAGGCAAAACAGACATCCTTATTTTCAAAGGTTGAGTTTTGTATGTTTAACTCTTTCGTATCAAAAGTTGAACCGAAGACAGTGAACACTGCCCTCGATCACTCTGATTGGGTTCAAGTAATGCAAGACGAACTGAATGAGTTTGAAAGGAACAAAGTCTGGCGCCGCATTCCAACTCCTCCAGATGCTTCGGTTGTTGGTCTTAAATGGATTTTTAGAAACAAAATGGACAAGGAAGGTAATTTCATAAGGAACAAGGCTCGTCTGGTGGTCAAGGGATACTGTCAGGAGGAAGGAATAGATTACGAAGAGACGTTCGCTCCAGTAGCTAGGCTAGAATCGGTTAGAATATTTCTGGCCTATGCTGCTCACAAAAACTTTGAGGTTTTCCAAATGGACGTCAAGTGTGCATTTCTCAATGGAGAACTCGGAGAAACTGTATATGTGGAGCAACCTCCTGGGTTCGTGAACGAAAAGTATCCAAATCATTGCTATATTCTGGATAAAGCTGTGTACGGCCTCAAACAAGCTCCGAGAGCCTGGTATGAAACACTTACAAAATTTTTAAAGATGTCTAAATTTAAACAAGGTTCGGTTGACCCAACCTTCTTTCGCAAAAAGGAAGGTAACCACCTTATGATAGTTCAAATTTATGTCGATGACATCATCTTTGGCTCCACGAATCCCAGCTTAACAGCTGAATTCAGAAAGTTGATGGAGACTAAGTTCGAAATGAGCTCAATGGGTCCTATTAATTTTTTCCTTGGTTTAAATATAAGACAGGGACCCAAAGGCATCTTTATCAATCAGGAAGCTTACACGAAAACCCTCCTAGCGAAGTTTGGAATGATGGGAGACTCAAAAGCCAAAGTCCCAATGGCATTCGGCACCAAGCTTACCTCATCTCTAGACAAACCGGCTGTCGACATCACACTCTATCGTCAAATGATAGGCTCACTGATGTATCTAACTGCTAGCAGGCCTGATATCATGTTTTCTGTGTGTTATTGTGCTCGATTTCAGGCTAACCCACGCGAACCTCACATGCTGGCAGTGAAGAACATCCTACGCTATCTCAAGCGAACCACCTCCTTAGGTCTATGGTATCCATCCAATTCAGGCTTCTTCGTTCAAGCCTATTCTGATGCTGACCTTGGAGGATGTGGACTCGACCGTAAAAGCACAACTGGTGGCTGTCAATTTCTTGATGGGAAGTTGGTCAGCTGGCAATCCAAGAAACAAACGTGTGTGTCGCTGTCTACTGCCGAAGCGGAATACATTGTCGCTGCATCCTGCACATCCCAAGTGATTTGGATCCAGAGTCAACTTCGAGACTATGGACTCAATATGAAGAAGATCCCACTATATTGCGACTCTGAAAGTGCAATTAGGATCTGTCATAACCCAGTGCAACACTCTAAAACCAAACACATAGCACTGAGGTATCACTTCATCAAAGATCATGTGGAAGATGGAAATGTCGAAGTTCACTTCGTAAGAACCACTGATCAACTGGCTGATGTCTTTACCAAAGCTCTTCCTGAAGCATCATTCAATAAAATATTGCAAGGGCTAGGTATGATGGAATCAGAGTCAGTACCTCACACTACCTCTCAACCTCAAACGTAAGAAGCGAATCCAACCGAACGTTCGGGTCCGGTTCCACCATCTAACTCGCTCATTTCTTCAAAGGTAGTTTTTCTGTGTTGTATATTTCTTGTACTATTTTGTTTTTCTTTATGTTAAAAGTATTTATTTCTTGTATATCTAAATTCCTTAGTTTCTCAAAAATTTCCAAAACCGAAACCAACCGAAGGTTCGGGTTCGGTTTTTCAAAAATTTTGTGGAACCGAAACCAACCGAAGGTTCATGATGCCGACAAACCGGTGGCCAGGGGCAAAAAGGCTGAGAAAGGGAAGCAAGTGTCCAAAGCTCCAAAGGGACCTTCTCCCAAGAAGCGCAAACAAACGAAGGCTGCTTCACCCCCACAACCAAAACGGAGGAAGACCCAACCGAAGCGAAAGCTCGTTATTTCCTCTTCTTCAAGCGAATCCGAAGGTGGGAGTTCGGACTCTGAAGGATCACAAGGAGACGAATCTCCTCAACGAGGCAACACACCCCCTCGTTCCCCAACCCCAGACATGGAACTTCATCAATCCCCAGTTCCTTCACCTCCACCTACAATTCCTATTTCCATTCCCACTATAAACCCCACAATTCCCCCAACCTCTATCCCTATACCTCCACCCATATTCACCACATCAACCGAAACACCACCTGTCACCGAAACCCCTCCAGTAACTGAACCTCCTCAAACCGAAACACAACAACCACCCGAAACTAACCCCCCACCCACTCAACCTGAACCAACCAAACCCATAACACCCCCAGCTTCACCACCACCTCAATCTCCAGAAGACGCCTCCGATGGCGGTGATCAATACCTTGGTGGTGATCACATGAATTTTGATTCGGTCTACTATAGTCCGTTTCAAGTTCAGAGTGATGAGGAGGATGATGCTCCAGTGACACGGAAGCATCTTCGCGAGCTTAACGAGAAGGTTGATCAACTTCTCGCCTCCTCTTCCAACCAGCAGTCATCTTTGTCTGAAGCTGCCCTTCAGAAGATCGTTGACGCCTTCTCCAGGGCTCAACATGATTCTGTCGCCTCAGCAACTGCTGCCATAGACGCCTCCACCCGAGCCTGTGAGGCTGCGACCGCAAAAGTCGATAAACTATTCACCGACGCATCTGTCCTGCTTCAGTCCTTGCAGGAGAGCGCCGAAGCCACTAAGACATCTCTGGAACCAGTTGTTCAACAATTGGCCAAGTTTGTCTCAACGGAGCTGTCTTCGTTCGCTACTCTCAGACAACATCTCAGCGACGACAACTCGGCACTCCGTGCCTCCATCGATGCCCGCCTGGCAAAGCTACAAGAGGATCTTGCAGTAGAAAATTCACTGATGGACGTCTTGGCAAGTAAGACTACCGCCCTTAAGGTCAAGAGCACGCAACTTTCCAACTCTCAAGACCAACTGGAAGCTCTTCGATCCGAACGGGAGGTAATCAAATCATGTGTTTCGGATGTCCACGCAGCATTATCAAACATCCTGGAAGCACATGATCCCATCCTGAACCATTCGGTGAGGCGTACCCTCGCTGAAAAGCTCTCCCCGGCCATGGACCTTTTAAGCAAAATTGAAGGCCTACCGAGTTTCGTGTCCATTCCGAAACAAGGGGGAGATGAGAAGAAAGGATCGAAACCACCTCCTTCCTCCAAAGCGACTCACACAACCGAATCACCCCCAACTGGTCATGCCTCGGGTTCGGGTGTGAAGAACAAGGGCAAAAATATAGCTGAGGGAGTAGATGAAGATGAAGATGAAGATGAAGACAGGGAGACTATTGCGGACATGTTAAAAAGAAAGAACAGTCGCAATGCTGAAGACGATGCCAGTCGTGTGGCGCGTGAGGCTGAAGAAGCCGAACGAAAGCAAAAAGAAGCCCACGATCTCCTTGAGAGCCGAAAGTTGCTCTTCCCTGCCTGGACCAGGGATCGCATGATAAAAGAGGCCATAGAGACTCCAAGCATACTATGGCTCGAGCCGGTGATATCATTCGACTGCAACAACTCTATCGATTCGCAGTTTGATATGCCGCTGACTCGAAAGGCGTTCATCTTCCACGCCTTCTCTAACATTTTTGAAGTCCCGCATCCGAACGATGAGCTTGACAAGGAGCTTATTGACTTCTACCTAGAGGCCGCTCGCCCTCAATACCTTACATGGAGCGCCCAGAAGATTGTTAATGTTCGGGTGCTGAAGCCTTTTGCCGTGGGGAGATTCACAAATGTAAAGTTCAAGCTTATTCGTGGATCTGCAAGAACTGCTCACATCATCACCCTGGCAGATCTACCGAATCTGAATCCTCATGACTGGATTGTCCTGTACAATATCCTACTGACAAATGAATCTGAATATGGTCCCATTATAGACCATGTCAAAAGGATGTTGGCCTGCTACATCATGGAGGTTGCCCAAATGGATCAGGAGGTCGCCACTGTTTTCAAAAAGAAACTGAAAGTAGCACCAGTGGGATCGGCCAGTGATCTAAACACAATGCAAATGGGTAAGATAGATCCAAGGTGAAACTCAGTGATGTTCAACAGAGCCGAAGGACAGAAGTGTCTCTTCGCTTTAGCTGACAAGCACCTTTACACCACAGCTTGCTTGGAACACGTCTTGTCAATCATCAAGCGGTGTAAGGACAATTCGGCTGATGACATCAAGTACTTCAATGATATGATCAATTGGTACATCCGGTTTAGACAGACCATTCTCTCCATAACTAAGTGTCTGTTTAGCACCGTGAAGAAGAAGGTACCAGCTTCAGTTGCCGGCCCAAGTAAGAAGTGAAGGTCTCGCTCCAAATTGACGCAAAGGGGGAGATTGTAGGGCTGAAGTTTTATTTAATGTTGCGTCTTTTGGGCTCGTTTGTATTAGCCTTGTATTCTCCGGTTTGGGCCTGTCCAACCGAGAGCCTTTTATGTATAGTATTTAAGTTAATGCTTGCATGCATATTAGGTTAAGATTCTAGAGAGATTATCGAAATAGCGATTGATCAAGAGTAAAATATTTTTCTGTAATCGTTCTTGTAATCTTCTAATCCTTTACAGTTGATGTTCTTAATCGAGCTCTTCTAAGGATTTTATTTAATCATTCGACACGTTTGATTCAAGCTGTTTGTTCTTATTATTGCGTTTTTACTGTTTCATATTCATATACTTGTTGAAGATCTAATCGATCTTCATAGATTAAAAGTTGTTTTAATCCCATCAAATGGTCTCTTTATCGTTATCGCTTTCTTTAGCAATTTTCTTCCCCTTGTGTTTGACACCCGAACCTGAGGCTTGACCTGTTGAGGGAGGTTCGGTTGTTTTTGTTGCTGTAGAAGTGGGAGGCGGTTGACAGTTTGGAGCCCCGATGAATACGCAGGAGAGAGAAAACTGTCCCGATTCACACGCCTTCGCATCAGGCGCCGTTTAAAAAAAACGGTTCCACTTCGCACGCCTGTCCTTCAAGCACCGTTTGAAAATCAAAGCGATTGGACTTCCCGCTGAGTCAGCTTCTTATCCCTTTAGAGGGAACGTCATCTTAAAGCAAACTGACCACGTGTAACAATGTGAGCCATAACTCTTTCAAAAAAATTGCCTTGTAAGTAATGAAACCAGAATTATGGAAAATTAAAAAGATTTTCGTGCTTAGTGTGTAAAAGAAAAAGAAATAAAGCAACACATATGTGGGAAATTGTGATGTCATCAAAGACACGAAACAATGGATCCCGGGCACGAATCACTTCCTTCAAAGTCAAGAAAGACCTTAAAGTGTTTGCTTGGTTTCCTGTTGAAAAACGATCAAACACTTATTGAGAAGTGTTGAAAGGCTTCTTTTAATCAGGCTAATTTGGGTGGCTTTCGCTTCAGTTCAGAATTCCTGATCTTGACATAAGACAGAAATCGACCGAAGTACTTGTGAGACCAATGTAGTCTGTTGAACAAGTAGGTTTGAAAAGAATTTAAGTGACATGGTGGAAACATTTGTAGGTGAAATCTCAAAAAAAAAATTAAAACAGGATTCCATGGGAAGAAATGTTATGGGATTTAACAATTTCATAGGAATCACACAAAGATGAAATTTAGAGATTTCAAGGTACAGTCTTAAGGTTGAATTCGTCAATTCTTTAGTGAAAGCTAGATCAAAGTTAATTGTTCACCGTCAATGCATAGAAGGTAGTGAATTGTGGGTTTCACTTAGCATGTAGTGGCACGAAGCTAAGACCATGAACATAGAAATTGTGTAACCATAAACCTCAGTGGTAATTTCTGAGAGTCTCAAGGGTTACGTGTATGAGATCGAAATATGATGGAGAAAAATAATTGAGATGGTGTAAAGAAACCAAAGTACCTCTGCTATTTAAAGAAGGACCAAGCAGAAAACTCTTATCTCATGTGAGAATAGAGTAAGGTAGCTAATGATTAGAATAAATATAAAAGCCTGATTGGGAAGACAAGGTTTGTATATACCAAGTCAGTAAGGCTGTTATTCAAAATCAGGTGAGGCTTTGGACACATACAGCAGCATGCTTCTAAAGAGAATTTGCCCACAAATATCCACACAAAAAAAAAATAATGAACACAAAAATAAAAATTGTTTTTGGAGTTTTTGATTTAAAGAAAATAAAAAAAATAGAAAAATAAAAAAAATGAGACATACAAAAAAAATTTGGAACCGAACCCGAGCATTCGGTCTATTTCGGTTGCAAAAAAAATGAAATTGAAAAAGAAAAGACCTTTGAAAATAAGAGAGATGAAATTGAAAAAAGGATACAAAAGGTTTAGAACCAAAGAAACTACCTTTGAGTGATAAGCGAAGATAAGAGAATAGGACCGAACCCGAGCGTTCGGTTCATTTTGGCACACATGTGAACCGAACCCGATCGTTCGGTTCATTTCGCATTCCAATTTTTAGTTTTGAGAAGTAGTTTTCGGTACTGACTCCGATTCCATCATTCCTAGCCCTTGTAAAATTTTATTAAAACTCGCTTCAGGAAGAGCTTTGGTGAAGATATCGGCCAGTTGATCAGTGGTGCGAACAAAGTGAATTTCGACGTTTCCATCTTCCACATGATCCTTTATGAAGTGATACCTCAGTGCTATATGCTTGGTCTTGGAGTGTTGCACTGGGTTAGGACATATCCTAATTGCACTTTCTGAATCACAATATAGTGGGATCTTTTTCATATTGAGTCCATAATCACGGAGCTGGCTTTGGATCCAAATCACTTGAGATGTACAGGAGGCAGCTGCAATGTACTCTGCTTCGGCTGTAGATAGAGAAACACATGTCTGTTTCTTTGATTGCCAGCTAACCAACTTCCCATCAAGGAATTGGCAGCCTCCTGTGGTGCTTTTCCTGTCTAAACCACATCCTCCAAGGTCTGCGTCTGAGTAGGCTTGAACAAAGAAACTTGAGTTTGATGGATACCATAGACCGAGGGAGGTGGTTCGTTTCAGATATCGGAGTATGTTTTTCACTACAAGCATATGTGGTTCACGAGGATTCGCCTGAAACCTAGCACAATAACACACAGAAAACATTATATGAGGTACATCAAGGAACCAATCATCTGGCGGTATAACGTAATTTCGACTGCCGTTTTTTCCAAGGATGGTGTGAGCTTGGTGTCGAACGCCATTGGAACTTTGACCTTTGAGTCTCCCATCATGCCAAATTTGGCAAGAAGAGTCTTGGTGTATGCTTCCTGGTTGATAAAGATGCCTTCGGGTCCCTGTCTAATATTTAAACCAAGGAAAAAGTTAATCGGACCTATTGAGCTCATTTCAAATTTGGTCTCCATCAGCTTTCTGAATTCAGCTGTTAAGCTAGGATTCGTTGAGCCAAAGATGATATCATCGACGTAGATTTGAACTATCATAAGGTGGTTACCTTCCTTCTTACGAAAGAAGGTTGGTTCAACCGAACCTTGTTTGAATTTTGACATCTTTAAGAACTTAGTTAGCGTTTCATACCATGCCCTAGGTGCTTGTTTCAGACCATAAACCTCTTTGTCCAGAATATAACAGTGATTTGGGTACTTTTCATTCACAAAACCAGGAGGTTGCTCCATGTAAACCGTTTCTTCAAGCTCTCCATTCAGAAAAGCGCATTTTACGTCTATTTGGTAGACTTCGAAGTTCTTGTGTGCAGCATAGGCCAGAAATATTCGAACAGATTCCAGCCTAGCTACCGGAGCAAAAGTTTCTTCGTAATCAATTCCTTCTTCCTGGCAGTATCCTTTCACCACGAGACGAGCTTTATTTCGAATTACATTACCTCCCTTGTGCATTTTGTTTCTGAAAACCCATTTGAGACCAACGACTAAGGCATCTTTGGGAGTTGTAATAAGGCGCCATACCTTGTTTCTTTCAAACTCATTGAGTTCATCTTGCATGGCTTGTACCCAGTCGGAATGATCAAGAGCTGTGTTAACTGTCTTTGGCTCAACTTTGGATACGAAAGAATTATACATGCATAACTCTACTTTGGAGAATAGAGATGATTGCTTTGCCTTCGGTTGGGATCGGGTCAGGACTTTTTCAAAGACATTACCCACTATTTGAGATACAGGATGATCTCTGGTCCATTTGATGAGAGGAGGATAATTTGGATCATAAGATGGATCCAATTCGGCGTTGACCATTTCTTCCATTTCAGATTGACTGTCGTCATCGAAAAACATGTCGGAATTCCCCCCTCGACTGTTGAATCTCTTCGGTATTCATGTTGGTTCATACCGCCGGGTGCAACGGAACTCACAGGTGTGGCTGGACTTTCTGGTGCTACAGGACTTTCGGGTGTAGCAAAGCTTCCGGGTGCTACAGGACTTTCGGGTGTAGCAGAGCTTTCGGGTGCTACAGGACCTTCGGGTGTTACAGGAATAGAGTTCTCCCCCTGAAGGTGTGAGTTTGCTTGATTTGAAGGAAATGGATTCTCCCCCTCAACTAAAGCGCCTAGCGGAGGAGGTTCGTTTGGAACTTGTTCTCCTTCACCCATTTGTTTGGCTGCATCTTCGACGATTTGCTTCAGATGGTCGATTTTGTTGTCTACTGCCTTGGCCTCCGAGAGAGTAGCTTTCTCAGGTTCATCTAATAATTCCACAAACTGATCAAACAAATTAGCAATGGTGGCCGTGACCTGACCTGTTTGAGAGAAAATCTCTCCAATTGCTCCTTCAGTGGTCTTTAGCTTCTTGACGTAGCTGTCATCGAAAGTCACATAATATGTTTCTTCAATCTTTCTAGAACGCTTATTTAAAACTCGATAAGCTTTTGAAGTAAGAGAATATCCCAGAAAAATTCCTTCATCAACTTTAACGTCAAACTTGTTACGATGTTCTTTGGAGTTGAAGATTAAACATCGTGAGCCGAACACATTGAAGAATTTTACGTTTGGCTTCCTGTTATTGATGATCTCATAAGGTGTAAGAAAGAAACGCTTGTTGAGATAAGACCTGTTCTGCGTAAAACATGCTGCAGCAAAAGCATTAGCCCAGAAATATAAAGGAAGAGAAGCGAAACTTAGCATAGTTCGGGCCGCCTCACACAAGGATCGGTTTCGTTTCGACAATCCCGTTCTGTTGAGGCGTGTAGGGGTATGAGAAGTTGTGACTGGTTCCTTTTTCTGCCAAAAAGTCTTCAAATTCTTTGTTCTTGAACTCCAGTCCATTGTCGCTTCAAATGTTGCGAACGACTTTTCTCAGTTGCACTTCAACCTATTTGATAAACATCTATAGCTTAGGAGTAGCCTCAGATTTGTGCTTCAGAAAGAACACCCATGTAAAACGTGAGAAATCATCAACAATAACAAGAATATACTTGCTACCGCCAATGCTTTCGATTGATGATGGACCACACAAGTCGATGTGAAGCAACTCAAGTGGTTCAACAACTTTTGTGTTTATAATTGAAGGGTGACTTTGACGACTTTGTTTCCCCATTTCACATGCAGCGCACAAGTGTTCTCAATCAAACTTGAGCAAGGGAAGACCCCGAACATGACCTACGGTGACAAGCTTGTTGATGTCTTTGAAGTTGAGATGTGAGAGCCTTCGGTGCCACAACCAGCTTTCTTCAGAATGAGCTTTGGACAAAAGACATATAGCTGGATTTCTTTGATTGGTTTGAGATTGAGAGGAAACATTTCGCCTTTTCGGTCCGATTTGAGAATGACCTTGTTGGATTTCTTCTCTATAATCTCTGAACCTTCGTCGTCGAATGAAACCTTGAGACCGGTACCGCCCACCAGTTGAGATACACTGATGATATTATGCTGCAACCCTTCAACGTACGCCACTTTTCTTATTGTAAAGTCTCCATTGGTTATCATCCCATAACCCTTTATCGTTCCATAAGAGTTGTTGCCGAACTTGACATTCCCACCATTTTGAAGAGATCGAAACTCCCTTAGTTCTTCCTTCCTTCCTGTCATGTGACATGAGCAGCCACTGTCAATGTACCATTCTTCGTCGAACTGCTCATCACTTATAACCTGCAAAAATTAAGCAGATTTAGGAACCCAAAGTTTCTTGGGTCCATGTGAGCCTTTCACAGGAACAGGAATAGTAAGAGAAACATCAACAAGATATGTTATTTTTATTAATGTAGTTTCATCTTTCCTCTTAATAGTGAAAACTTTGATTTTGTTAGGGTTAGCTACAGACGTTTTGGTTTCAGATTTTGGTGTTTGGGCATTAGACTGCTTTCGGTCATCCTTGACTGAGGAAATCTTTGATTTTCCTTTCATGTTCGTTGATGATTTTGAATTTTGTGCAGGAACAGAATTGGGTTTAGAAAAGGAATGAGAATGAGAGGAATCAGAACGAGTGAATTTAGACTGGGAGTTTTTCCTGACTTGAGGTTCTAAATGACCCTTTTGTTTTTGGTCATTTAAGGGACCGAACCTGGACCATCGGTAGCTTTTGCCTATGGGACTGAACCTATCCTTTCGGTTGTTGTTGCTCTCGGGACCAAACCTGTCCTTTCGGTTCTGTTCCTCATGCGTCCTGAAAGTCTTTTTCTCTGACTTTGAATTTTTATCAGGATAAGAGAAATGAGTGTTTTGAGAGCGCCAAAACTGCTTTCGCTTTGAGAGATTCTTTTTGTATCTTAGGTTTCTTTGTTGCTTTTTATTTTTCACCTGTTTCAGTTGTCTATGGATATTAGCCTTTTGCTTTAGCTTCTTCACAGCCGGTTCACTCTTCGTAGATGAGGTTTCGCTTGTGAAGTTGACTTCTTCTACATGTATTTCTTTTGTGCCACTTGTACTTGGCACGTCAAAGTTGTCAGGCTTATTCAGCGGCTCTGGTACATATCTTCCTTTTGTTTTCCAGGACGTTCGCTCTGACAGACCAACAGTTTTGTCGGCATTATCTATAGGAGCTGACCAGAAGAACTCATCACAGCCATTTGCGTTATCGTCGTTCACTATGGCAGTGAGTTCGACTGTTTGATGTTTGGTTACTCCTGTGACTTTATATACCTGATTTGGAGTAGTTCTAACCTTCTAAAACACAAGAGCTTTTTCTTTAAGGGTCGGGGACTTATTTTTGGACAAACGAGTGAATTCCACAGAATTTTCAGAAATTAGATTTTTGTGATTTTCGGGTTTGCTCTTGACAAACTCAGAACAGTCAACTTCAACCTCTACAGAAATTTCACTCATATCATCGTCCTCATTAAGTTCAGATGCGTTTTCAACATCAATTTTATTTTCTGAACTTAAATTGGCACTTAATGAGTCAAATTTTTGTATGGTTTCGGTCCTTAGTTTCAGCTTATCGTTTTCATCCAAAAGATTTTTCAGCATGTCTTTATGGTCTTTGGACTTTATAAAAGATTCTATTTTGTCCAGACCGTACATATAAGTAGGATTCACATCATCAGAAGATACAACACTTTCACAGTTGTATGCTTCAGCATCGATTTCATCCTCCTTAAACTCAAGGAAGGGTAAAATCATGCGATGTATCTTCTGCTCTATTTCACAATTCAGATGCAGTTGAGTAATGTTAGCATAAAGTCTTTTAGCAATCAAACAAAAAACATTTCTTTGTTTTAAAAGTTTCAAATTGTCTCTTTGCAAATAAATGTTTTTATCCTTAGACTTATTCAGCTCCGACTCCTTCTGCTCAATCCACATCCTTCGCTCCTCACTCTTGGATGACACCCTGTTTATTTGCTCAGTTAGGTTAAAATTGGTGACCCTTGTTTGAGTTAAATAACTATCCAGATTTGAGATTCTTGAATTTAAGTTATTTAATTCCTTTTCATATGATTTTTGTGGAATTTTGAACGAAATAAAAAGAGATTGTACCTTCTTGATCAATTCATCAAGTTCATTGATTTGCACACTGAGAGGCTTTGCTGTGAAGCATAAGTCCTCTCGCTCCTTGGTGTCCTCATTTCCACCATCAGTATTGTATCCCCTCATGTGAGATACGTCAGTCACCATCAGACACTTTCCACTACTTTCACCACCTCTTGCTATATACGCCTTTCCATGCGAAGGCTTTCTCACCTCATCATCTTCTGAGTCGGTCGACCACACCTGTACGCCACCGAACTCGTCATCTTCTGCCGAACCCTGTACAATAAGAGCATTCATAGAAGGATTAGTAGCAGCTTTCTTCCTTTTGATCTCTTCTAGCTTTTTCATCACGATTGCCTCTTCATCTTTCTCCTCATCTTTCTCTGCCATTTTCTTCAAAACACAATCTTTGGCATAATGATTCTTTCCTCCACAGTAATAGCAGCTGACACCAGAATCTGCTTCAACCTTCACCTCTTTCTTTGGTTCTTCAGTCTTCGGCTCCTCCCTTACTTTTTCTGAACTGTAGCTTCCCTGCCAATTTCGGTTCTTATTGGTAGGAAACCTCTTCTTGATGAAACTTTTGGATTGGACACCATCATAGCATAATCTTCTGAAGTTAGATCGTAGTCCTCCAGGTTCAGATCTTCATCTTCTACTACATTCTTGCTTTTAGACAGGAGGGCCAAGGACCCCAAATTTGAGACCACACTCTTCTCTTGCATCACTATCTTTTCTTGGGATTTCAGAATTCCCACCAGTTTTGCCAACGAATATGATTTGAACTGTTCGTGAGCTTTAACTGTAGACACAACAGCTCTCCATTCGGATCTTAAGCCATTCAGAATGGTGACCTTCTGTTCAATCAGCTTCCTTTCGATATCATGTTTGATCATCTTGCTAAGAAAATGATTGAAGCGATCAAACGTCTGTGTAACGGACTCATCGGAGTTTTGCTTGAACTCACCAAACCCAGACAAAAGCAAGGTCTGACTTGAGTGTTCTAAATCTTCATCTGTAGAATACAGCTCTCGCAGCCGATCCCAGATTTCTTTAGCTGTACTGCAGGAACTCACCAACCTAAACGTGTCAGACTGAAGAGAGAATCGGATCAGTCTCAATGCTTTGATGTTGCACTGAAACTTCTCCTTTTCGTCTTGAGCAACGTCTTTCACATCTTTTAACAGATCATTATACTCTTTCTGAGTTTTAATGATTCTGGATGTTCCTGAATGAGCAAATGGTCCAGACACAATAGCTTCCCATATAAGATACCCATTATCTTCAGATCCGATGACATAGTCTTCAAAATGATGCGCCCATACCTCATAATCTTGAGTGTAAAGAATTGGAATCTTTGTTGTTGATCCAATACTGTTTGAGATGTTGATAGGATTAGATTGAGAATCGTCCATGCTTGATCGTTTAACCTGTTGCAAGATCATACTTGTAATATGTAATATTAGGGCAAAACGAATAAATAATGAGATACGTCAATTATGGAGTGACGGCTCAATAAATATCAGTTAATGCGGAATAAACCCTAATCACTTCTTTCACAGAAGAGATGTGTACGAATTACACAGCCTCCTGCTCGAATACCAATTGATGAGTTTATGAAACTCTTGATCGATTAGATCTTATAACAGGTGAATCAAGAAAGCAAAAATAGTAAGATAAAAACACAAGAATGGATCTGAATGAGTCGAATGATTCAATTAACTCAATCCTCAGCAGAGCTCGATGAAGAACTTTCGCTGTAGAGGATTCTAGGGTTACAAAAGATAAGAACTGTGGACGCTATTAAAATCTATATCAAATCTTACGTTCTAGAATGCATGCAAGCATCTATAAATAATAAACCCTACAAAACAACTCACGGATGGACAGGCCCATACCGGAGACTAAACTGGACTAGCTAACGAGCCCAAGACGCAACACTAACTGGACCTAACACATGGCCCGCGCTTTGGCAAGGCATACGTTACACGGCCACGCTTTGGAAGTATTTCAGCACATCAGAGTCATTACACGGCCGTGTAATGCCAAGGCATACGTTACATGGGCCGTGTATCGTGATCTGATCAAAATCTGAATTCTTAACTTCTGATCTATCATGTTCTTCTAACATATTAAAACATAACTTCGACAAGAGACTTCAGGGGGACGATTTTGGTGTATCATATCATCATCTAGCATCTTGGAAACACCTTATTTTACATTTTGTAAGTTAATTTGAAAATCAAACTAGTTGCATTTATAGTTTAACTTAGACATGTGTGGTTGATTTCTTTATCATTTCTGATTCTGGATTCCTAAGTGTGTGTTGTTAAGTTGTAATTTGCACTTGACTTTATGTTTATTATCTAGTAATCTATGATTTGGACTTAATTACATGTTTGATTGGTTCTCTTTTCACTTGGTCAATGAATTAGGGTTCTTATCAATCTAGTTAATCAAATTGTGAAATTTGTATATGTTTTATGGTTTGATGTTAGTAACATGCACTTGATTGGTTGTAATTAGATCAAAATCAGTGTAATCAAAGATTAAATGTTCATATCCCAAGCTTATGAGGAATGTTGAACATTTTTGATAATTGTTACAAGAACTTAATGTCATTTAATGATTTGATCCAAGAGCTTGTTTGAATTGAATCAATTAAATGAAGTTTATTTGAAGAACATGTTTTCAATAAAATACTTTTCTCAACTTGGGTATTAGAGTTTGTTAACATCTAAATTACCAACCTAGATTGAACATGAATCACAGTCATATTACATCCTACAACATAATGCATGTATAGGAATCCGAATCGGAAATGTATTTCTTTTATTGATTTTTAGTATTAATCTTGTTTATTTATGAGATTTAATTCGAGTTCAAATATAATCCCACATTTTAATATTGTTAGTATGATGTGTGAGAATATGGCTAAATAAGAAGTCCCGTATTCTTGTGAACCGACCATGCTTACTCTATACTATCTCTAGTGTATGAAGTAGCAGTGAATTGAGCTTTCTTGTTATTATTTTATCCCATTATTTGTGGTTTGACAACCAAACAACCCTTCTAAGATCAAGGCTATTTTGGGATGGGCAACCCCGAAGACGCCAACGGAGATCAGGCAATTTATGGGCCTTGATGGTTATTACAGAAGGTTCATTTAGAATTTCTCCAAAATCGCCAAACCTCTCACCGCTCTCACACAAAAAGGCGTACCCTTCAACTGGGATGCAAAAAAAGAAGCTGGTTTCCAAACTACGAAGCAGGCCCTCTGCAATGCGTCGGTCTTGAGTCTACCAGAGGGAACGAAAGATTTCGTAGTGTATTACGACGCTTCCAACTAGGGTTGTGTTGTGTACTAATGTAGTATGGAAAGGTGATTGCCTACGCGTCCATGCATGATGCAACTAAAGAACCATGAGGTTTATTATAGCACCCATGACCTCGAGTTTGGCATTGTGATCTTCGCCCTAAAAATATGGTGGCACTACCTTTATGGTACAAAGTGCACCATCTTCACGGACCACAAAAGCTTCCAACACATTCTAAATCAAAAGGAATTAAACTTGAGGCAATGAAGATGGGTCGATCTTCTCAACGACTACGAATGTGAGATCAAGTATCATCCTGACAAGGCTAACATGATGGCCGATGCCTTAAGCAGAAAGGAATACTCGGGCTGCCGAGTAAAAGCACTGACAATAACCATCCATTCCCACTTGTCTCCACAGATCAAATAGGCTTAGCTTGAAGCCTTGAAACCGGAGAACCCCTCGAGTGAAGCACTGCGTGGGATGGAATAGAATCTTGATATCAAAGAAGACGGAGGTTACTATTTCAAGAATCGAATCTGGATCCCAAAATTTGGAGGGTTTAGAGATGTAGTCATGAATGAAGCTCATAAGAGACGATACTCTGTCCATACAGGATCGGATAAGATGTATCTGGATATCAAACAACATTATTGGTGGCCGAACATGAAAGCGGAAATTGCTATCTACGTGGGAAAGTGTCTGACTTGCACAAAGGTTAAGGTAGAATATCAGAAGCCCATGGGATTATTACAACAACCAGTAATACCAGAGTGGAAATGGGAAAGAATAACAATGGATTTTATAACCAAGTTGCCTAGATCGGCGGTCGGACTGGATGCTATCTCGGTGATTGTTGATCGGTTAACAAAATCCGCCCATTTCCTACCAATAAATGAGACATATAAGAAGGAGAGATTAATGTGGATCTACATAAGGGAAGTGGTGAGATTACACAGAGTACCGATATCTTCTATCTTTGAACGAGATAGTATATTTACTTCATATTTTGGCAGTCACTCTAGAAAGCAATGGGAACCCAACTCGATATGAGTATTGCCTCCCATCCCCAGACCGACGGTCAAAGTGATCGAACCATTTAAACACTAGAAGATATGCTCCGATCTTGTATGATATATTTTAGCAAGGCATGGGATATCCACTTGCCACTAATCGAATTCTCCTAATACAATAGGTACCACACGAGCATAAAAGTTGCTCCCTTTGAGGCCTTGTACTGCCAGAAATGTTGATCACCTCTTTCCTCGGCTAAGGTAGGAGAGAATCAGCTGGCAAGAGGGAAATCACTGAACAACACACTCACAGGACCTGAGATCATTCGGGAAACAACAGAGAAAATAGTTCAAATTAGGGTATGACTCCAAGCATCGTGAGACCGTCAAAAGAGCTATGCTGATAAAAGGCGAAAGCCACTAAGAGTTTCAAGTAGGATTTCGGGTACTATTAAAATTCTCTCCATGGAAAGGGATGATTTGGTTTTGGAAGCAGGGAAAAATAATTCCATGATACATCGGACCATTCGAGATTCTTTCCCGAATCGGCCCGGTGGCCTACAAGCTGCAGTTACCCCTGGATCTTAACAACATATACCCAGTATTCCACATGTCAAATCTGAAAAAGTGCCTAAAACCCTCGTTGTTCCCCTGGAGGAGATCGAGGTGAACGAGAATCTCCTGTTCGTCGAAGAGCCGATTGAAATGATGGACAGAGAGGTAAAGTGTACAAAACGAAGCCGCATTCCGATTGTGAAGGTTCAGTGGAGTGCTAAGCGAAGATCGGAATTCACATGGGAATACAAGGATCAAATGATGCAAAAGTACCCTCACCTTTTCCCTAGATCCTAAGAATAGCTTTCAAAAGAATTTCGGGATGAAATTCCCTCTGATGGTTCACACCCAAACCCTAACAACCAAGGAGACTTCAAGAGATAAGAGAGAGGAGATAATTTTCGAATTTGAACCTCTTGAAGTCATGATTCCATGAATCTAAACCCTTAGGGATTTATATAGGTGACTAGGAAGGTACTGGACAAGGCAGTTTCCTTAGATAAGCCTTTATCCCTTTTCTTCCTCCCTACGGTATCCAAGGTTGCTTAATGCCCAAGGAAACCCTAAAAGACTTTCTAGAATTCTTTACCCGTATAGGGAGGTTCTAGAATTGCTCAATGCTCAACTTTTGAACATTGTCACCTTTGGTCCTTCTACATTTAATTAATCCAATTAATCCAAAAATTAACTCTAATGAATTTTTGATTAATTCTTAATTAAATAATACTATTTCTAATTAATGTATTATTTTCATAATATATTAATAAGTAATATATTGATATTTATTAATCATATAATAAATCAATAAATCAATCTCTCTCTCTCTAAAAGTCATCCTATTTAGTTACTAGGTTTAAGGGCAACCTAAAGGACTTTATTAATAATTCTAGTATTTACCAATTTAGTTATAGACACCTAGTCCAACACAACCATCTGCCTACTTCTATCAACTGTCTGTAATCAACCCAACAATTTGTGTTATTTGTTGCTCTAAGCTTTTGAGACTAGCTTGGGTTGTTTCTTGGAAATTTTGGGTGGAAGTGGCAATGCTCTTCACAATCTCCTCTAAGGACATGTTTGGCATTTCAAATTGTTGAGGAGGTGGAGGATATGGATGTTGGAATTATCGAGTTGGTTGGTATTGGTCACTTCACCAAGCTTGGTAAGGGCTTTGGTATTGGTTGTATCCCTAAGCTCAGTTGTTGTCCTACCATAGATCATGTTGAGGTCAATCATAACTTCATTGGTTTAACTAGTAGTAGCTTTCCTTCTCTTTCACTTCTTCCCATTCTCTTTCTAAATATGGACACATGTCAGAATGATGTCCATTTTGGGCGCAAAAATCGCAAAGAAGAGGCGAGGGTTGCACACGTTGGTCACTTTCAATCATGATAACTAACTGAGCTATCTTAAAAAGTTGGTCTTCAATGTAGGGAGTATTCATTTCCTAACCATTTTTTAATTCAGGATTTTAAATTAGAGTACCTGCACATTGAGATCTAGGCATAGAGAAACAAACAGATTAAATCAAAAGCAATCCACGACAATGGCGCCAAAATTTGGTGGTTGTCGAGGCCAAAAAAATAAATAACCCTAAATCTTTTACATTAAAATAATGTATAGTGGTAAAGGGTTCAAATCCGTGGAGATTGGTTCGAATTTATAACTCTATGAAAAATCTCTTTCCAAAAGTACTTGTAAAACGACAACAAAAATAAAAATGCAGGTTTTGATTTTTTTGAAATACTTGAATTAAGACTAGAATTAAACTAAAACTTAAATGGACAATTCAACAAAAACAAGACTTTGATGTAAATTTAATATGAGAAAAGTGGTTGACTTAAGGTTTCCTCACTTTGACTTTTGATGAAGATATCATTAGAATCCAATTGTTCAATACTTGTTTTAAATATTTAATTTGGTTATAGTAATCTAAGAAGCTTGAGATTACCTAGACTTTTTTTAGTTGTTAAAATGGTTAGAGAAGCTCATAACAATTTCGTTAGTCAAAATCACAATTTCCATTAAGCATCTAATTAGTGAAAGTCAACTAGCATTAAGAACCAAAAAGTCGCCAAATTCAAGAGGAGTCAAATGCTTTCAATACCATGTTGGAGAAAATGTTTTTATGATCGTGTGAAGTAAAACCAATAAAAAGTGATTTGTTGCTTGCTAATTTGGGGATCCTTTACTTAATCAAGAAATTAGCCAACTCATCACCACAAGCATATTTAAACTCATGAATAAAAACATACAAGTACTAATAAGAAGATAAAACAAAAAACATTCACATAAAGATTCAAGAACAAGTTCATCGAGTCTTGAAAATTCAACAAAGATTCAAAGGATTCCATTAAAGTCAACCAATTTTAGTTTAGCCTAGTGTCACAACTAGAATTTTAGGGCTAGGAAATTATGTCCATGTGCAAACAACTTCTTGTGTAATCTTGTAACCTTACTTTTGATATACGACAAATTTCATCAATATACAAGTTTGTTCATTCAAAGATTGACAATTCAAGTCGAAAATTTCTTGTGAAAGCTCTAAACCTAATTCAATACGCTACATTTACTCAACTTTGGGTTTTAACCCTAACTTCCTAGTTTAAACCTCTTAATGGACTAGGACTCTCTTATTGGACCTAAGTTCATTAAGCAATAGTATTTAGGCCTTATTGGGCCGATGACCTCTCAATTTATTTAACCTTATATGGCCGCAAACCCGTATGTGGAACCACATGGATCGAAAAGAAAATCTTTATTTGGGCCATAGTTCGACAAAAAATCTGCATCAAAATAGTTTTGGGCCGTGAACCTCCAACTGGGCCTTATTGAGCCATGAGGATTTAATTATAAACTTAAATGGGCCAATACTCTTCATGGACCCTTCATTGGGCCGGAAATCATTTATGTTGGGCTTTTAAAACCGAAGAATCCCTAATGGGCCAATGAAGTCTCAGTTACACTTAAAATCCAATCCTAGTATTCTTTTCTTTCTTTCACCTCTCCTAATTCTCGATTTTTATAAAAAAGAAATGAGGGATTAACATGTGTTTGACACCTCACCTTTGTTTAGAGGATATCCATGCACTAGTGACCATACTTCTAAGCTTGAGATGTTAAACCAACATGCAAATACCACAAAATCTTTCCTCCCTTCTCCTCTTTATCTTGGCCAAGATCTCCCACCTCCCTCCACCCTTCACTTCTAAATTTATTCACTTAATTCCTTTCATCTCAAGAACACAAGAAATTTCTTCATCCTTCCCTTAAAATTTTTGAAGATTGTGTGTATTAGATCAAGAAGGTCTTCAAGCATACAAGATTGGTAAGTTACTTCACATTCAAATTGTTTGACTCCATCTTATGATAAAATCTTTCTTCAAAACCACTCTATATTCAGGTTTATGATCCTAGAACTCTCTAAGCTTCGAAAATCTCTTCAAAAGGAGCAAGCTAGGCCAAAAATCATCTTTCTTTCCTCTTCAAAACCGATCTAACACCAAGGTGAGCTTCATACCCCCTTGTTTTCGAGTTTTACTATCTTTTGGGGTAGAATACAAGCTAGTTTTGTATAAATCTTAGTATTTATGCATGCATGTGTATATTTTTTCTTGAATTATTGGGTGATAAGTTATGAAACCGTGTCAAATACTCTTAAACTTGAAATATCTTCCAAGTTTTTTTTTGGAGATTTTAGTATACAAGTTACTTAATGTAACTATCTATGATGTTGGAAAAGATCAAAACATGTTAAAAGTTTCTAGAAAACTAAAGAAAGTGTACAAAGGGGGCCATATTTGACAAATAAGGATAAAATTGGGCTTTTATGGGATACTCACAGTTTTATGGGCCAAAAGTGTAATTATTTATAAAAATGGACTTCTATTGAATATTCACAGTTTTATGGGCCAAAAGTCCCGTTTTTCATAAAAATGGACTTCTATTGAATATTCATGGTTTTATGGGCTAAAAGTGTCATTTTTCATAAAATGGACCTTATTTGACAACTCACGGTTTATTAGGCTAAAAATTTTATTTTTAACATAAATGGGCCATTATTGTCATTTTCGGCTATATTGGGCCAAAATGTCATTTTTAACATAAATGGGCCATTATTGTCATTTTCGCCTATATTAGGCCAAAAATTTCATTTTCAACATAAATATGACATTATTGTCATTTTTCGGTTATATTTAAAAATGTCATATTTAACATAATTGGGCCTTTATTGTCATTATTGGTTTTATTGGGTCAAAAGAGTCATACTTGATAAAAGTCGGTATTTTATGTCATTTTTGGAAATTTTTGACTAAAACTGTTATTTTGAAGCAAATGGACCATTTACGATAATTCCTTATTTTAATTGGCCTTTTGTGACAAACCTTATGTTAATCGGCCCGTTAGTGAAAATTCTAATACACTCAAAATTTTCACGATACTTTGGGATAACGACAAGTTTTCCATGGTAACATCAAATATTTTTACACTTTCAATAAAAACAATTATATTTTATCGCCAATGGTTGTAGTCAAAATACACACTCGAAACATTATTTATAGCTTTAAATAATTGTATACTCTATTCGTGTAAATTTAGTTAAGGCTCTTTTGAGACACTCCTGGACTCGTATCTACCTAGTGTACATAGTAAGTCGTGTAGTTATAACCAGAGTCTCATGGAGGGAGAGCGAAAATTTGTGTATAGATCTATGTGGGGATGACACCCCACACCTGAGTTGCTCGCTATAGCTAGACAGGCCAGTATAGGGTGACAAATGTCTTACCGTAACCGACGCCTGAAGAACATCATGACAGGCATATCAGTCATATCAAATATGGTTATAGCGACTCACATAGAGAATAACAAACAAGTAAATTTACGGAATACACATACTATACTCATGATACAAAGTACGAATTATACAGTACTATTTACGTTTAAACTTTCACCTATCAGGTCTTAGGGTTAAGATCACACTTTTTCATTTAAAGAAAATATAGGATTTCTTAGGAAACTCTCTTTATACATTATCAAACAAGATCACACTTGCTCTAATACTAGATTTGAAACAAAACTCACAAACCAATTTTCCAGAAAATATAGGATATTCTGGTGTTTACAAACTACTACAATTTTTTTATACAAACTTGCTTATGAACTCACCAACATTTTTATATGTTGATGCTTTTCAATATGACTTGTATTCTCAGGTACACGTTAAAACAGGTTGGTCGATAAGGAATGAAGATTTTTGTTGTATTTTTGTTTCTCACCATACTTTATGTTTTGGATGTATTGTTGTAAACAAATAGAATGATGTAAAACTATGATGATTGGTATATTTTATGTATGGTGATGATGTTGTCTTTGATTCACAGTGATGATATTATAAAATGAAGTCACCCGCCCCTAGACGTTTTCGCCGTCTAGTTCGGGGGGGGGGGGGGGGTGTGACACCTAGCATGGCTAAACTCAAGGAAACAAAGTAAGAAAAGATTATACCAAAGATTTAATAAGATTCAAGAGCAAAAAGATGAAGTTCTTGAGGTGTTCTTCGCCTTCAAAATGCTCCAAAATCTCCAGAGACTTCTCCCGAGTTCGGATGTGTAATTATGTGAAAAGAGTCCCACCAAACTTCCTCTAATAGAAGCCAAAAGTAAAATCACGAAATTGCCCTTGCAGGAACTCACGCGGGCCACATGGAATTCTTACGCAGGCTACGTGAACTGACGAAGAATGGGTCTTTTTCATTTGGTGGGCCTGCACTGCTTTAGCCCACTGATCCAATTCTTCTTCGTTAGATTGTAGCCCAAAAATCTTAAAGTTTTCTTCAATTTGAGACCAATTTGTCTTTTCGAAATCCTCCAATGCTTGCGTAATCGCCCGATCATTAATCCCCGCATGCTCGAAAAATTCTTCCATATTCGATTAACTAAGAGACCATCTTCTTCAATTCTCCATCCATCTATAGCCCACTCTATGCGTCACCTCCACTAGTTATTAAGCCTAAAAATATTTATTGTCCTCCATGTCCAATCGGATCCCAAAGATCTAGCTCTATTAGTCTCCTTAAAACCTGCGATTATGCTCATTAAACTAGAAAGTACCCGCAATAGTCATAAAATAACAAAAAAAATGAAAATATGCATGGAAATTAAATAAAATATGAATGAAATATACTAAAATAAACTATAAAAAAAGTAAATAAAATAAAACTATCAAATCATCCCAAGCTTAAACCTTACTTTTCCTCAAGTAAGACAAGAATAAAATGAACTTGGGATGGACTATTCTAAGAAAAATAAAAAGAATGGATAAAGCCATAGAACCTAATGACAGTTAGTCAACATGGTAAGAGTTGACCTTGCTATTATCTCACAATTTTTTCATCCGATGACAATGGAACCATAAACCACAACTAGGACAACTCCTTTAGATGAGAAGGAGGGACGGTCGGTCATAGCCCCAATGGAACATGCATATAATGAAGAATATATGTAGTAGGGAGAAAGCAGATGGATGGGCTCATGTGGAGCTCTTCTTTTAAGTGTACGATTTAATCACGAAAGTTGCGTGATCTCACGTCTCCCGGCTACTCTCTTGTGTGTTTGGGTTTCATCGCTTTGACACCATTATAGGAATTAGTTCACTTAGTGTTGGCCTCAACCTCCTGTAGCATCCGACTCGACAGACTCCCTAACATCACAAATTTGTGAAAAACAACTCGATCTATATACAATAAAACATACCTAAATAAATGAATATCAAAAACCGGGTGACCAAAATATAAGAAAATTTTGTTCACTAATTGAACCGGTTACCCATCTAAGATAATCACAACTTGGAATTTGTTTGTTTGAGCTTCTGGTTATTTATTTATTTTTTGAAGATAAGATATTTGAAGGTAATGAACTAATATATCAAAATTTTTATTAAGAAAACGTTTTGACTCGAAATCTGGTTCCCAAAAGTATGTAAGTGGAACCAAAAGCTAATAATAATAATTTGAATGGTTTAAGTGTGAAAATGATCATGTGCGGAGCATAGAGATATAGGCTCCTTTTCAAACTTGTGATTTTCCAAATATAATGAAAATGCCCAAATGTAGTCTAAAAGACTCTAAAAGCCTAAAAAATTGCAAATATAATGAGAATTCCCAAATGTATTCTAAAAGACTCTCCAAATACAATGAACTAATGGCATACATTTTTTAAAGGAAATTGTTTTTTTTTTTCATGAAAGCTAAAGTTATTTAAAACTACGTAGTTTTGTAGATTGCATATGTAAACTACTATACCATAAGGGTATATTCAATTTTCTTATATATATATATATATATATATATATATATATATACATACATATATATATATATATATAGAGAGAGAGAGAGAGCTAGGTTCAAATGTTTTTAGCAACTACTGTGTGCATGAATGCACCAATAGGAAATTAGGAAAAAATAAATCCTTAAATAAATAATTTAAGGCTATTATAGTAATCTTTGCATAGTTAATTATGGTAGATTAACAACAATTCCTTATATCACGCAAGAAGCAAAGATAAATAAAGAGCATTAGCCCTAAATCGATTTCAATCGGCGCCCTGCACTGCACATCTATCTTCCTCCTAAACTACCGTCTTCACCAACTGTTCTTCACCACCCGTTTATGTTTCTGCTCAACCCTATCTCATCTATCACTTCCCTTCCATTTCCAATTTTTGAAACACAATCCAAGAAACCGACCCACCATGGAAAACAATGTTGACATATGCTTTCAAGAAGTGATTTTGAGGGTGGAATACCTATTTACTGAATACTACCTAGATCGATTCAAGGGATGAAGACCGATCTCCACCCGGTAAGTTTCCTGGTGTGCTCGAAACCCACATATACCTCAAGAAGACCAGAACCCACCATCTCCCTTCACCTGATGCATATCATAACCATTCACGTTTGTTCGTTTGATGTAGAATGACTGCACCAAAAATCATAAGGTACACTTTATAAACCGATCTAATATCACATTATAATCTCGATTCTCTTCTGATAGATTTCAGTAAGACCATTTATTTGTTGATAATAATATAAGTTTCTCAGGAAGTGTTTTTAGTTATCCAAGTCATTTTTTTTCTGAACACCAAGTGTTCGACTAAATGCCTAAATGAAGATTTACTTTATAATTTGTTACTTGTCCATTAAAAACTCTTTTCTATGGTCCTAAGTGAATTGTTACTGAGTTTAGATAGTTCTTATATTTTAAGTAATGGTTTTCTTTTTACTTTTTCAAATAGTTGTTTACATTTCAATTATGTTTGGTTCAGTTATGAATTTATGTTTGTGTAAAGTGCACTAATCTTGTGTGGTGCAATTCTCACATCATATGGATATATAATTTCAATAGGCCTAATTAAAAGAATGATCATGAAATTAATTTATCTTATCTCATCTCATGAAAATTGAGTAAGTAATTGTGTTGTTGATTTGTAACTTACAGGCAAACCATTGAAGGAGCACAAGCAAAGAAAGTATGGGTAATATTCTGCCAGAATGTATATTATGTAGTCTTCCATATTCTATGTATACACTGATGGGGTTGATTTCATATGCCAACACTGTGAATTAATTTTGTTTGATTTCATATACCAACATAGTAAAGGCTTAATATTATATGCCAATATAGATTGGTGAAAGCTACTCATCTTGTTCTAGAAAATTGTTTAAAAAGATAAGTAATTTGTTTGTGTATTATTTTGGTTCAATTTGTGATTTTGAATTCCAATTTCTATTCTCCCTTATTATTGTGTATCTGGAATCTAAAATTATATTAGCAATAAATACTATACTTTTGAATTTATTCTAGGTATTCTGTCAGAATAAAATCTATGTATTCTTCTAGAATATATTCTATGTATTCTACCAGAATATATAAAGTGATAGTTAATTGCAAGCAACATGTTTTTAACCATTATTAGTTTTTGTTGTATTTGTGATAAAAATGGCTGGAAAAATGTGTTGAAGACCTAATAGGAATAACTTGAAGAATGAATATTAAAGTTTGATCATACTCACATTTTAATAATGTTGTTATTTTTTAAGAATTTTATTCAATTTTGTTAATATTCTTTTAGAATATGTATAATTATATTAAAATATATAATACTTTTAGTCTGTAAGAATATGTATGAATTTGTATTTAAGTTTGGATGTATAAGAATATATTAGAATGTTGTTATTTTTCAACATCGGATTCAAGAACTTTGTTATTCTTCAATAATATTCTAATAGAATAAAATTCTGAAAGAGCATCATTCTAACTAAAAAAAAGATTCTCACAGCATAAAATCGGTTATGTTTACAAATTATGTTAGAATTAAAATTGAATTAATTAAAAAAATTTGTATTTTTAAAATTAGGAGAATTAATTATCCATAAATATCCAAAAATTTTATGTTATAATTGTAGTTAATTGTCCAAAATACCCTTTTGCTAAAATTTGTATGATTATATGGTACATACTATCCCATTGTAATATCATACATTCTCAAATCATGTCCATTGATGAATTTTATCCGTTGGTCCAGATTTGTGCAATCTGACACACAATAATTAGTAAAAACAAAATAACCTAACCATATATATATATATATATATATATATATATATATATATATATATATATATATATATATATATATATATTAGTCGAACACCTGCGCATTGGGCATTATGAAAATTATACTGTAAAAAATATAGATGTATATATGTTGTTATATATAACTAATATGATAAAATAGATGTTTATTAGAAGGTTTGATATTTAAGATATATATATATATATATATATATATATATATATATATATATATATATATATATATATATATATAATACTTATAATCGTATAATTTGGATTATCTTTATCCATAGATTATCCACATTTTTTTATAAGGTTTGATTTAATAGTATTGTTAAGTATTTTTAAAATCAATTAATTTGAGAACTACTCATTTGTTTGTTCGTATTCATTTGAAAACCCTACAAGAATTCATCTTATGATATTTAATTGATTGATTGATAATATATTTTTACTCCATAACTTCTATATCTCTTTTAACTTATGCTATTTAATTCATCAGTTAATAAAAATATATGATTTTAGAATGACCAATTCGCTTACTCTATTATTACATATAAACACTTTTTCTTAAAGTATATCATGACCGAGTGAAGTATAATCAACGAAAAAAAATCCATATGTTAAAAAAAGTGAGCATAACATTTTTTGTTTGTACCGAGGATGATTATTATAATATAAATAAAAGTTAAGACGTTAATGGAGTACTATCTCTACACAAAATTTATTAATGTACTTAGAAAATATTAAGTTGAAATGATATATACAATAAAAATATATCACAATCCTACGACGAACAAATTCTTAAAAATTAATTGAGAAGTTATCATACTTTTTTTTGGCTCTAAGTGTACAATAATAAACATTTTTAGGAATTTTAAAAAAATATAAACGAAAAAGAAGTGGAATAATAAGGAAAAATACAATTATATATGGATATTAATAGTTGAAAGCTACACACAAATAAAGTACACACTTCCATATACAACATGTTAAATCACTTGTAGTTGTGTTTTACTTTGTAAATCCTTCTATATTTTCCTTTTTTTTTTTCTTTTTTTTTATGGACTTTAGATAACAAAATCCATGAAAGAAGAGAAACATGTGTAAGTAACCTAAAATAAAAGTAATGTTCTTATGTAAAATATTTTAATTAACTAAATAATTAATTAGCATAAGTTAAAAAGTTATATGTGTTATGTCATAAAAATATTTAACTAAAAAATCCATTAAATACTATAACATGAAAAGTTGTGTGATTTTCAAATAAATATTGTTCTAGATTATCTTGAAGTATGTTAATTTGAATGAACTTTTTTTACAGAATTTTAAAAGAAAAGATAAACATAAAGATATAGACACAGATTCTAGTTAATACTTAAAATCTTTATTTTTATAATAAATAATTAAACTCATTTTAATCTCTAATCTAGATCTAATACTAAATATAGTTTATCGTTTTTATTTTTTATAAATGACCTCTTTTATTTAATTTATAAAGATAAAGATATAGACATATACTATAATTAATATTTAAAAAATTTATATTTTTAACTAAATAATTTAACTCGTTTATATATATATATATATATATATATATATATATATATATATATATATATATATATATATATCTATTCTGTATCATATCATACTATATTTATAAAGGAGACATTTTCTTATCACCTCATGTATTTGAAACCCCCACACCTTTTCACCTTCAAAGTAATTAATCATACATCATGAAAGGTTTTATAACTTATATAATATATTTAATAAACAATTAATGAATGATCTGCTATAAAAATATCATTATCTTTGAGTAGACACACAAATACAAATCACATACAAAATTCATAAAGAAAACAAGTTTAAAGGTTTTCTGTTGATTTGCTTCAAGCCATGTTATTATGTTAAAGCTTTTAATTTGTAAGCATGTTATATTCTAATTCTTTTTTTTTTTAAATATATTTTTCTTGATTTAATTATTCTTTTAAGACAATCATTATATGTTGTGGTTGAAACTTTAATGTAAATTAGATTAGATTCATGTTATTGATCATATGTTATGGAAAGTGATATACATAATATTTAATTAAATATTGTATATATGTTTGTATGTTTGTATTACTTCAAAGTAATAATTAATAAAAAATCATGGATATGTAATATTATATATAATATTCATGTAAGTCTCTTTAAAATGAAAACTGTCTATGTTATCACTTTATATGTTAGCATATATTTAATAGTTTAATTATAATAATATGTGTCTTTTAAAAGTTTCTTTCGTTTATTAATAATAATAAGTGGTTTTAAAACTGATGAACCGTAATTTTTAATAATAAAATCAAATTCTAAAAATCATGGATATGTCATATTATCCATGCAAGTCTCTTTTGAAATGCAAATTATCTATCTTATCGGTTTATTATTTAATGTATGTTTCATATTTTAATAATAATATTAAGTGTTTCTTAAAAGTCTTGTTTAACTTATTAATAACAATAAGTGGTTTAAAACTAAAGAACAATAATTTGAAATGATAATAACATCAATTTATAAATTACATAACGTTAACAACAGATAAATTGTATTTTAAATGAAAATCATTATTGAAATTAGAAAATAATCTCATAAGTAAAAATTTAAATTAATCAATCATAACAATTGTTAAAAATAATATTAAAGAAATAATTATATTTAATTTTATTAATGAGGAAGGTGGGTTGATGTCAGTGATATTGTTCAAAATATTACGTTAAAGTTAATGTCAATAACATAATCATTTTAACCATAGATTTTTCAACATTTTAACAATATATTTTTAACCTACCTTGCGCAACACGTGAGAATTCGTCTAGTTATATTATAATAGAGATAATTTAGTTATTGGTTTCTTAAAAGAAATATACCCCTAAGTGTTTACGCAATATTTTAATGAAATGTTGCTAACATTTAGTGTTCTTGTTTTTCTTAAGTAGATTTCATATAATCAAAATTATCATGTTTTGGAAGTTAATTTTGATTAATAGTTCAAGCTACATTTGAAAAAACATAGTTTATGAATATCAACTGACAAAAAAGTTATGTAATACGTTATTCCATTACCTCAATCATATTATTTATATATTCATCTTGGTTTCTTAAAAGGGTTCTTGCCCTAATTGTTTATGCAATGTCTTTTTTGAAATGCTTCTAATGTTTTGTGTTCATTTTCTTCTTTGGTCGATTTTATATAATAAAAAATTTAATGTTTTGGAAGAAAATTTTGATTAATCGTTCAAGGTAAATTCGAATAAACATAGTTTATGAAGCTCAACCTAAGAGTAGGTAATGTAATACATTTGTTTCATTTACAACAATCATATAATTTTTGTAGCACCTGGTTCCTGGTATGTAAATCTTATTGAGAATTTTCCTTCTTTTTAGCCTTGGACTCGGCGAGTCATAGGTCCGACTCGCCGAGTAAGGACGGGACCTGGGACATGTTTAAGTTGGTGACTCAGCGAGTCCATATTCCAGACTCGGCGAGTCACCGCTGTTGGATGAAACCCTAATTTTCAGGGGTTGCACCCTATTTAAACGACGTTTTGTGCCTCATATCAGCCCCCATTGCGTCCAGAACACTCCCTCTCGAAACTCTAACCCCTCTTTTAGTAATTTGGGTGATTTTGGTGCATTTCTTTGAAGTTTTGGAGAGAAGAAGAAGGTAGATCAAGAGGAGACGAAGAAGATCCAAAATCTTTGTGCCATTTCAGAACTTCTAGAGGTATTGGACTCGAAACCCTCTCTGTCCCTTCATTATTATCTTGTTGAGAGCTTGTGATAGCCATTTCAAGGCTTCTTCTAGTCTTGACCTTTGTGTAATGAGCTTATAGTGTTGAGGGACTTCGGATCTAGGCATGTTTGGACTCTAAGTGCTCAGATCTGTAGCCTTTATGGACCCTCATTGCTTGAAGACCTTGGATCTACCATTTTAAGTACATTTTGAACCCTAAAATCCGTATTGGTAAATATCTACACATAAAGTTGGAAACTTTACGTGTGATTCGTGTTCTAGGAGTCCAGATCTGTGAATGGCATGGACTGGAATCGAGCAAATCTGTGTATTTAGTGGGTGCATGGCAACGACTCGGCGAGTCGTTCATGTCACTCGGCGACTCTGTTCGCGAGTCTCCGAGTTTGTCCCCTTTTCGTAGTGTCGAGTGAACAGTGAGTCACGGGGTGTGACTCAGTGAGTCGGAAGCTGAACTCATCTATGGAGGAACTCGACGAGTCAATGCCCTGACTCAGCGAGTTCAAGGCAATCTCCTTAGATCAAGAACAGACTCGGCGAGCTGTTCATACAACTCGGCGAGTCGCAGCAGCAAGTGTTCTTCGGATGAAGATGAACTCGACGAGTTGTTTATACAACTCGGCGAGTAGGATGAAGGACTTGAATATCAGTTTAGAAGGAGAACTCGTCGAGTCGTCGCCTAACTCGACGAGTAGAAATGGGATTCAGGACAATTGTTTGGGTAGGGACTCGACGAGTTGGAAAGCCAACTCGGCGAGTCGGGTCAACTGAAAGTTGACTCTGACTTTGGCTTAGGGAATGATTAGGGGTAAAATGGTCATTTTACCCAAAGGACAGTTAGCAGTGTTTGATTGAGTATGTTAGGACCGATGGGTAGTCAGCACCCCAAAATGGCTTGACACGAGTAGGACGGCACCCCAGAATGGCCGTACCGGGTAGTCAGACACCCAAGAATAGCATGGCAGTATGTATGTTATGTGTTTGTATGGTATGTGGTATGATGGGGGAACTCACTAAGCTTCGTGCTTACGGTTTTCAGTTTTGGTTTCAGGTACCTCCTCAGCTAGGGGAAAGGAGCCGGCGCGGTAGCAGCATGTCACACACACACTCTCTGGTTTCCGCATTTACGAGATTCTCTAGGATTTATACTCTGATATTTTGATTGGTTGTATGATTTGGCTTTTAGACATGGTTTACGTTGTGTTATGGTTTGATCAAACAATGTTTTTAATTATTAATGTTTTCTAAAGTAGTGTTTTAAAACGAAATTTTTGGACGTGAAAATTGGGTCGTTACAATTTGGTATCAGAGCCCTGGTTTGAGGGATTCGGACACACCTTCAGGGGTGTCTGAACTCAAATCGAGGGATTAAAGGATTTTCTAAAAGAAAATGTTTTCTAAAAACTGAGAAAAGAGTTTCGAGAAAGAACGAAGTGTGTGATGTGCGTGACCGGCCGAGCTCAAGTAAGTATTCCCCAAAGTACCCATACAAGTTTATGTTATGTTATCAGCTTTTGTAGAACAGCATGCTAGAATAGGACTAAGGATCTAGGAGTGATGCCTTATGTGCCTGCTTTATGTGTTTCAGTTGTATGAGAATTGCATGCTAGTATCGAGTAGACAGCAGTAGGGTAGCCTGTTTAGGTTATGCCTGATAGTGCGAGTTTAGCGCTGTGTGCTAGTTCAGTTTCTCTCTATGAGAGCAGAGTTGCTTGAGGTTGTTTCCCTTGTCTGAATGCTGCTTGCTTCGTGCTATGTGGGACTCTGAATAATGGGAATTAGCCATTAGGCGAATACGTCACGTCACATGTGATCAGGGTTGAATAATCTTAGAGTACCGGATTTGATCCTACTGTGCAGCTCTTGTTTGAGTCCAGCCATTGTAGGGACGAGTCGGGTACTCGAAGGATTATCTGAGCCTCGTCACGTGTGATGGTATTCGAGTGATGGCTAATTGGCATTACAAGGAGGTCTGCAGCAGCTGAGGACTGGATCGAGTAGAGTCGGAGATTTCCTTAGGGCGAGCCTAGGATGAGTATAACAGTGATCAACAGTAGTGAAAGGGAACTGGTGGAGTCGAGGCATTCCTTGAAGAAGGTACGGATAGATGTGGAAGATAGTATGGGCCCGTACTACTGAAAGCAGAGGATCCGTACCCGAACCAAGGAAGGCCAAGATAAGACCAGGGAACTTGTAAGTAGTTGTGATCCCTCAGGAAGTATCAGTATCTCTAATGTTTGTTGTGATGTATTGCAGAATGGTGGTACTTCGATCGAGGCCGGTAGATGGCGGTTCAGGAGAGGGGTCAGGTTCGGGATCATGTTCCGAGCCGGTAGATGAGGGACTACGCGAGTTCATCGCGTCAGAGATCACCAGAGGCATCCTTGAGTCGACCCCCATCCTCTTTGGGTCGATCAAGGAAGGGATCATGGAGTTGATGGAGGATTGCCTTTGGGCATTCAGGAGTGATATGGCATCTAGCCAGTCGGGATCTCGCACACTGTCCTTCAAGGACTTCAGGGGCAGTGGTGCGCCAGATTGCCACGGGGTGAAAGACCCCATTGCTGCCAGGCGATGGATTGCAGACATCGAGTCTGCACAGTTGACTAGCTTCTGCCCCGAGGGGTCGAAGGTGAGGTATGCAACAGGGTGTTTACGGGACCGAGCCCGGGATTGGTGGGAGTCAGTGAGTGACTCGTTGGGAGCTGCAGCTATCGAGGCTATGACCTCGTCGGACTTTGTGACCAGGTTCAGGGCAGAGTTTGCGCCGGCTGTCGAGCTTCAGCAGCTGGCTAGGGAGTTTCTAGACATGAGACAGACGATGGAGACTGTGGCGGAGATCACCGCCAAGTTCCGAGAGAGGGCTTTGTTGGTGCCCCAGTATGCTGGTGACGAGGATATGAGGAGGACCTGTTATCATGATATGCTACGAGCTTACATCCGAGAGCATGTTAGCTTTTCGGCTTGCCATACCTTGGACTCTATGATTGCCAGGGCGAGGGAGAGGGAGATAGATTTGGAGCACATCCGAAAACGGAAATCAGAGGAGGGACAGACAAGAGGGGCTTCGAGGAAGAAGCCCAAGGGATCAGATGGTAGGCCGAAAGGCCAGTCAGGACTGAGCCGCTGCAGGAAATGCGGCAGGCCGCACGAGGGGGCGTGCAGGATGGGATCACCAGGCTGCTACAAGTGCGGCAAGTATGGGCACATCAGCAGGGATTGCACTGCTCCGGTAGCAGTTATTCAGACATCAGAGTTGCTGTGTTTCCACTGCAACCAGAGGGGCCACAAGAAGGCCAATTGCCCCCAGTTGACAGTTTCAGCGCCGGTGAAGGCGCCAGCTCCAGCGACCCTGCAGATCACGGATGGCCGGCAGGGCAAGGCAGAGGCTCAAGTGGTGAGGAGCCGAGCATTTCAGCTGACTACCGAGGAGGCACGCGCCGCACCTGATGTGGTGACGGGTATGATTCTTTCCCTCTATCTTATTCTTATGATGTTATGTTATTGATATGTGCTCTGTATGTATATGTATGCATTAGGATCGTTCCATGTGAACGGCCTTCCAGTTCAGGTGTTGTTCGACTCGGGTGCGTCCCGATCATTTGTTTCTCTTGCGCTTAGCAAGAAGTTTCATGAGTCATCAGGCGAGTTAGACTGCCTTTTGGAGGTGGAGATTGCTGATGATCGATCGGTGCAAGCATCGATGGTATTTCGAGATTGCGTGCTGCGTTTGTTTGAGGAGCGCTACTTGGTAGACTTGGTTCCCATTCCGTTGCGCGGGAACAAGGTGATTATAGGCATGAATTGGTTGAGCCCTAATGGGGCGGTGATAGATTGCGCGCAGCAGCTAGTGCGGGTCAGGACCCCAAGCAGGGGAGAGTTAGTGATTCATGGAGAGAGGCCGCAGTGTGGACCCACTGTATGTTCAGCAGCGAGGGCTAGGCACTCTCTTCAGCAGGGATGCGCAGGATATGTCGCGTATGTGATGGATACCCGGGAGGCGGGTAAGGTGACAGTGAGCGAGGTTCCGATGGTTCGAGATTTTGCAAATGTTTTCCCAGAGGAGCTACCTGGGATACCTCCGGAGCGACAGGTGGAGTTCAGGATTGACCTTGTTCCTGGTGCGGCTCCGATAGCCAAGGCACCGTATCGGTTGGCTCCTCCCGAGATGCAGGAGTTGTCTACGCAGCTGCAGGAGCTGCTAGACAAGGGATTTATTCGTCCGAGCAGTTCACCATGGGGAGCCCCGATTTTGTTTGTGAAAAAGAAGGATGGGTCGCATCGGATGTATATAGATTACCGGGAGCTGAATAAGGTAACGGTGAAGAACCGTTACCCGCTTCCGAGGATTGATGACCTCTTTGATCAGCTTCAGGGAGCATCTTGGTTCTCCAAGATTGATTTGCGTTCGGGCTATCATCAGATGAGGGTCAGGGAGGAGGATACACAGAAGACCGTGTTTTGGACGCGCTATGGCCACTATGAGTTTGTGGTGATGCTGTTTGGGCTCACCAATGCTCCTGCCGCGTTCATGGACCTCATGAACCGCGTATGCAGACCGATGCTGGATCGGTCTGTGATAGTCTTTATCGATGACATCTTGGTTTATTCCAAGACTCAGGAGGAGCATGAGGAGCATTTGAGAGAGGTGTTGGAGACCCTGAGGAGGGAGAGCTTGTATGCCAAGTTATCCAAGTGTGAGTTTTGGTTGCGCGAGGTGCAATTTCTCGGACACCTTGTCAACCAGAACGAGATTCTGGTCGATCTGGCCAAGGTCGAGGCCGTGATGAGATGGGAGGTTCCAAAGTCTCCATCTAAGATTCGGAGTTTCCTGGGATTAGCAGGCTACTATCGGAGATTTATTCAGCATTTCTCCAAGATAGTCGTACCCTTGACGCGGCCGACGAAGAAAGTCGTGGTCTTTCGGTGGGGACCCGAGTAGCAGGCTGCGTTTGAGACGCTGAGACAGAGACTGTGTGAGGCGCCGATCTTAGCCCTGCCAGAGGGCGTAGAGGATTTTGTGGTATACTGCGACGCGTCCATTTCAGGGTTGGGCGCGGTACTGATGTAGAGGGGGCATGTCATTGCCTATGCTTCGAGGCAGCTCAAGCCTTACGAGGTGAACTACCCGACACATGATTTGGAGTTGGGGGCGGTGGTTTTTGCCCTCAAGATTTGGCGGCATTACCTCTACGGGGTTCGATGTACCATATACACGGACCACAAGAGTTTGAGGTACCTCATGGATCAGCCGAATCTGAACATGAGGCAGCGTCGGTGGTTGGACGTGGTAAAGGATTATGATTGTGAGATCCTCTACCACCCGGGGAAGGCCAACGTGGTGGCCGATGCGCTTAGCCGCAAGGCGGCGCCGATCAGGGATATGTGCATGAGGATGACCGTAGTGACTCCCTTGTTGGAGTAGATTCGGGAGGCCCAACAGGAGGCTATCAAGGAGGAACATTGGAAGAGCGAGCATATGGTAGGTCAGGTTTCCTCCTTTGATTATGATAGCCGAGGACTTTTGACACTACACCGTAGGGTGTGGGTGCCGTATCACGAAGGCGTGCGCCAGATTTTGATGGAGGAGGCGCACAAGTCCCGATTCTCCATTCACCTCGGGGCGACGAAGATGTATAGGGATCTTCGTCTGGATTATTGGTGGCCCTGCATGAAGCGGGATGTGACATGGTACGTTGAGCGGTGCTTGACCTACAGGAAGGTCAAGGCCGAACATTAGAGACTGCATGGCAAGATGCAGCCGTTGGACATTCCACTGTGGAAATGGGAAGATATCACGATGGATTTTATCACGAAGCTTCCCGGGACCGCGCGTGGAGTGGATTCGATTTGGGTCATCGTGGATCGATTGACCAAGAGTGCTCACTTTATTCCGATTCAGGAGAGCATATCGGCCGAGAAATTGGCCGACATCTATATCAGGGAGATCGTGGCGCGGCACGGGGTGACAGTATCGGTGATCTCGGACAGGGATGTGCATTTTACTTCCAGATTTTGGAAGAGATTTCATGACGAGTTGGGCACTCGTTTGCATTTTAGCACCGCCTTTCACCCGTAGACGGATGGTCAAAGCGAGCGGACCATCCAGACTTTGGAGGATATGTTGCGGGCATACGTGTTGGATTTCGGTGGTAGCTGGGATACCTATCTTCCCCTGGCCGAGTTCTCATACAACAATAGCTACCACGTGAGTATTGACCGTCCCCCATTTGAGATGTTGTACGGTCGGAGGTGCAGGACCCCGATATGCTGGGGTGAGGTTGGCCAGAGAGTCATGGGGAGCACCGAAGTGGTGCTCAAGACGACCGAGATGATCCAGCAGGTCTGGAGCAGGCTTCAGACTGCTCAGAGTTGGCAGAAAAGTTATGCCGACAAGCGTCGATCCGACTTGGAATTCCAAGTCGGGGATATGGTTCTCCTGAAGGTGTCGCCTTGGAAGGGCGTCATTCGATTCAGGAAGCGAGGCAAGTTAGGTCCGAGGTTCATCGGACCATTCCGAGTCATGGCCCGGGTGGGCAAGGTGGCGTATAGACTAGAGCTGCCAGTCGAGCTCAGCCAAATCCACATCACTTTCCACGTTTCCCAGCTGCGGAAGTGCCTAGTGGACGATTCAGCAGTAGTGCCTTTGGAGGATATTCAGGTGGATGACAGCCTGAATTACATTGAGCGCCCAGTCGCAATCCTTGACAGGAAGTCGAAGGATTTGAGGAACAAGAGGGTGGAGCTAGTGAAGGTGCAATGGCAGCACCGCAAGGGTTCGGAATGGACTTGGGAGCCGGTGGACGAGATGTTGGAGCATTATCCCGAGCTGTTTCAGGATCGAGCAGCAGACTTCAAGGACGAAGTCTAAAATAAGTGGGGGAGATTTGTAGCACCTGGTTCCTGGTATGTAAATCTTATTGAGAATTTTCCTTCTTTTTAGCCTTGGACTCGGCGAGTCATAGGTCCGACTCACCGAGTAAGGACGGGACCCGGGATATGTTTAAGTTGGCGACTCGGCGAGTCCATATTCCGGACTCGGCGAGTCACCGCTGTTGGATGAAACCCTAATTTTCAGGGGTTGCACCATATTTAAACGACGTTTTGTGCCTCATATCATCCCCCATTGCGTCCAGAACACTCCCTCTCGAAGCTCTAACCCCTCTTTTAGTAATTTGGGTGATTTTGGTGCATTTCTTTGAAGTTTTGGAGAGAAGAAGAAGGTAGATCAAGAGGAGTGGAAGAAGATCCAGAATCTTTGTGCCATTTCAGAACTTCTAGAGGTATTAGACTCGAAACCCTCTCTGTCCCTTCATTATTATCTTGTTGAGAGCTTGTGATAGCCATTTCAAGGCTTCTTCTAGTCTTGACCTTTGTGTAATGAGCTTATAGTGTTGAGGGACTTCGGATCTAGGCATGTTTGGACTCTAAGGGCTCAGATCTGTAGCCTTTATGGACCCTCATTGCTTGAAGACATTGGATCTACCATTTTAAGTACATTTTGAACCCTAAAATCCGTATTGGTAAATATCTACACGTAAAGTTGGAAACTTTATGTGTGATTCGTGTTCTAGGAGTCCAGATTTGTGAATGGCATGGACTGGAATCGAGCAAATCTGTGTATTTAGTGGGTGCATGGCAACGACTCGGCGAGTCGTTCATGTGACTCAGCGACTCTATTCGCGAGTCTCCGAGTTTGTCCCCTTTTCGTAGTGTCGAGTGAACAGTGAGTCACGGGGTGTGACTTAGTAAGTAGGAAGCTGAACTCATCTATGGAGGAACTCGGCGAGTCAATGCCCTGACTCGGCAAGTTCAAGGCAATCTCCTTAGATCAAGAACAGACTCTACGAGTTGTTCATACAACTCGGCGAGTCGCAGCAGCAAGTGTTCTTCGGATGAAGATGAACTCGACGAGTTGTTCATACAACTTGACGAGTAGGATGAAGGACTTGAATATCAGTTTAGAAGGAGAACTCGTCGAGTCGTCGCCTAACTCGACGAGTAGAAACGGGATTCAGGACAATTGTTTAGGTAGGGACTTGACGAGTTGGAAAGCCAACTCGGCGAGTCGGGTCAACTGAAAGTTGACTCTGACTTTGTCTTAGGGCATGATCAGGGGTAAAATGGTCATTTTACCCAAAGGACAGTTAGCAGTGTTTGATTGAGTATGTTGTGGGAATTGCAGTCGGAGGATTTCCGGAGCAGCAGCAGCAGCATTAGACAGTCAGTTCCCGATCAAATCAGCAGCTACTTCGAGGTGAGTTACCTTCCAGTAGCAGTGGGTCTACGTCTTCAATGCCGGCCCACCAGTAGGAGTCGTATGTCAGATGATTGTCTTTGTGATATCATCTAGGTTTGCTACTACCTGATATGTTATGTGCTAGCATGATATGTTATATGAAATAGAAGTAGAGATCGGTTGATAGGACCGAAGGGTAGTTCAGACACCCCATAAATGTCTGACAGTACGTGATGATATGTTTGCATGGTGGCTTGTTATGTTATATGCGATAAAGGTAGTAGGAGGGGACTAGTCCCTGAGGATCGGTTATTAGGACCGATGGGTAGTCAGCACCCCAGAATGGCTTGACACGGGTAGTCAGCACTCCAAAATGGCTTGACACGGGTAGGACGGCACCCCAGAATGGCCGTACCGGGTAATCAGGCACCCCAGAATAGCCTGACAGTATGTATGTTATGTGTTTGTATGGTATGTGGTACGATGGGGGAACTCACTAAGCTTCGTGCTTATGGTTTTCAGTTTTGGTTTCAGGTACCTCCTCAGCTAGGGGAAAGGAGCCGGCGCGGTAGCAGCATGTCACACACACACTCTCTGGTTTCCGCATTTACGAGATTCTTTGGGATTTATACTCTGATATTTTGATTGGTTGTATGATTTGGCTTTTAGACATGGTTTACGTTGTGTTATGGTTTGATCAAACAATGTTTTTAATTATTAATGTTTTCTAAAGTAGTGTTTTAAAACGAAATTTTTGGACGTGAAAATTGGGTCGTTACAATTTTATATATCGAAAATGAAGTTCAAACAAGATGTATAGTTGCTAAAAAAATATAGATAGTTGAAACTCGTTTATTGTATTGACAAAGTTTATTTAAGTTTTATACTATAGTATACAATATTAACATTTTTGTTTAACAATTACCGCTTTATATAACTATTGTTTATGTTCGTTTGGTGCTATAGATATAAAGGATGTTTTGATTTATGTTATAACAAACGAAAATGGTAAATGGTATTTGGATTTATGAAAGTTGTAAAGAGTGTTTGTATTATTTAAAATAAATAGTTAAAATTAGATAATTAGTTATAACAACACAAATGGTCTTTTTGGTGAGTTTCAATTATCTAAAATATTAATATTATGATTATCACTCTTTAAACAGTTGATAAAATTTGATTATGTAAATAATTAATTATTGAAAACGTTAATATCTACACATGTAATTTACCAACGTACACTAAAAAAATATGACATTTAGTTTTAACAATTGAACAATATTAATATGACCTATACAACTCGTTAATTCACAACAAATTAACTTTCACTAATTTAGTTTTAATGCAGTAAACTTATTTGTAATTTTAAATAAGGTGCATCATTTACAATTTTCACAGAAAACATATAATCAATTAACTGATTTCAAATACATATTGATATTAACCATATTAACTTTTTAGCATCCAACTAATTAACAATCATAAATTTGATTTTTATTAGATTAAACTCATTTATTGATATGAGACTTAATCAACTCACCAACTTCCAATTGATTAACTATTTTTAAATTTACTTTTAATAATTAAACTCATTTGTAATTTTAATTTTTATTCCAACTCTTCAAATCCAATATAAATATTAATAGGGTTTTAGTACATTAAACTCATTTGTAATTTTAAATTTAATACTAACAATACACCTTTCAAAATAAAATATACTTAAACTTAGTGACTTATGTCAAATAAAAATGAAAATGGTTCAAAGACTATTTTTAAATATTTACAAAAAATATGTCGTTCTAAAAAAATTTACAAAAAATAAAATAATATAGGTTTAAAAGTAAAACCTAAATAAAAATGTGAAATTAATTAACAGGTTAACTAAAAACTTATTTTTTTTGCAATAATGATATTTTCGAAATTAATAGTTTTTTAGTTAAATAATAATAAAATTAGATTAAAAAACTTAAATACTATTCAATGTTATTTTGAAAAAAAGTTGATATTTGAAATGATAATCATTATTAAAACCAAAAAAATAAACAAATAGTTTACTTTTAAAAAAATTAACATTAATAATAGTTAAAAATATAATATGGGTTCAAAACAAGTATTTACTTTTATTAGTATAATATATATATATATATATATATATATATATATATATATATATATATATATATATATATATATATATATATATATATAGTGTATCCCGTGAGAAATCAAAAAATCGTGAGAACTTCAACGACAATTCTCCACAACTCAAACCAACTATTGGACATGATGTGTTCATATGCGATGCACGTCCGTGGTAATTGATAGACACTCGATGATTTAATCATGTGCAACGAACGCCCATGGAAAATCATATCATATAAGTTAGTTTTATTATTTATTTTCATTTATTTTATTTTAGTTTAATTCTTTTTTTTATTTTATTAAAATAAATGTGTATATATATATATATATATATATATATATATATATATATATATATATATATATACTCGGTTTTCAGGTTTTTTATTTTATTTTCTTTGTTTTTTGTTTTTTTATATTTTTAAAAAATCATGTTTTTTTTATTTTTTTAAAAAGGTTGTTTACAACATATTTGAAAATACTAGTGTTTTTATTTATTTTTGTTTTTAATATTTTAATTTTTTTTATTTTTTAAACTAAATACAGGTTCGAGTTTATAATGTTTAACAATTATAAAAGTTTGAAGTATGAAAAATATTATCCATCATAATATTTTCCGTTCATCCTATTGTTGAATTAAATTATTTTTGGATCTTACAATTTTGAATCAAATTATTTTTTAATCATAATATTTTTTATCATATCATTTTTGAATCATAAGATTTTTGATCAATAATAAATCCAATTAAATATGTTTTCCTTAAAAAACAAATTTTGAATCATTATATATTATAAATTTTTTAATTTTGAATCATAAGAGATAAAATTAATGATCATAAAATATTTGAATCAAAATATTTTTAGGTCATAACAAGTTAATGATGATAAACATGTTGAATCATAACAATTTTTTAAATCATAAATATTTTGAATCATCTTATTTTGTACTATATTATATTCAATATTTTTTTTAAAGAAAAAACTTGTAATCTTTCAAAATAAAGTTTGATTTCTAAACAACCTTATTTAAAAAAAAATTTCAAAAATTTCATAATATACTATATATAATAAACCTTTAAAATGATTTTTAATTTGGAAAACAAAAATTTCAACGACTTATTTAAAAAAAATTATAATCATTCAATGAAAACGCTCATATCCTTAATAATAACATTTTTAAATTATTTTTGCAAACTCACTAAAATAGTATTACGGACAACTAAATCATTTTCTTTTTTGAATTTGAATAAAAAATCTGTTATATTTTTTAAAATTAAAAAATAAACAAGTCAATTTTTTTTTTTGAAAAATTCTTTTTACAAAGTCACTATTATATTGAGTAGAAATATCCTTTAATTTTTTATATTGAGTAGAAGTATCCCTTAAATTTTTATGATTTTTGGACCAGAAGGGGTTTTTGTCTTATATAGATTTATATGTTTTATAAGTTATAAAAATCAGAAGAGTTTATATAGAAAAACTAGCTTCCTCATTTTATAAATTATTCAAGGAGATCGTAAAAGGGAAAAGAAGACATTCTTGTACTTATTTAATTATAAAGGCATGTTCTTACACTTATAGCCTTTTGTTGTCAGATACATGATGTATTAAAGCATCAATACTCAATGGGTAAAGATTTGGATTAAGATGATTAAAATGTTTGCATGTATATCTTCTTTTACTAGTCAAAACCCACGAAAACTATGACTTCCTATCTCTATATTCTCTATAGTTTTTGTCTCTTAAAGTGTTAAGATAAAACTAAGAAAAATTTGATACTTTACTTGAACACTCTTTTAGAAGAAAAGCTTTCTTTTGTTCTTAAAGGCTTAAGAGATTATGTTATTACAAGATTAGACTACCATCTTATCAAGTTAGCTGTGACATCCCCATTTTCACGGCCAGAAAAGACCGATGTTGTTTATGCTTTATAAAAATCAGAGTACTTCATTTTATAAAAATGTTGCGGAATTTGTTCCCAGAAAAAGATGGTAAATACGTTATTAAAACATTTTCGAAGAAACGTATTTATTTCATTTTAAAACGTTTGGGATGTCATCGTTAATACAGAAACATAAGCATAAACAGAACTTACAATTATTTACACTAGTGATCTACATCTCTTTAAATCTCTCAGTGTAATGTCACTTCATATCAACACCTGTGATATAAATAAACTGAGTGGGTCAGGTTGGGAAACCTGGTGAGTACATAGGGTTTTCAACTCACAATAATATAATTATTATGTTTAAACAATCAAACAATCAACCCAATTACCCATCCCCATTATCTTCTTTATTCTTAAGGATCTACCCTAAGAATCAGTTATTTCTCATTCATTCATTCCTAAGGATCATCCTAAGGAAACAACATGAAGTCCATTGTTGCCAATGACACATTGGTCAAGCGCAGCTGCTAATATTGTCACTTAGGCTCAGCTGCCAGAATTAGGACATTTTCTATGAGGCGCTTCTGCCGGTATTGACCTTTAAACACTACTGTCATGGTCATAAGGCTCCCTATTAGGCGCAGCTGCCGATACTATCATTGGAGCGCAGCTGCTAGGACGTTTACCGTAGATCTAAATCATCTACGGGTTGTGGCGCAGCTGCCAGTGCTCATCTATAGGGTACTAGGTCCACTACTGCCAATGTATACCTATAGGGCACTAGGTCCGTACTACTAATGTTCCTCTATTTCAGCTTTTATCCATCATCATTCATCTACCCATGTTTTACCCAAAATATCTTGTAGATATAAAATACTTTATACAGTTTACATCATTTAAAACATGTATAAAAATCTTTCACCAGCATAGACAGCAAGTATTCAGACAATATGCACACATAGCACGTAAATTTATAATTAAATACTTCATATCTATGTGTAAGACGAAAGTAACTATGCACTCACTTGAAAGGTGGTGAGTCGGCACTCGGACAGCACTTCGTTACTCTTAAAACAATTATCCCTTGACGAAACCTAGTATCATTACCACTAGAGTTTAGTCTAACGCTTGACGAGACTAATTTAATAGTCTAGCTATTATTACTATTATATAAGCATTAAATAACACTCAATATAACTCATAATAATAGCCTAAATAATTATTTTAAGGTCCTAACAATGTTACTATAATTAAATAAAATCTATATTAAATATATTATAGGCGTAGCTCACTTACAGCGGGTTTTTATTAAAAACCGGGCTTCGCTGGAGCAGCGTTTCCGAGCCGAAAGCTTTTCTTCTCGGAGCCGTCGGGCGCTCCGGGGCTTTCTTCTCGTGATAGGGAGGTTCCCTAGACTTGGGAGGGGTTTAGGGAGGTTAGAGAGAAGTTAGAGAGAGAAAGAAAGGCTTATGGTGTGAAGAAAATATGAGGAGTTCACCCTTGTATTTATAGGAGTTTTATAGTAAAGTAGTCTCTAAGCTTCGTCCGTAACTTTTGCATACGAGCTCCATTTTTGTCTGTCTTTTTACCGTTGAGTTCCTATTAATGAGATCTTCAACTTTCATTTAGACCTCGTTGGCTAATTCTCATTCTATCTCGTATTTACAAAACTGTACCGAATTCGCCGCGCTCGAAAAGTAGGGACTAAGCTTCGTCCATAACTTTTGCATACGAGCTCCATTTTTGTCTGTCTTTTTACCGTTGAGTTCCTATTAATGAGATCTTCAACTCTCATTTAGACCTCGTTGGCTAATTCTCATTCTATCTCGTATTTACAAAACTATATCGAATTCGCCGCGCTCGAAAAGTAGGGACTAAGCTTCGTCCATAACTTTTGCATACGAGCTCTATTATCGACGTTCTTTATATCCACGCGTTGGTATTTACGAGTACTACAACTTTCATTTAGATCCCGTCGGCTAAAAATCGACCGATCTAAAATTCAGATTTCGGGTTGTGCACTACTATGCTAAATCTTAGAAAAATCATAACTTCCTCATATGAAGTCAGATTTGGGCGTTCTTTTTATCGATGTTCTTAGTTTAACATATTCTACGACTTTCGTTTAGATCGCTAAGGCTAAATCTCGCTCTATCATAAATTCACTATTTACGCTTCTCGGTATCGTGCCGGTTCCGTCGCGAAACTTCAACGGGTCATAACTTCTTCGTTATAACTCGGTTTTAGGCGTTCTTTATACGTACGAAAACCTTGTAACATACTCTACAACTTGATTAAGATTATTTATTCTAAATAATCTTTTGTCGAAAAGTCGTTTTCGACCCCTATTGCCTCTAATTTGACTAGCCCAGATTTGCGGGCGTTACAATTATCTCCCCCTAAGGATGATTATGTCCCCGAATCATCAACGAAACAGGGTCGTATAATGACTCCATACGTCATCTCTTCATCCTAGGTAATAATTATAACTTCTACATTCCTTCGATTCTATCTCTTAAACTCATTGACTGTAAGAGTACTCGATCGTGCACCTGCTCTCTACCTCAGGTTAGACTCCAAATTATGACCTTCAAGTCACAATCTCGATCCTTGCTGGATACGAACTTGAGATAAGTTCTTTTATTACTACTATAGATCGATGTGTCATATTCTAATGACCTATCATCGTATGTTGCAACACTTAGACTTAGGTCTCTTAGAGTTAAATTCTAAAACAGACTATGCCTTCCTTCATGTTCTAATGTGATATAATCACACTTTAACATTAGGCATTTCTAGCCACCAACTTCTTTAACAACGAGTGTGATACTTCTATTGATCGCTTTGATTTCAACCGTTTGGTTTAAGTCGGACGCTACATCAAACTTGGTTCTCTGAACCACACAACATACTCATCGTAGTCGGACTCGATTCGATATGACCACTAGGGTCGGAATATCAACAATCTTCTTAGTCATTACCGAAACGATGGTAACAACACACTTGAATAAAACGAAATCAATTACTAGCTTCTTGGTAACCTTGTGACTTTCCCTGATCCAAGTGTGAGTCCTGTGCTTCCGGTAGTATAGGCCTCTACTACCATCCACACCTACTCATACCCGTCCCAAGTATTGTCTCGCAGTTTTCCAAGTCACCATACAAGAAAATCACATAACAGTTTAACACATCAAATATCAAAACGAAGGTTTTATATTATTCCTTAAAATGTTTACATAGGTGTTCAAGTTCACCCTAAACTATGCCCCTAACAGGCTACATCGCGAGGTACTATCTACACGATTACTCCATAACTCGATCCTTGGATGTCAAGCGTTAACTCCTGAATCTCCGCATTGTCATCTGCTTCGTCAAGGATCATTTGAAATGTTCTCGCCTTTTGCTTTGGCGGAACATATGGCTTTGTAGCCCCCTCTCTCTTTGGGTAGTCTTGCTTTCCTTTTTGGACCTTGAAGATCCTTCAAACTTCCGCTTCTCTCCTGACTTATCTTTTTCTAGACCCTTTTCTCTTACCTGGGCCTCTACGTTCTTAGCTGCCCTAACAGCTGTTTTCAAGGTAGTTGCCATTTTGACCATTGGGCCAAAGTCAGTGGGCAGTCCGTTAGCAAACCTATCAATCTTGGAGAGTTTAGAAGGCACCAAGTAGGGGAATAGCTTCATCCTCTTGGTGAATGCGGTGGCATACTCATCAACACTCATCTTCCCTTTCTTCAGGTTCTGAAACTCGTTGTTTAGGTCTATCAGATCTATCTCCGAGCAGTACTGCATTTTCAACTGTTCCAAGAACTCTTCCCATGACATCCTTAAGGCTTCTCCTCGTGGCATCGTATCTGCCAATAGCTTCCACCAGCTCAAGACTCCAGTTTTCAGTTGTCTTACGGCGAAGACATTCTTCTGTTTCTCGCTACAGTCGCAGCTCTCAAACACCATTTCCATCTCGGAGATCCAATCCATAATCTCAACAGGCTTTGGGCTTCCTGAGAGACTTGGTGGTTTCGCACCCAAGAAATTCTTGTACATTCGCCCATCCTTGTCGTTTCTCCTCTCCAGGCCATCTTGAGTCCCCACTTGACTCACTTGGCGACTGTAGTTCCCTTCCTCCGATTGCTCGGGAATCAGCTCAGGTTGCTCAGTGGGCATAGTAGGTTCGTCCCTATTCGACATCCTCCTCATTTCTTCCCTTTATTCAGTTAGCATAGCCCGAATCATGGCTTGAACTCTAGCCATCGTGACTGGCTCAGGTGCAACTTCTTCTACAACAGGTATTTGCTGAACCACTAGGGGTTGGTTCCTATTCTCATTTGCATTCACGTTTCCGCTACGGGTCCTTGCCATCTTGATCTATACACCGAATAAGGTGAATCTAGACCTTTACTTAGGATTGACGTTTAAATCATCCTTATCACTCCGAAACGTTTACATGCTAGTTCTAATATCGTAGTCGTACGTTTAGATTCCTAAACATATAAGGTTTCCAGATCCGGTCGGCAACAGACCATAGATCCGAATAAATAACAGCATATAAGGCATAAAGCATTTAGCACATAAAAGCATTTTAGGCATAATTCCTAAAATAAGCTAGTGCTCACACCTCACAATCATCGCTTAGCATTCTAAGTTTAAGTCTAGAAATAAATCCATATTCCTAGTTTGCTTAAACTAATGCTCTGATACCAACTGTGACATCACCATTTTCACGGCCAGAAAAGACCGATGTTGTTTATGCTTTATAAAAATCAGAGTACTTCATTTTATAAAAATGTTGCGGAATTTGTTCCCAGAAAAACATGGTAAATACGTTATTAAAACATTTTCGAAGAAACGTATTTATTTCATTTTAAAACGTTTGGGATGTCATCGTTAATACAGAAACATAAGCATAAACAGAACTTACAATTATTTACACTAGTGATCTACATCTCTTTAAATCTCTCAGTGTAATGTCACTTCATATCAACACCTGTGATATAAATAAACTGAGTGGGTCAGGTTGGGAAACCTGGTGAGTACATAGGGTTTTCAACTCACAATAATATAATTATTATGTTTAAACAATCAAACAATCAACCCAATTACCCATCCCCATTATCTTCTTTATTCTTAAGGATCTACCCTAAGAATCAGTTATTTCTCATTCATTCATTCCTAAGGATCATCCTAAGGAAACAACATGAAGTCCATTGTTGCCAATGACACATTGGTCAAGCGCAGCTGCTAATATTGTCACTTAGGCTCAGCTGCCAGAATTAGGACATTTTCTATGAGGCGCTTCTGCTGGTATTGACCTTTAAACACTACTGTCATGGTCATAAGGCTCCCTATTAGGCGCAGCTGCCGATACTATCCTTGGAGCGCAGCTGCTAGGACGTTTACCGTAGATCTAAATCATCTACGGGTTGTGGCGCAGCTGCCAGTGCTCATCTATAGGGTACTAGGTCCACTGCTGCCAATGTATACCTATAGGGCACTAGGTCCGTACTACTAATGTTCCTCTATTTCAGCTTTTATCCATCATCATTCATCTACCCATGTTTTACCCAAAATATCTTGTAGATATAAAATACTTTATACAGTTTACATCATTTAAAACATGTATAAAAATCTTTCACCAGCATAGACAGCAAGTATTCAGACAATATGCACACATAGCACGTAAATTTATAATAAAATACTTCATATCTATGTGTAAGACGAAAGTAACTATGCACTCACTTGAAAGGTGGTGAGTCGGCACTCGGACAGCACTTCGTTACTCTTAAAACAATTATCCCTTGACGAAACCTAGTATCATTACCACTAGAGTTTAGTCTAACGCTTGACGAGACTAATTTAATAGTCTAGCTATTATTACTATTATATAAGCATTAAATAACACTCAATATAACTCATAATAATAGCCTAAATAATTATTTTAAGGTCCTAACAATGTTACTATAATTAAATAAAATCTATATTAAATATATTATAGGCGTAGCTCACTTACAGCGAGTTTTTATTAAAAACCGGGCTTCGCTGGAGCAGCGTTTCCGAGCCGAAAGCTTTTCTTCTCGGAGCCGTCGGGCGCTCCGGGGCTTTCTTCTCGTGATAGGGAGGTTCCCTAGACTTGGGAGGGGTTTAGGGAGGTTAGAGAGAAGTTAGAGAGAGAAAGAAAGGCTTATGGTGTGAAGAAAATATGAGGAGTTCACCCTTGTATTTATAGGAGTTTTATAGTAAAGTAGTCTCTAAGCTTCGTCCGTAACTTTTGCATACGAGCTCCATTTTTGTCTGTCTTTTTACCGTTGAGTTCCTATTAATGAGATCTTCAACTTTCATTTAGACCTCGTTGGCTAATTCTCATTCTATCTCGTATTTACAAAACTGTACCGAATTCGCCGCGCTCGAAAAGTAGGGACTAAGCTTCGTCCATAACTTTTGCATACGAGCTCCATTTTTGTCTGTCTTTTTACCGTTGAGTTCCTATTAATGAGATCTTCAACTCTCATTTAGACCTCGTTGGCTAATTCTCATTCTATCTCGTATTTACAAAACTATATCGAATTCGCCGCGCTCGAAAAGTAGGGACTAAGCTTCGTCCATAACTTTTGCATACGAGCTCTATTATCGACGTTCTTTATATCCACGCGTTGGTATTTACGAGTACTACAACTTTCATTTAGATCCCGTCGGCTAAAAATCGACCGATCTAAAATTCAGATTTCGGGTTGTGCACTGCTATGCTAAATCTTAGAAAAATCATAACTTCCTCATACGAAGTCAGATTTGGGCGTTCTTTTTATCGATGTTCTTAGTTTAACATATTCTACGACTTTCGTTTAGATCGCTAAGGCTAAATCTCGCTCTATCGTAAATTCACTATTTACGCTTCTCGGTATCGTGCCGGTTCCGTCGCGAAACTTCAACGGGTCATAACTTCTTCGTTATAACTCGGTTTTAGGCGTTCTTTATACGTACGAAAACCTTGTAACATACTCTACAACTTGATTAAGATTATTTATTCTAAATAATCTTTTGTCGAAAAGTCGTTTTCGACCCCTATTGCCTCTAATTTGACTAGCCCAGATTTGCGGGCGTTACAATTATCTCCCCCTAAGGATGATTACGTCCCCGAATCATCAACGAAACAGGGTCGTATAATGACTCCATACGTCATCTCTTCATCCTAGGTAATAATTATAACTTCTACATTCCTTCGATTCTATCTCTTAAACTCATTGACTGTAAGAGTACTCGATCGTGCACCTGCTCTTTACCTCAGGTTAGACTCCAAATTATGACCTTCAAGTCACAATCTCGATCCTTGCTGGATACGAACTTGAGATAAGTTCTTTTATTACTACTATAGATCGATGTGTCATATTCTAATGACCTATCATCGTATGTTGCAACACTTAGACTTAGGTCTCTTAGAGTTAAATTCTAAAACAGACTATGCCTTCCTTCATGTTCTAATGTGATATAATCACACTTTAACATTAGGCATTTCTAGCCACCAACTTCTTTAACAACGAGTGTGATACTTCTATTGATCGCTTTGATTTCAACCGTTTGGTTTAAGTCGGACGCTACATCAAACTTGGTTCTCTGAACCACACAACATACTCATCGTAGTCGGACTCGATTCGATATGACCACTAGGGTCGGAATATCAACAATCTTCTTAGTCATTACCGAAACGATGGTAACAACACACTTGAATAAAACGAAATCAATTACTAGCTTCTTGGTAACCTTGTGACTTTCCCTGATCCAAGTGTGAGTCCTGTGCTTCCGGTAGTATAGGCCTCTACTACCATCCACACCTACTCATACCCGTCCCAAGTATTGTCTCGCAGTTTTCCAAGTCACCATACAAGAAAATCACATAACAGTTTAACACATCAAATATCAAAACGAAGGTTTTATATTATTCCTTAAAATGTTTACATAGGTGTTCATGTTCACCCTAAACTATGCCCCTAACAGGCTACATCGCGAGGTACTATCTACACGATTACTCCATAACTCGATCCTTGGATGTCAAGCGTTAACTCCTGAATCTTCGCATTGTCATCTGCTTCGTCAAGGATCATTTGAAATGTTCTCGCCTTTTGCTTTGGCGGCACATATGGCTTTGTAGCCCCCTCTCTCTTTGGGTAGTCTTGCTTTCCTTTTTGGACCTTGAAGATCCTTCAAACTTCCGCTTCTCTCCTGACTTATCTTTTTCTAGACCCTTTTCTCTTACCTGGGCCTCTACGTTCTTAGCTGCCCTAACAGCTGTTTTCAAGGTAGTTGCCATTTTGACCATTGGGCCAAAGTCAGTGGGCAGTCCGTTAGCAAACCTATCAATCTTGGAGAGTTTAGAAGGCACCAAGTAGGGGAATAGCTTCATCCTCTTGGTGAATGCGGTGGCATACTCATCAACACTCATCTTCCCTTTCCTCAGGTTCTGAAACTCGTTGTTTAGGTCTATCAGATCTATCTCCGAGCAGTACTGCATTTTCAACTGTTCCAAGAACTCTTCCCATGACATCCTTAAGGCTTCTCCTCGTGGCATCGTATCTGCCAATAGCTTCCACCAGCTCAAGACTCCAGTTTTCAGTTGTCTTACGGCGAAGACATTCTTCTGTTTCTCGCTACAGTCGCAGCTCTCAAACACCATTTCCATCTCGGAGATCCAATCCATAATCTCAACAGGCTTTGGGCTTCCTGAGAGACTTGGTGGTTTCGCACCCAAGAAATTCTTGTACATTCGCCCATCCTTGTCGTTTCTCCTCTCCAGGCCATCTTGAGTCCCCACTTGACTCACTTGGCGACTGTAGTTCCCTTCCTCCGATTGCTCGGGAATCAGCTCAGGTTGCTCAGTGGGCATAGTAGGTTCGTCCCTATTCGACATCCTCCTCATTTCTTCCCTTTATTCAGTTAGCATAGCCCGAATCATGGCTTGAACTCTAGCCATCGTGACTGGCTCAGGTGCAACTTCTTCTACAACAGGTATTTGCTGAACCACTAGGGGTTGGTTCCTATTCTTATTTGCATTCACGTTTCCGCTACGGGTCCTTGCCATCTTGATCTATACACCGAATAAGGTGAATCTAGACCTTTACTTAGGATTGACGTTTAAATCATCCTTATCACTCCGAAACGTTTACATGCTAGTTCTAATATCGTAGTCGTACGTTTAGATTCCTAAACATATAAGGTTTCCAGATCCGGTCGGCAACAGACCATAGATCCGAATAAATAACAGCATCTAAGGCATAAAGCATTTAGCACATAAAAGCATTTTAGGCATAATTCCTAAAATAAGCTAGTGCTCACACCTCACAATCATCGCTTAGCATTCTAAGTTTAAGTCTAGAAATAAATCCATATTCCTAGTTCGCTTAAACTAATGCTCTGATACCAACTGTGACATCCCCATTTTCACGGCCAGAAAAGACCGATGTTGTTTATGCTTTATAAAAATCAGAGTACTTCATTTTATAAAAATGTTGCGGAATTTGTTCCCAGAAAAACATGGTAAATACGTTATTAAAACATTTTCGAAGAAACGTATTTATTTCATTTTAAAACGTTTGGGATGTCATCGTTAATACAGAAACATAAGCATAAACAGAACTTACAATTATTTACACTAGTGATCTACATCTCTTTAAATCTCTCAGTATAATGTCACTTCATATCAACACCTGTGATATAAATAAACTGAGTGGGTCAGGTTGGGAAACCTGGTGAGTACATAGGGTTTTCAACTCACAATAATATAATTATTATGTTTAAACAATCAAACAATCAACCCAATTACCCATCCCCATTATCTTCTTTATTCTTAAGGATCTACCCTAAGAATCAGTTATTTCTCATTCATTCATTCCTAAGGATCATCCTAAGGAAACAACATGAAGTCCATTGTTGCCAATGACACATTGGTCAAGCGCAGCTGCTAATATTGTCACTTAGGCTCAGCTGCCAGAATTAGGACATTTTCTATGAGGCGCTTCTGCCGGTATTGACCTTTAAACACTACTGTCATGGTCATAAGGCTCCCTATTAGGCGCAGCTGCCGATACTATCATTGGAGCGCAGCTGCTAGGACGTTTACCGTAGATCTAAATCATCTACGGGTTGTGGCGCAGCTGCCAGTGCTCATCTATAGGGTACTAGGTCCACTGCTGCCAATGTATACCTATAGGGCACTAGGTCCGTACTACTAATGTTCCTCTATTTCAGCTTTTATCCATCATCATTCATCTACCCATGTTTTACCCAAAATATCTTGTAGATATAAAATACTTTATACAGTTTACATCATTTAAAACATGTATAAAAATCTTTCACCAGCATAGACAGCAAGTATTCAGACAATATGCACACATAGCACGTAAATTTATAATTAAATACTTCATATCTATGTGTAAGACGAAAGTAACTATGCACTCACTTGAAAGGTGGTGAGTCGGCACTCGGACAGCACTTCGTTACTCTTAAAACAATTATCCCTTGACGAAACCTAGTATCATTACCACTAGAGTTTAGTCTAACGCTTGACGAGACTAATTTAATAGTCTAGCTATTATTACTATTATATAAGCATTAAATAACACTCAATATAACTCATAATAATAGCCTAAATAATTATTTTAAGGTCCTAACAATGTTACTATAATTAAATAAAATCTATATTAAATATATTATAGGCGTAGCTCACTTACAGCGGGTTTTTATTAAAAACCGGGCTTCGCTGGAGCAGCGTTTCCGAGCCGAAAGCTTTTCTTCTCGGAGCCGTCGGGCGCTCCGGGGCTTTCTTCTCGTGATAGGGAGGTTCCCTAGACTTGGGAGGGGTTTAGGGAGGTTAGAGAGAAGTTAGAGAGAGAAAGAAAGGCTTATGGTGTGAAGAAAATATGAGGAGTTCACCCTTGTATTTATAGGAGTTTTATAGTAAAGTAGTCTCTAAGCTTCGTCCGTAACTTTTGCATACGAGCTCCATTTTTGTCTGTCTTTTTACCGTTGAGTTCCTATTAATGAGATCTTCAACTTTCATTTAGACCTCGTTGGCTAATTCTCATTCTATCTCGTATTTACAAAACTGTACCGAATTCGCCGCGCTCGAAAAGTAGGGACTAAGCTTCGTCCATAACTTTTGCATACGAGCTCCATTTTTGTCTGTCTTTTTACCGTTGAGTTCCTATTAATGAGATCTTCAACTCTCATTTAGACCTCGTTGGCTAATTCTCATTCTATCTCGTATTTACAAAACTATATCGAATTCGCCGCGCTCGAAAAGTAGGGACTAAGCTTCGTCCATAACTTTTGCATACGAGCTCTATTATCGACGTTCTTTATATCCACGCGTTGGTATTTATGAGTACTACAACTTTCATTTAGATCCCGTCGGCTAAAAATCGACCGATCTAAAATTCAGATTTCGGGTTGTGCACTCCTATGCTAAATCTTAGAAAAATCATAACTTCCTCATACGAAGTCAGATTTGGGCGTTCTTTTTATCGATGTTCTTAGTTTAACATATTCTACGACTTTCGTTTAGATCGCTAAGGCTAAATCTCGCTCTATCATAAATTCACTATTTACGCTTCTCGGTATCGTGCCGGTTCCGTCGCGAAACTTCAACGGGTCATAACTTCTTCGTTATAACTCGGTTTTAGGCGTTCTTTATACGTACGAAAACCTTGTAACATACTCTACAACTTGATTAAGATTATTTATTCTAAATAATCTTTTGTCGAAAAGTCGTTTTCGACCCCTATTGCCTCTAATTTGACTAGCCCAGATTTGCGGGCGTTACAATTATCTCCCCCTAAGGATGATTACGTCCCCGAATCATCAACGAAACAGGGTCGTATAATGACTCCATACGTCATCTCTTCATCCTAGGTAATAATTATAACTTCTACATTCCTTCGATTCTATCTCTTAAACTCATTGACTGTAAGAGTACTCGATCGTGCACCTGCTCTCTACCTCAGGTTAGACTCCAAATTATGACCTTCAAGTCACAATCTCGATCCTTGCTGGATACGAACTTGAGATAAGTTCTTTTATTACTACTATAGATCGATGTGTCATATTCTAATGACCTATCATCGTATGTTGCAACACTTAGACTTAGGTCTCTTAGAGTTAAATTCTAAAACAGACTATGCCTTCCTTCATGTTCTAATGTGATATAATCACACTTTAACATTAGGCATTTCTAGCCACCAACTTCTTTAACAACGAGTGTGATACTTCTATTGATCGCTTTGATTTCAACCGTTTGGTTTAAGTCGGACGCTACATCAAACTTGGTTCTCTGAACCACACAACATACTCATCGTAGTCGGACTCGATTCGATATGACCACTAGGGTCGGAATATCAACAATCTTCTTAGTCATTACCGAAACGATGGTAACAACACACTTGAATAAAACGAAATCAATTACTAGCTTCTTGGTAACCTTGTGACTTTCCCTGATCCAAGTGTGAGTCCTGTGCTTCCGGTAGTATAGGCCTCTACTACCATCCACACCTACTCATACCCGTCCCAAGTATTGTCTCGCAGTTTTCCAAGTCACCATACAAGAAAATCACATAACAGTTTAACACATCAAATATCAAAACGAAGGTTTTATATTATTCCTTAAAATGTTTACATAGGTGTTCAAGTTCACCCTAAACTATGCCCCTAACAGGCTACATCGCGAGGTACTATCTACACGATTACTCCATAACTCGATCCTTGGATGTCAAGCGTTAACTCCTGAATCTCCGCATTGTCATCTGCTTCGTCAAGGATCATTTGAAATGTTCTCGCCTTTTGCTTTGGCGGCACATATGGCTTTGTAGCCCCCTCTCTCTTTGGGTAGTCTTGCTTTCCTTTTTGGACCTTGAAGATCCTTCAAACTTCCGCTTCTCTCCTGACTTATCTTTTTCTAGACCCTTTTCTCTTACCTGGGCCTCTACGTTCTTAGCTGCCCTAACAGCTGTTTTCAAGGTAGTTGCCATTTTGACCATTGGGCCAAAGTCAGTGGGCAGTCCGTTAGCAAACCTATCAATCTTGGAGAGTTTAGAAGGCACCAAGTAGGGGAATAGCTTCATCCTCTTGGTGAATGCGGTGGCATACTCATCAACACTCATCTTCCCTTTCTTCAGGTTCTGAAACTCGTTGTTTAGGTCTATCAGATCTATCTCCGAGCAGTACTGCATTTTCAACTGTTCCAAGAACTCTTCCCATGACATCCTTAAGGCTTCTCCTCGTGGCATCGTATCTGCCAATAGCTTCCACCAGCTCAAGACTCCAGTTTTCAGTTGTCTTACGGCGAAGACATTCTTCTGTTTCTCGCTACAGTCGCAGCTCTCAAACACCATTTCCATCTCGGAGATCCAATCCATAATCTCAACAGGCTTTGGGCTTCCTGAGAGACTTGGTGGTTTCGCACCCAAGAAATTCTTGTACATTCGCCCATCCTTGTCGTTTCTCCTCTCCAGGCCATCTTGAGTCCCCACTTGACTCACTTGGCGACTGTAGTTCCCTTCCTCCGATTGCTCGGGAATCAGCTCAGGTTGCTCAGTGGGCATAGTAGGTTCGTCCCTATTCGACATCCTCCTCATTTCTTCCCTTTATTCAGTTAGCATAGCCCGAATCATGGCTTGAACTCTAGCCATCGTGACTGGCTCAGGTGCAACTTCTTCTACAACAGGTATTTGCTGAACCACTAGGGGTTGGTTCCTATTCTTATTTGCATTCACGTTTCCGCTACGGGTCCTTGCCATCTTGATCTATACACCGAATAAGGTGAATCTAGACCTTTACTTAGGATTGACGTTTAAATCATCCTTATCACTCCGAAACGTTTACATGCTAGTTCTAATATCGTAGTCGTACGTTTAGATTCCTAAACATATAAGGTTTCCAGATCCGGTCGGCAACAGACCATAGATCCGAATAAATAACAGCATATAAGGCATAAAGCATTTAGCACATAAAAGCATTTTAGGCATAATTCCTAAAATAAGCTAGTGCTCACACCTCACAATCATCGCTTAGCATTCTAAGTTTAAGTCTAGAAATAAATCCATATTCCTAGTTCGCTTAAACTAATGCTCTGATACCAACTGTGACATCCCCATTTTCACGGCCAGAAAAGACCGATGTTGTTTATGCTTTATAAAAATCAGAGTACTTCATTTTATAAAAATGTTGCGGAATTTGTTCCCAGAAAAACATGGTAAATACGTTATTAAAACATTTTCGAAGAAACGTATTTATTTCATTTTAAAACGTTTGGGATGTCATCGTTAATACAGAAACATAAGCATAAACAGAACTTACAATTATTTACACTAGTGATCTACATCTCTTTAAATCTCTCAGTGTAATGTCACTTCATATCAACACCTGTGATATAAATAAACTGAGTGGGTCAGGTTGGGAAACCTGGTGAGTACATAGGGTTTTCAACTCACAATAATATAATTATTATGTTTAAACAATCAAACAATCAACCCAATTACCCATCCCCATTATCTTCTTTATTCTTAAGGATCTACCCTAAGAATCAGTTATTTCTCATTCATTCATTCCTAAGGATCATCCTAAGGAAACAACATGAAGTCCATTGTTGCCAATGACACATTGGTCAAGCGCAGCTGCTAATATTGTCACTTAGGCTCAGCTGCCAGAATTAGGACATTTTCTATGAGGCGCTTCTGCCGGTATTGACCTTTAAACACTACTGTCATGGTCATAAGGCTCCCTATTAGGCGCAGCTGCCGATACTATCCTTGGAGCGCAGCTGCTAGGACGTTTACCGTAGATCTAAATCATCTACGGGTTGTGGCGCAGCTGCCAGTGCTCATCTATAGGGTACTAGGTCCACTGCTGCCAATGTATACCTATAGGGCACTAGGTCCGTACTACTAATGTTCCTCTATTTCAGCTTTTATCCATCATCATTCATCTACCCATGTTTTACCCAAAATATCTTGTAGATATAAAATACTTTATACAGTTTACATCATTTAAAACATGTATAAAAATCTTTCACCAGCATAGACAGCAAGTATTCAGACAATATGCACACATAGCACGTAAATTTATAATAAAATACTTCATATCTATGTGTAAGACGAAAGTAACTATGCACTCACTTGAAAGGTGGTGAGTCGGCACTCGGACAGCACTTCGTTACTCTTAAAACAATTATCCCTTGACGAAACCTAGTATCATTACCACTAGAGTTTAGTCTAACGCTTGACGAGACTAATTTAATAGTCTAGCTATTATTACTATTATATAAGCATTAAATAACACTCAATATAACTCATAATAATAGCCTAAATAATTATTTTAAGGTCCTAACAATGTTACTATAATTAAATAAAATCTATATTAAATATATTATAGGCGTAGCTCACTTACAGCGGGTTTTTATTAAAAACCGGGCTTCGCTGGAGCAGCGTTTCCGAGCCGAAAGCTTTTCTTCTCGGAGCCGTCGGGCGCTCCGGGGCTTTCTTCTCGTGATAGGGAGGTTCCCTAGACTTGGGAGGGGTTTAGGGAGGTTAGAGAGAAGTTAGAGAGAGAAAGAAAGGCTTATGGTGTGAAGAAAATATGAGGAGTTCACCCTTGTATTTATAGGAGTTTTATAGTAAAGTAGTCTCTAAGCTTCGTCCGTAACTTTTGCATACGAGCTCCATTTTTGTCTGTCTTTTTACCGTTGAGTTCCTATTAATGAGATCTTCAACTTTCATTTAGACCTCGTTGGCTAATTCTCATTCTATCTCGTATTTACAAAACTGTACCGAATTCGCCGCGCTCGAAAAGTAGGGACTAAGCTTCGTCCATAACTTTTGCATACGAGCTCCATTTTTTTCTGTCTTTTTACCGTTGAGTTCCTATTAATGAGATCTTCAACTCTCATTTAGACCTCGTTGGCTAATTCTCATTCTATCTCGTATTTACAAAACTATATCGAATTCGCCGCGCTCGAAAAGTAGGGACTAAGCTTCGTCCATAACTTTTGCATACGAGCTCTATTATCGACGTTCTTTATATCCACGCGTTGGTATTTACGAGTACTACAACTTTCATTTAGATCCCGTCGGCTAAAAATCGACCGATCTAAAATTCAGATTTCGGGTTGTGCACTGCTATGCTAAATCTTAGAAAAATCATAACTTCCTCATACGAAGTCAGATTTGGGCGTTCTTTTTATCGATGTTCTTAGTTTAACATATTCTACGACTTTCTTTTAGATCGCTAAGGCTAAATCTCGCTCTATCGTAAATTCACTATTTACGCTTCTCGGTATCGTGCCGGTTCCGTCGCGAAACTTCAACGGGTCATAACTTCTTCGTTATAACTCGGTTTTAGGCGTTCTTTATACGTACGAAAACCTTGTAACATACTCTACAACTTGATTAAGATTATTTATTCTAAATAATCTTTTGTCGAAAAGTCGTTTTCGACCCCTATTGCCTCTAATTTGACTAGCCCAGATTTGCGGGCGTTACAATTATCTCCCCCTAAGGATGATTACGTCCCCGAATCATCAACGAAACAGGGTCGTATAATGACTCCATACGTCATCTCTTCATCCTAGGTAATAATTATAACTTCTACATTCCTTCGATTCTATCTCTTAAACTCATTGACTGTAAGAGTACTCGATCGTGCACCTGCTCTCTACCTCAGGTTAGACTCCAAATTATGACCTTCAAGTCACAATCTCGATCCTTGCTGGATACGAACTTGAGATAAGTTCTTTTATTACTACTATAGATCGATGTGTCATATTCTAATGACCTATCATCGTATGTTGCAACACTTAGACTTAGGTCTCTTAGAGTTAAATTCTAAAACAGACTATGCCTTCCTTCATGTTCTAATGTGATATAATCACACTTTAACATTAGGCATTTCTAGCCACCAACTTCTTTAACAACGAGTGTGATACTTCTATTGATCGCTTTGATTTCAACCGTTTGGTTTAAGTCGGACGCTACATCAAACTTGGTTCTCTGAACCACACAACATACTCATCGTAGTCGGACTCGATTCGATATGACCACTAGGGTCGGAATATCAACAATCTTCTTAGTCATTACCGAAACGATGGTAACAACACACTTGAATAAAACGAAATCAATTACTAGCTTCTTGGTAACCTTGTGACTTTCCCTGATCCAAGTGTGAGTCCTGTGCTTCCGGTAGTATAGGCCTCTACTACCATCCACACCTACTCATACCCGTCCCAAGTATTGTCTCGCAGTTTTCCAAGTCACCATACAAGAAAATCACATAACAGTTTAACACATCAAATATCAAAACGAAGGTTTTATATTATTCCTTAAAATGTTTACATAGGTGTTCAAGTTCACCCTAAACTATGCCCCTAACAGGCTACATCGCGAGGTACTATCTACACGATTACTCCATAACTCGATCCTTGGATGTCAAGCGTTAACTCCTGAATCTTCGCATTGTCATCTGCTTCGTCAAGGATCATTTGAAATGTTCTCGCCTTTTGCTTTGGCGGCACATATGGCTTTGTAGCCCCCTCTCTCTTTGGGTAGTCTTGCTTTCCTTTTTGGACCTTGAAGATCCTTCAAACTTCCGCTTCTCTCCTGACTTATCTTTTTCTAGACCCTTTTCTCTTACCTGGGCCTCTACGTTCTTAGCTGCCCTAACAGCTGTTTTCAAGGTAGTTGCCATTTTGACCATTGGGCCAAAGTCAGTGGGCAGTCCGTTAGCAAACCTATCAATCTTGGAGAGTTTAGAAGGCACCAAGTAGGGGAATAGCTTCATCCTCTTGGTGAATGCGGTGGCATACTCATCAACACTCATCTTCCCTTTCCTCAGGTTCTGAAACTCGTTGTTTAGGTCTATCAGATCTATCTCCGAGCAGTACTGCATTTTCAACTGTTCCAAGAACTCTTCCCATGACATCCTTAAGGCTTCTCCTCGTGGCATCGTATCTGCCAATAGCTTCCACCAGCTCAAGACTCCAGTTTTCAGTTGTCTTACGGCGAAGACATTCTTCTGTTTCTCGCTACAGTCGCAGCTCTCAAACACCATTTCCATCTCGGAGATCCAATCCATAATCTCAACAGGCTTTGGGCTTCCTGAGAGACTTGGTGGTTTCGCACCCAAGAAATTCTTGTACATTCGCCCATCCTTGTCGTTTCTCCTCTCCAGGCCATCTTGAGTCCCCACTTGACTCACTTGGCGACTGTAGTTCCCTTCCTCCGATTGCTCGGGAATCAGCTCAGGTTGCTCAGTGGGCATAGTAGGTTCGTCCCTATTCGACATCCTCCTCATTTCTTCCCTTTATTCAGTTAGCATAGCCCGAATCATGGCTTGAACTCTAGCCATCGTGACTGGCTCAGGTGCAACTTCTTCTACAACAGGTATTTGCTGAACCACTAGGGGTTGGTTCCTATTCTTATTTGCATTCACGTTTCCGCTACGGGTCCTTGCCATCTTGATCTATACACCGAATAAGGTGAATCTAGACCTTTACTTAGGATTGACGTTTAAATCATCCTTATCACTCCGAAACGTTTACATGCTAGTTCTAATATCGTAGTCGTACGTTTAGATTCCTAAACATATAAGGTTTCCAGATCCGGTCGGCAACAGACCATAGATCCGAATAAATAACAGCATATAAGGCATAAAGCATTTAGCACATAAAAGCATTTTAGGCATAATTCCTAAAATAAGCTAGTGCTCACACCTCACAATCATCGCTTAGCATTCTAAGTTTAAGTCTAGAAATAAATCCATATTCCTAGTTCGCTTAAACTAATGCTCTGATACCAACTGTGACATCCCCATTTTCACGGCCAGAAAAGACCGATGTTGTTTATGCTTTATAAAAATCAGAGTACTTCATTTTATAAAAATGTTGCGGAATTTGTTCCCAGAAAAACATGGTAAATACGTTATTAAAACATTTTCGAAGAAACGTATTTATTTCATTTTAAAACGTTTGGGATGTCATCGTTAATACAGAAACATAAGCATAAACAGAACTTACAATTATTTACACTAGTGATCTACATCTCTTTAAATCTCTCAGTGTAATGTCACTTCATATCAACACCTGTGATATAAATAAACTGAGTGGGTCAGGTTGGGAAACCTGGTGAGTACATAGGGTTTTCAACTCACAATAATATAATTATTATGTTTAAACAATCAAACAATCAACCCAATTACCCATCCCCATTATCTTCTTTATTCTTAAGGATCTACCCTAAGAATCAGTTATTTCTCATTCATTCATTCCTAAGGATCATCCTAAGGAAACAACATGAAGTCCATTGTTGCCAATGACACATTGGTCAAGCGCAGCTGCTAATATTGTCACTTAGGCTCAGCTGCCAGAATTAGGACATTTTCTATGAGGCGCTTCTGCCGGTATTGACCTTTAAACACTACTGTCATGGTCATAAGGCTCCCTATTAGGCGCAGCTGCCGATACTATCCTTGGAGCGCAGCTGCTAGGACGTTTACCGTAGATCTAAATCATCTACGGGTTGTGGCGCAGCTGCCAGTGCTCATCTATAGGGTACTAGGTCCACTGCTGCCAATGTATACCTATAGGGCACTAGGTCCGTACTACTAATGTTCCTCTATTTCAGCTTTTATCCATCATCATTCATCTACCCATGTTTTACCCAAAATATCTTGTAGATATAAAATACTTTATACAGTTTACATCATTTAAAACATGTATAAAAATCTTTCACCAGCATAGACAGCAAGTATTCAGACAATATGCACACATAGCACGTAAATTTATAATAAAATACTTCATATCTATGTGTAAGACGAAAGTAACTATGCACTCACTTGAAAGGTGGTGAGTCGGCACTCGGACAGCACTTCGTTACTCTTAAAACAATTATCCCTTGACGAAACCTAGTATCATTACCACTAGAGTTTAGTCTAACGCTTGACGAGACTAATTTAATAGTCTAGCTATTATTACTATTATATAAGCATTAAATAACACTCAATATAACTCATAATAATAGCCTAAATAATTATTTTAAGGTCCTAACAATGTTACTATAATTAAATAAAATCTATATTAAATATATTATAGGCGTAGCTCACTTACAGCGGGTTTTTATTAAAAACCGGGCTTCGCTGGAGCAGCGTTTCCGAGCCGAAAGCTTTTCTTCTCGGAGCCGTCGGGCGCTCCGGGGCTTTCTTCTCGTGATAGGGAGGTTCCCTAGACTTGGGAGGGGTTTAGGGAGGTTAGAGAGAAGTTAGAGAGAGAAAGAAAGGCTTATGGTGTGAAGAAAATATGAGGAGTTCACCCTTGTATTTATAGGAGTTTTATAGTAAAGTAGTCTCTAAGCTTCGTCCGTAACTTTTGCATACGAGCTCCATTTTTGTCTGTCTTTTTACCGTTGAGTTCCTATTAATGAGATCTTCAACTTTCATTTAGACCTCGTTGGCTAATTCTCATTCTATCTCATATTTACAAAACTGTACCGAATTCGCCGCGCTCGAAAAGTAGGGACTAAGCTTCGTCCATAACTTTTGCATACGAGCTCCATTTTTTTCTGTCTTTTTACCGTTGAGTTCCTATTAATGAGATCTTCAACTCTCATTTAGACCTCGTTGGCTAATTCTCATTCTATCTCGTATTTACAAAACTATATCGAATTCGCCGCGCTCGAAAAGTAGGGACTAAGCTTCGTCCATAACTTTTGCATACGAGCTCTATTATCGACGTTCTTTATATCCACGCGTTGGTATTTACGAGTACTACAACTTTCATTTAGATCCCGTCGGCTAAAAATCGACCGATCTAAAATTCAGATTTCGGGTTGTGCACTGCTATGCTAAATCTTAGAAAAATCATAACTTCCTCATACAAAGTCAGATTTGGGCGTTCTTTTTATCGATGTTCTTAGTTTAACATATTCTACGACTTTCGTTTAGATCGCTAAGGCTAAATCTCGCTCTATCGTAAATTCACTATTTACGCTTCTCGGTATCGTGCCGGTTCCGTCGCGAAACTTCAACGGGTCATAACTTCTTCGTTATAACTCGGTTTTAGGCGTTCTTTATACGTACGAAAACCTTGTAACATACTCTACAACTTGATTAAGATTATTTATTCTAAATAATCTTTTGTCGAAAAGTCGTTTTCGACCCCTATTGCCTCTAATTTGACTAGCCCAGATTTGCGGGCGTTACAATTATCTCCCCCTAAGGATGATTATGTCCCCGAATCATCAACGAAACAGGGTCGTATAATGACTCCATACGTCATCTCTTCATCCTAGGTAATAATTATAACTTCTACATTCCTTCGATTCTATCTCTTAAACTCATTGACTGTAAGAGTACTCGATCGTGCACCTGCTCTCTACCTCAGGTTAGACTCCAAATTATGACCTTCAAGTCACAATCTCGATCCTTGCTGGATACGAACTTGAGATAAGTTCTTTTATTACTACTATAGATCGATGTGTCATATTCTAATGACCTATCATCGTATGTTGCAACACTTAGACTTAGGTCTCTTAGAGTTAAATTCTAAAACAGACTATGCCTTCCTTCATGTTCTAATGTGATATAATCACACTTTAACATTAGGCATTTCTAGCCACCAACTTCTTTAACAACGAGTGTGATACTTCTATTGATCGCTTTGATTTCAACCGTTTGGTTTAAGTCGGACGCTACATCAAACTTGGTTCTCTGAACCACACAACATACTCATCGTAGTCGGACTCGATTCGATATGACCACTAGGGTCGGAATATCAACAATCTTCTTAGTCATTACCGAAACGATGGTAACAACACACTTGAATAAAACGAAATCAATTACTAGCTTCTTGGTAACCTTGTGACTTTCCCTGATCCAAGTGTGAGTCCTGTGCTTCCGGTAGTATAGGCCTCTACTACCATCCACACCTACTCATACCCGTCCCAAGTATTGTCTCGCAGTTTTCCAAGTCACCATACAAGAAAATCACATAACAGTTTAACACATCAAATATCAAAACGAAGGTTTTATATTATTCCTTAAAATGTTTACATAGGTGTTCAAGTTCACCCTAAACTATGCCCCTAACAGGCTACATCGCGAGGTACTATCTACACGATTACTCCATAACTCGATCCTTGGATGTCAAGCGTTAACTCCTGAATCTTCGCATTGTCATCTGCTTCGTCAAGGATCATTTGAAATGTTCTCGCCTTTTGCTTTGGCGGCACATATGGCTTTGTAGCCCCCTCTCTCTTTGGGTAGTCTTGCTTTCCTTTTTGGACCTTGAAGATCCTTCAAACTTCCGCTTCTCTCCTGACTTATCTTTTTCTAGACCCTTTTCTCTTACCTGGGCCTCTACGTTCTTAGCTGCCCTAACAGCTGTTTTCAAGGTAGTTGCCATTTTGACCATTGGGCCAAAGTCAGTGGGCAGTCCGTTAGCAAACCTATCAATCTTGGAGAGTTTAGAAGGCACCAAGTAGGGGAATAGCTTCATCCTCTTGGTGAATGCGGTGGCATACTCATCAACACTCATCTTCCCTTTCTTCAGGTTCTGAAACTCGTTGTTTAGGTCTATCAGATCTATCTCCGAGCAGTACTGCATTTTCAACTGTTCCAAGAACTCTTCCCATGACATCCTTAAGGCTTCTCCTCGTGGCATCGTATCTGCCAATAGCTTCCACCAGCTCAAGACTCCAGTTTTCAGTTGTCTTACGGCGAAGACATTCTTCTGTTTCTCGCTACAGTCGCAGCTCTCAAACACCATTTCCATCTCGGAGATCCAATCCATAATCTCAACAGGCTTTGGGCTTCCTGAGAGACTTGGTGGTTTCGCACCCAAGAAATTCTTGTACATTCGCCCATCCTTGTCGTTTCTCCTCTCCAGGCCATCTTGAGTCCCCACTTGACTCACTTGGCGACTGTAGTTCCCTTCCTCCGATTGCTCGGGAATCAGCTCAGGTTGCTCAGTGGGCATAGTAGGTTCGTCCCTATTCGACATCCTCCTCATTTCTTCCCTTTATTCAGTTAGCATAGCCCGAATCATGGCTTGAACTCTAGCCATCGTGACTGGCTCAGGTGCAACTTCTTCTACAACAGGTATTTGCTGAACCACTAGGGGTTGGTTCCTATTCTCATTTGCATTCACGTTTCCGCTACGGGTCCTTGCCATCTTGATCTATACACCGAATAAGGTGAATCTAGACCTTTACTTAGGATTGACGTTTAAATCATCCTTATCACTCCGAAACGTTTACATGCTAGTTCTAATATCGTAGTCGTACGTTTAGATTCCTAAACATATAAGGTTTCCAGATCCGGTCGGCAACAGACCATAGATCCGAATAAATAACAGCATATAAGGCATAAAGCATTTAGCACATAAAAGCATTTTAGGCATAATTCCTAAAATAAGCTAGTGCTCACACCTCACAATCATCGCTTAGCATTCTAAGTTTAAGTCTAGAAATAAATCCATATTCCTAGTTTGCTTAAACTAATGCTCTGATACCAACTGTGACATCCCCATTTTCACGGTCAGAAAAGACCGATGTTGTTTATGCTTTATAAAAATCAGAGTACTTCATTTTATAAAAATGTTGCGGAATTTGTTCCCAGAAAAACATGGTAAATACGTTATTAAAACATTTTCGAAGAAACGTATTTATTTCATTTTAAAACGTTTGGGATGTCATCGTTAATACAGAAACATAAGCATAAACAGAACTTACAATTATTTACACTAGTGATCTACATCTCTTTAAATCTCTCAGTGTAATGTCACTTCATATCAACACCTGTGATATAAATAAACTGAGTGGGTCAGGTTGGGAAACCTGGTGAGTACATAGGGTTTTCAACTCACAATAATATAATTATTATGTTTAAACAATCAAACAATCAACCCAATTACCCATCCCCATTATCTTCTTTATTCTTAAGGATCTACCCTAAGAATCAGTTATTTCTCATTCATTCATTCCTAAGGAAACAACATGAAGTCCATTGTTGCCAATGACACATTGGTCAAGCGCAGCTGCTAATATTGTCACTTAGGCTCAGCTGCCAGAATTAGGACATTTTCTATGAGGCGCTTCTGCCGGTATTGACCTTTAAACACTACTGTCATGGTCATAAGGCTCCCTATTAGGCGCAGCTGCCGATACTATCCTTGGAGCGCAGCTGCTAGGACGTTTACCGTAGATCTAAATCATCTACGGGTTGTGGCGCAGCTGCCAGTGCTCATCTATAGGGTACTAGGTCCACTGCTGCCAATGTATACCTATAGGGCACTAGGTCCGTACTACTAATGTTCCTCTATTTCAGCTTTTATCCATCATCATTCATCTACCCATGTTTTACCCAAAATATCTTGTAGATATAAAATACTTTATACAGTTTACATCATTTAAAACATGTATAAAAATCTTTCACCAGCATAGACAGCAAGTATTCAGACAATATGCACACATAGCACGTAAATTTATAATAAAATACTTCATGTCTATGTGTAAGACGAAAGTAACTATGCACTCACTTGAAAGGTGGTGAGTCGGCACTCGGACAGCACTTCGTTACTCTTAAAACAATTATCCCTTGACGAAACCTAGTATCATTACCACTAGAGTTTAGTCTAACGCTTGACGAGACTAATTTAATAGTCTAACTATTATTACTATTATATAAGCATTAAATAACACTCAATATAACTCATAATAATAGCCTAAATAATTATTTTAAGGTCCTAACAATGTTACTATAATTAAATAAAATCTATATTAAATATATTATAGGCGTAGCTCACTTACAGCGGGTTTTTATTAAAAACCGGGCTTCGCTGGAGCAGCGTTTCCGAGCCGAAAGCTTTTCTTCTCGGAGCCGTCGGGCGCTCCGGGGCTTTCTTCTCGTGATAGGGAGGTTCCCTAGACTTGGGAGGGGTTTAGGGAGGTTAGAGAGAAGTTAGAGAGAGAAAGAAAGGCTTATGGTGTGAAGAAAATATGAGGAGTTCACCCTTGTATTTATAGGAGTTTTATAGTAAAGTAGTCTCTAAGCTTCGTCCGTAACTTTTGCATACGAGCTCCATTTTTGTCTGTCTTTTTACCGTTGAGTTCCTATTAATGAGATCTTCAACTTTCATTTAGACCTCGTTGGCTAATTCTCATTCTATCTCATATTTACAAAACTGTACCGAATTCGCCGCGCTCGAAAAGTAGGGACTAAGCTTCGTCCATAACTTTTGCATACGAGCTCCATTTTTTTCTGTCTTTTTACCGTTGAGTTCCTATTAATGAGATCTTCAACTCTCATTTAGACCTCGTTGGCTAATTCTCATTCTATCTCGTATTTACAAAACTATATCGAATTCGCCGCGCTCGAAAAGTAGGGACTAAGCTTCGTCCATAACTTTTGCATACGAGCTCTATTATCGACGTTCTTTATATCCACGCGTTGGTATTTACGAGTACTACAACTTTCATTTAGATCCCGTCGGCTAAAAATCGACCGATCTAAAATTCAGATTTCGGGTTGTGCACTGCTATGCTAAATCTTAGAAAAATCATAACTTCCTCATACAAAGTCAGATTTGGGCGTTCTTTTTATCGATGTTCTTAGTTTAACATATTCTACGACTTTCGTTTAGATCGCTAAGGCTAAATCTCGCTCTATCGTAAATTCACTATTTACGCTTCTCGGTATCGTGCCGGTTCCGTCGCGAAACTTCAACGGGTCATAACTTCTTCGTTATAACTCGGTTTTAGGCGTTCTTTATACGTACGAAAACCTTGTAACATACTCTACAACTTGATTAAGATTATTTATTCTAAATAATCTTTTGTCGAAAAGTCGTTTTCGACCCCTATTGCCTCTAATTTGACTAGCCCAGATTTGCGGGCGTTACAATTATCTCCCCCTAAGGATGATTACGTCCCCGAATCATCAACGAAACAGGGTCGTATAATGACTCCATACGTCATCTCTTCATCCTAGGTAATAATTATAACTTCTACATTCCTTCGATTCTATCTCTTAAACTCATTGACTGTAAGAGTACTCGATCGTGCACCTGCTCTCTACCTCAGGTTAGACTCCAAATTATGACCTTCAAATCACAATCTCGATCCTTGCTGGATACGAACTTGAGATAAGTTCTTTTATTACTACTATAGATCGATGTGTCATATTCTAATGACCTATCATCGTATGTTGCAACACTTAGACTTAGGTCTCTTAGAGTTAAATTCTAAAACAGACTATGCCTTCCTTCATGTTCTAATGTGATATAATCACACTTTAACATTAGGCATTTCTAGCCACCAACTTCTTTAACAACGAGTGTGATACTTCTATTGATCGCTTTGATTTCAACCGTTTGGTTTAAGTCGGACGCTACATCAAACTTGGTTCTCTGAACCACACAACATACTCATCGTAGTCGGACTCGATTCGATATGACCACTAGGGTCGGAATATCAACAATCTTCTTAGTCATTACCGAAACGATGGTAACAACACACTTGAATAAAACGAAATCAATTACTAGCTTCTTGGTAACCTTGTGACTTTCCCTGATCCAAGTGTGAGTCCTGTGCTTCCGGTAGTATAGGCCTCTACTACCATCCACACCTACTCATACCCGTCCCAAGTATTGTCTCGCAGTTTTCCAAGTCACCATACAAGAAAATCACATAACAGTTTAACACATCAAATATCAAAACGAAGGTTTTATATTATTCCTTAAAATGTTTACATAGGTGTTCAAGTTCACCCTAAACTATGCCCCTAACAGGCTACATCGCGAGGTACTATCTACACGATTACTCCATAACTCGATCCTTGGATGTCAAGCGTTAACTCCTGAATCTTCGCATTGTCATCTGCTTCGTCAAGGATCATTTGAAATGTTCTCGCCTTTTGCTTTGGCGGCACATATGGCTTTGTAGCCCCCTCTCTCTTTGGGTAGTCTTGCTTTCCTTTTTGGACCTTGAAGATCCTTCAAACTTCCGCTTCTCTCCTGACTTATCTTTTTCTAGACCCTTTTCTCTTACCTGGGCCTCTACGTTCTTAGCTGCCCTAACAGCTGTTTTCAAGGTAGTTGCCATTTTGACCATTGGGCCAAAGTCAGTGGGCAGTCCGTTAGCAAACCTATCAATCTTGGAGAGTTTAGAAGGCACCAAGTAGGGGAATAGCTTCATCCTCTTGGTGAATGCGGTGGCATACTCATCAACACTCATCTTCCCTTTCTTCAGGTTCTGAAACTCGTTGTTTAGGTCTATCAGATCTATCTCCGAGCAGTACTGCATTTTCAACTGTTCCAAGAACTCTTCCCATGACATCCTTAAGGCTTCTCCTCGTGGCATCGTATCTGCCAATAGCTTCCACCAGCTCAAGACTCCAGTTTTCAGTTGTCTTACGGCGAAGACATTCTTCTGTTTCTCGCTACAGTCGCAGCTCTCAAACACCATTTCCATCTCGGAGATCCAATCCATAATCTCAACAGGCTTTGGGCTTCCTGAGAGACTTGGTGGTTTCGCACCCAAGAAATTCTTGTACATTCGCCCATCCTTGTCGTTTCTCCTCTCCAGGCCATCTTGAGTCCCCACTTGACTCACTTGGCGACTGTAGTTCCCTTCCTCCGATTGCTCGGGAATCAGCTCAGGTTGCTCAGTGGGCATAGTAGGTTCGTCCCTATTCGACATCCTCCTCATTTCTTCCCTTTATTCAGTTAGCATAGCCCGAATCATGGCTTGAACTCTAGCCATCGTGACTGGCTCAGGTGCAACTTCTTCTACAACAGGTATTTGCTGAACCACTAGGGGTTGGTTCCTATTCTCATTTGCATTCACGTTTCCGCTACGGGTCCTTGCCATCTTGATCTATACACCGAATAAGGTGAATCTAGACCTTTACTTAGGATTGACGTTTAAATCATCCTTATCACTCCGAAACGTTTACATGCTAGTTCTAATATCGTAGTCGTACGTTTAGATTCCTAAACATATAAGGTTTCCAGATCCGGTCGGCAACAGACCATAGATCCGAATAAATAACAGCATATAAGGCATAAAGCATTTAGCACATAAAAGCATTTTAGGCATAATTCCTAAAATAAGCTAGTGCTCACACCTCACAATCATCGCTTAGCATTCTAAGTTTAAGTCTAGAAATAAATCCATATTCCTAGTTTGCTTAAACTAATGCTCTGATACCAACTGTGACATCCCCATTTTCACGGCCAGAAAAGACCGATGTTGTTTATGCTTTATAAAAATCAGAGTACTTCATTTTATAAAAATGTTGCGGAATTTGTTCCCAGAAAAACATGGTAAATACGTTATTAAAACATTTTCGAAGAAACGTATTTATTTCATTTTAAAACGTTTGGGATGTCATCGTTAATACAGAAACATAAGCATAAACAGAACTTACAATTATTTACACTAGTGATCTACATCTCTTTAAATCTCTCAGTGTAATGTCACTTCATATCAACACCTGTGATATAAATAAACTGAGTGGGTCAGGTTGGGAAACCTGGTGAGTACATAGGGTTTTCAACTCACAATAATATAATTATTATGTTTAAACAATCAAACAATCAACCCAATTACCCATCCCCATTATCTTCTTTATTCTTAAGGATCTACCCTAAGAATCAGTTATTTCTCATTCATTCATTCCTAAGGATCATCCTAAGGAAACAACATGAAGTCCATTGTTGCCAATGACACATTGGTCAAGCGCAGCTGCTAATATTGTCACTTAGGCTCAGCTGCCAGAATTAGGACATTTTCTATGAGGCGCTTCTGCCGGTATTGACCTTTAAACAGTACTGTCATGGTTATAAGGCTCCCTATTAGGCGCAGCTGCCGATACTATCCTTGGAGCGCAGCTGCTAGGACGTTTACCGTAGATCTAAATCATCTACGGGTTGTGGCGCAGCTGCCAGTGCTCATCTATAGGGTACTAGGTCCACTGCTGCCAATGTATACCTATAGGGCACTAGGTCCGTACTACTAATGTTCCTCTATTTCAGCTTTTATCCATCATCATTCATCTACCCATGTTTTACCCAAAATATCTTGTAGATATAAAATACTTTATACAGTTTACATCATTTAAAACATGTATAAAAATCTTTCACCAGCATAGACAGCAAGTATTCAGACAATATGCACACATAGCACGTAAATTTATAATAAAATACTTCATGTCTATGTGTAAGACGAAAGTAACTATGCACTCACTTGAAAGGTGGTGAGTCGGCACTCGGACAGCACTTCGTTACTCTTAAAACAATTATCCCTTGACGAAACCTAGTATCATTACCACTAGAGTTTAGTCTAACGCTTGACGAGACTAATTTAATAGTCTAGCTATTATTACTATTATATAAGCATTAAATAACACTCAATATAACTCATAATAATAGCCTAAATAATTATTTTAAGGTCCTAACAATGTTACTATAATTAAATAAAATCTATATTAAATATATTATAGGCGTAGCTCACTTACAGCGGGTTTTTATTAAAAACCGGGCTTCGCTGGAGCAGCGTTTCCGAGCCGAAAGCTTTTCTTCTCGGAGCCGTCAGGCGCTCCGGGGCTTTCTTCTCGTGATAGGGAGGTTCCCTAGACTTGGGAGGGGTTTAGGGAGGTTAGAGAGAAGTTAGAGAGAGAAGGAAAGGCTTATGGTGTGAAGAAAATATGAGGAGTTCACCCTTGTATTTATAGGAGTTTTATAGTAAAGTAGTCTCTAAGCTTCGTCCGTAACTTTTGCATACGAGCTCCATTTTTGTCTGTCTTTTTACCGTTGAGTTCCTATTAATGAGATCTTCAACTTTCATTTAGACCTCGTTGGCTAATTCTCATTCTATCTCGTATTTACAAAACTGTACCGAATTCGCCGAGCTCGAAAAGTAGGGACTAAGCTTCGTCCATAACTTTTGCATACGAGCTCCATTTTTGTCTGTCTTTTTACCGTTGAGTTCCTATTAATGAGATCTTCAACTCTCATTTAGACCTCGTTGGCTAATTCTCATTCTATCTCGTATTTACAAAACTATATCGAATTCGCCGCGCTCGAAAAGTAGGGACTAAGCTTCGTCCATAACTTTTGCATACGAGCTCTATTATCGACGTTCTTTATATCCATGCGTTGGTATTTACGAGTACTACAACTTTCATTTAGATCCCGTCGGCTAAAAATCGACCGATCTAAAATTCAGATTTCGGGTTGTGCACTACTATGCTAAATCTTAGAAAAATCATAACTTCCTCATACGAAGTCAGATTTGGGCGTTCTTTTTATCGATGTTCTTAGTTTAACATATTCTACGACTTTCGTTTAGATCGCTAAGGCTAAATCTCGCTCTATCGTAAATTCACTATTTACGCTTCTCGGTATCGTGTCGGTTCCGTCGCGAAACTTCAACGGGTCATAACTTCTTCGTTATAACTCGGTTTTAGGCGTTCTTTATACGTACGAAAACCTTGTAACATACTCTACAACTTGATTAAGATTATTTATTCTAAATAATCTTTTGTCGAAAAGTCGTTTTCGACCCCTATTGCCTCTAATTTGACTAGCCCAGATTTGCGGGCGTTACATTAGCTAAATGTTAATAAATATTTCTAGAGAGGTTCTTTCTTGGGGCTTAAAACCATCTTCATCAACTTTCTAGCTAATTGCTAGAAAGAACCAAAGTTTTCAAAAGTTGTTTCATTTTCTTCTTCTTTGATTATGTTTAATCTTTCTAAGTTCATGCAAGATGATCGTTTAGTGGGAATAAAACTCGTTTTGTTTTATTTAAAATTAAAGTCTTCTATTGCGATCTTTGTGTATATTAAACAATTTTGAATAAAAACCCAAAATTGATGGGTTTTGGTCATAAGACATCCTATGTGCTCATACAAACCCTAATGCTTGGATCTAGGTTTTTCTATTGTACATGCTTTGAATCCAAGACTATAAACCCTAATTCTAGCATACAAGTAATCATATTAGATATTAGAATAGGTTTATAATGTTACCTTGATTGTTATGTAGCAATAACAATCCCAATTCCTCCTTGAATTGACTTTGGAAGGCTTAGAGTCACAAGTGTCACTCCTCTAATGGTTCACAAACACCATAAGCAAGAGGATGAAGAGGAGAGAGGATGGAGGCTGCCCAAAACATGTTCTAACCTTAGAAAAGAAGTTCCCCACTTTTTTGAGCCTTAAGGGTTATATTTATAGTGAGGCTATTAGGGTTATCTAACAAGGAAACCCTAATTTGGTTGCTTAAGCCCTAAGCAACCCATAGACTCCTTTAATCAAGCCCATGGACGATTTCCTTATGGGTTTCCCCATAGAATTCGTCCACCTCTTGATTCAAGGCAATCCATGGCCCAAATTGCAATTATCCTATAATTACAATTCCAGTCCCTTAAGTTTAATTAATCTCTTTTAGTCACAAAACTAATTACCAATTAATTATTGACTAATATTAATTAAACAATATGATTTCTCCTTTAATATATTATTCCCATAATATATTAATAAATCATATTTAATCCTTTCTCTCCATAATTCATCCTATCAAGTTGCTTTGGTGAAGGCAACCCAAAAGCACCATGCACCATCGAGTCAAGTACATACCAAAATAGTTATGGACTTAGACACTAATCCAACAGTCTCCCACTTGGATAAGTCTAACAACTATTCTGCGTATGACTTCAGATCCCGATCTGCAATCGTAGCTTTCCAAAGCCGCTGTCAACTCTGATCATATCAAATACGCGTGTCCTTAGATAAGGGATCATATATTCCTCCATTCTAGATATCATATGAGACATGATTTCAAATCATTCTCTTTGTACTACTTCTCGATTTCTGATTTATGACGACAGACTAATTGAACAAATCAAATTAGCCCTAGCCCGGCCGAGCATTTACGTTTGTCATCACTAAACCATCGAGGGGCCCAAAGATATCGCTTTTATTCTACTTTGAATAAAAGGAATGGATAAACTTTGATACAATGCTCGATTGCACTCACTAACCAAATCACACACAACAATATGTTTTATAACACCAAGTTACTAGTGCGTTTACATATTATCAATGTGCAACCGATTCGCAAGATACAACTCACACATCTTGGTTTCAAGAATATAAGATGTTATCGTCTCACCAATCACTCGTGATACAATTCATGGAATGATCCAAGTGAGCGTGGGTTTAATCCAATGCTCAAATCATATTCATAAGCACTCATGAACGTTGCAGCAAACATTTGCTTATGTCTAATACACTTTAGACAATCCACACACCAATTCACGACAGTCTTCATTCATATCTACTTCCAACATATGAACAACTGTGGCCCGTTCGAATAATTCGATTATTCTTAATAAACTCAATTATTCTGGAAGTCAAAACATGCAAATGTGAAACACAAGAATAATACTAATCCCATATGGCCTTAAACCTTTGAGTATAAATAAAACGCCTTTTATTTATCACCTTATTGATTACTCATTATTTGTCGTTTCGGGTAATCAACTTCTTACTTGAATTCCAACACTTGTCCCATGCTCCTAGCATGCACACAATGTTTACCTATGGTTCTTACTTTGAACAGATTTCCAATCCTTCTCATTTCACAAGTCCAAATCCGTTTTTCATAAGTTAAAGAATATCAAATTCTTGTTACTTATAGAATATGCTAGATTCTAACATTCTATGCAACTATCCTTTCGTAATGTCACTGCACCAAAGTCACAAAGACTATTGCCAATGATATTACAAAGTCCTCTATCAGAGATTGTTACAAGACAATTCCTTAGATATGATGTCTCTCACTCAAAGTACATTCCTTTGAACATCCTTTTGTATAAAAGTTTCTAATCTTAGACATAGATCTTTTAATATTCATTCCCAATATGGACACACTTCCATATGTTCCATATGACAACTTATTCTTAATAGAATCTTATCTATTCCTAATAATGTCGATATGGTCCATCCAGTATGAAAACATTTCCATATCTTCCAATACTATACTTCCAACTACTCACAAGCAACCAATCCTCGTCGAACTTGGATTGTCCTTTGATAGTTGTTTAATTATTTTAGTCTAAACTGATTCTAGTCCTTTTTCCCTTTAAATGTGCTCGACATTTGGAAAATTTTAGAATGGTCAAACATTAAAGCATTTGCAATCGATCCTATACCCGAAGCGTACGGGACACGACGCATAATGTTTTATTTGCTATGTTCTCAAAATTCGAATTGTGAAGAGGGATGCCGTAATCATAATCGAAATTTTAAGAACACACTATGTACCTTTGACTAAATTTTATTAACATTCCATAACCTAAGCCTTTATATTTGAAATGAAGCATAATATTCTCTCCCTTAATTATAGCAAAACAACATTATAACCCTTACGACTTTGCAAGGTATAACTCTTGTTTTCTATAATTAATATTGCCAACTTGCAATAGGTTCCTTAATAACACTTATGCTCCCACTAGCTTCGACATGTATTCAGAAACAACTTAACTTTCAGAAAAACAATACTTATTGAATTTCTTAAGTTCATGTTTCTAATACTTAGTGCTTTGATAATCTTTTATCAAGGTTTCTTGAACTTATACACCTTTGCCTTCGATAGTTCATATGTGTGTCTAAACACTTAAGACTAATTGCCAAACCTCACAATTCAAATTATGGAAAGGGATACCGTAACCATAATCGAATTCGAGAAATGCAATTTCACAATCAGTATCTTCTTAAAATCTCTCTTAGTGAAAGCATTTCCTCACAATCATTTTCATGAAGGAGGAAATCTTATGACACTTAGATTTAAACGGTGTATTTGTTCCTATCCATGTGAATTTGTTAAAACCAAAGTTTACGACAAATTCAAACTCATATGGACCGAAGTTTCTTAATCTTGATTTCTTGCCTTATGGTAGCATAGCTGCCCACCATGTCTTCCAAGTAGTTAAGCAGCTCACCCTTTCCTATCAATGTACCTTTCATTGATTAAGGTGCTTTGTCTTTTATGCGTTCAAAATGAGAACTCATAGAAATCACATGCATAATTAACTCGATTGGATTGGCACATAATCAAAATAATGTCAACACGATAGGTTGTAAACCTCAACTCGTGTGCTAGTGATGATCAATAAGGTTTATTTGATTTGTTCTTGAAACCTTTCAAGACTATTAAGACTCCCACTGACTCCTTGACATGTAGGATCCTTTTGTCAATAAACATTTCTTGACAAACAAATATTCAAGAGTTAGTGTAGCTTTTATCAAGACTCTTCATAAATTGGTTCTAGTTGGTCTTTGTCTTATCCAAGACATCACAACTTTCCACATTTGATGAATGTTATAAACCTTTAATACTTTTCACTCATTGTCACAATCTTAACTTTAAGACTTGTCATTGGAACGAAGTATGATAGACTTCTTGATTTAACCATTTCTTCAATTCTTGATTCCTCTTCTTAGACATACAATTGTACTGAGAGTCACTTAGAGGATCAATTGAGATATGGTTCTTAATCATTAAGACCTATCATAAAGCATAAAAGGTACTCTCCCATCTTCTTAGAATGGAGAAACTTTTATCTTTCTGCCTACTTGATTCTTCTTATTCGTTCTGCTATTGATTTAAACTCTTTCAATCAATTCAGAATTACACTTAATCTTGTAAGTATAATCATATTTACTAAACCTTTAGAAAATCATGACGAATATCTTTGTTACTCTTATGGTGAACTTGATCAACACGCAACTTTGTGTATTCGATTTTCTAGTCCTTCACTTGACACTTTGTCAATGAATTAGTCTAATTTCCAAATATGAAATTTCTCATTCATCATGCAACCAAGTTGCGTGATTCCAAATTTCTGTCCAATTGAAACTTGGGCGATGAGAAACTCTCCCTATTTGGTAAATTCTCGACTTTCCATAAATAACATAAATGAGAACCAAATCCATTATTGCTAATAACAGAAACATTCAGACATCAATTTTTCATATACGCCATTGCAAGGATAAATAAATAATATAAAATCAAAATTTATTTTATTGCAGAAAAATTTGTCCTTACAATGCAATTCTTTGAAAAACTATGCTAATACATCTTTCTTAGCAATCTTATTCTAACTATAAGTAGTAGCTTAAGAATCTAATCTTCGAGAAATGCGGTCGAAATCCATTCCTTCATGGTTAGATTCTGCTCACTTCTTCCCTCAAGCTTCCTTTCTTTTCTTCGATCCTACAAAACATCAATTGTAATCTTATCACATTATGTATTAAGAATCTAGAATAGAAGCTTAAAAGAGTTAGTTAATGGATTTTACCTATATTAGAGCCATACGTTTCGACTCTCCTATCTCTTAGATCTCTTAGGTAAATAGGGCAACTTCGTCTCCAATGCCCTTTCTCTTGGCAATAAAAGCAAATTGACTCTTATGGAACAGAACATGGAACTACTTCATACATTGCCTTTCTTATGATCAAACTTTTCGATCATAGCATGTCTTTCGTTGCCATTGTCTATATCCATAGAGGTCTTGAAGGCAGATTCACCAATCAACTTTGCTTTCCTATTGCGCCAAACCATTGCTGATTCAGCAACAATAAGCATATAGGTGAGATCTATAAGGGTCACGTCGCGGTTCATCGTATAGTACTCTTTTACGAACTCACTATACGAGTTAGGAAGTGACTGAAGAACCCAATCAACAGCCATTTCCTCACAGACAACGGATCCCAACATTCTTAACCTATCAATGTGTGACTTCATCCCTTGGACGTGTTCACACACCGACTTTCCTTCTTTATGTTTACTTGCCGAAAGGGCTTGAGTGATCTTGAACTTTTCAAGCCTTTGAACTTGTGGGTTAGGGAGAATAATTGGAGGAGGAGGAGGAAGTGAAGTATGATCTCTTGTTCCTCGATCGAATCGTGGAATATCATCTTCATGTGGAATGCTTGTTCCACGGGATTTGAGAAGACCATAGTTGTCAAACTTTGACATCTACAAAACGGGAGAAAACGAATTCAAGTTAGTTGATTGATTGAGTTCTTAGTAAATCACCCAAATGAGATACTAAGGCTAGGACCCAACATAATATTCTACAACTCGGGAGAGGGATGTCGTAACCCTAATTCCAAATATTTGAAGGTAAGTGAATGACCATTCACTAATTTCCACCACGAAAAACGAAAAGGAATTTACTTTTTAAATCTATGAAAACTCCTAGATTCTTTGAGATTCATTGAACTTTCAATGGCATGTTTAAATCTCGATATGCCCCTCTTGTTTGTGACTGGGATGCCGAGGATCACAAAGTGGGTGTAAATAACCATGCAAACTTACATGGTGCCCTCACATGTTACAGTCACCTATTCGATGTGCTGGTAAACCACACACGCTCCACCGAACTATGAAAAACATTGAGTCACCCTTTGCTACCTTTGCTTAGAACCATTTAGTGTGCCGGTTAACCATACACGCTCCACTAACGTCTTCGCAAGGGCACAAAGTGTAATTTCATGTAATTGCATCAATTCACTTTTGCCTAAGTAACTAAGATTGAGAATTTTATGAAAACATTTAGTTACCTTAATATTTCATTATACTTATAATGGAAGGTTTTGTCCTATCCTACCCGTTCGGCTAACGACCCTCCACCAGTCAAGAGTGTGGTGGGTAAGAGTGGATACCCATTCAATCGCCATTTTATAGGCAATTTCCTTAAACACCCCTTATAGACCAGCTTCGTGAATGAGGCCTACTAACGGTAAGACTGACTTTTACTCATACATACATATATATATATATATATATATATATATATATATATATAATGTTAGACTTTTAATGTTATATATAGTATAGGGTGTATTTTATACTTTCAAAATACTAGGTGGTCTAATTTAACAATTATACTTTTAACTCAATTAAATTGTAGACCTAAACTTTTATGGATTTATTAAACCTCTTTTAATTATACACCTTAATTAATTAATAAAACCATAAGGGTATGATTTGAACTTTTTCAAAACTATGCTAGGGTTTTAGAATTTAACATTCCTAATTAAACTTTTAATCAACTTTTAAATTCCAAAACTTGAGGGCAAGTTATGAAACATTTCAAAACATTAGGGTTTAGAATTTAAATATATATCAAAATTAAACTATTTAATAAAAATTTAAATTCCAAAACTTGAGGGCAAGTTTTGAAACCTTTTTCAAAACATTAGGGTTTTAACTATTTAAATTTCAAAACAACAAAACTTTTGGGTTCAAATTTTAAACTATAAAACCTAAAGGGCAAAATATGAAACTTTTCATAACAACAAGGATCAAATAACAAATAATTCAAATTAACATTTAATCACATAATTATCCATATTTGATTCATTTAATGATTTCTTGAAAAACAATTTATCAATCCAGTCAAAATAATTAATCAATTATCTTATAAGGAAACAATTATCTTATTAATTGATAAATATCCTCAATTAGATCAAAAATATAGTCAAATATATCATCTAATCGGATTAATATTGATCTAACATGATTAGGCAACAATCCATAAGCAAAAACAACAAGAAATCACGAAATACCCTCCATCTGACGAGTTGACTCGGCGAGTCAGGCATGGACTCGGCGAGTCTGCATGGACTCGGCGAGTTCAGCCATGGACTCGGCGAGTCCAGCCTCCAGAATCCAAAAAATCAAATTTTTTCAGTTATACAATGCATCAATACAATTGAAACCAAGCTAGGCTCTGATACCACTGATGGGTTTTGGTCCTAAGACATCCTATGTGCTCATACAAACCCTAATGCTTGGATCAAGGTTTCTCTATTGTACATGCTTTGAATCCAAGACTATAAACCCTAATTCTAGCATACAAGTAATCATATTAGATATTAGAATAGGTTTATAATGTTACCTTGATTGTTATGTAGCAATAACAATCCCAAATCCTCCTTGAATTGACTTTGGAAGGCTTAGAGTCACAAGTGTCACTCCTCTAATGGTTCACAAACACCATAAGCAAGAGGATGAAGAGGAGAGAGGATGGAGGCTGCCCAAAACGTGTTCTAACCCTAGAAAAGAAGTTCCCCACTTTTTTTTAGCCTTAAGGGTTATATTTATAGTGAGGCTATTAGGGTTATCTAACAAGGAAACCCTAATTTGGTTGCTTAAGCCCTAAGCAACCCATAGACTCCTTTAATCAAGCCCATGGACGATTTCCTTATGGGTTTCCCCATAGAATTCGTCCACCTCTTGATTCAAGGCAATCCATGGCCCAAATTGCAATTATCCTATAATTACAATTCCAGTCCCTTAAGTTTAATTAATCTCTTTTAGTCACAAAACTAATTACCAATTAATTATTGACTAATATTAATTAAACAATATGATTTCTCCTTTAATATAGTATTCCCATAATATATTAATAAATCATATTTAATCCTTTCTCTCCATAATTCATCCTATCAAGTTGCTTTGGTGAAAGCAACCCAAAAGGACCATGCACCATCGAGTCAATTACATACCAAAATAGTTATGGACTTAGACACTAATCCAACAAAAATAACCATCGAAACAACTAACTTTTTCTGGAAAATACTAAAACTTCATACATAATTACAAAAACGCCATATGATCTCGTGAGATTTTGACGATAAATAAAATTACATCTTATCCTTTTATTTAATATTTGTCCTCGCAATCTTCATCAATTTTTTAGTCCTAACCCGATTATATATATATATATATATATATATATATATATATATATATATATATATATATATATATATATATACTATCATGATTGTAAGAATATAAAATATCTATCTCAACTAATTAATTTTAATAATAAATAAAAATAATAAAGAATTAAAAAAATTGTTTAATTATTTTCATACATAACCATATATAAAGAAGACGATTAAGATGATGAAGTTTTAATATATATTTATATTATCATATATTTAAAATAATTAAAATATTTTATATCTACTTAATTATAAAATTATTATTTTATGATTCATGACAACAAAATTCTTTATTAGATTTTAAGCAACCTGCTGTTATTGGTCTAGTATTATACATATTAAGTTAATTATCTTTATATGCTATACATTTAGTACTACTTATGTTACATTTATATATTGTAAAATATTTATTTTATTTAATATTATTTCTATGTATTTTTTTATAATTTATAAATATTATATGTGTTTAATTAATAACGAAAAGACTTATAAACATCGCAAAAATAAGAGATCAAATTTTTTAATTTAAGAAGTATTTAGCAAAATCATTGAAGATAATTTAATTTTAATATGTATTTTTTAATAAAATTAATCATGATATAGCAAATCAAAAAAGTTAGAATGAGTCAAGGGGTGCAAACGAGCCGAGTCGAGCCTGGCAGGCTCGGCTCGGGCTTGTTTAAGTTATACGAGGCTGTAGCTCGAGCTCGGCTCGATTCGAGCTTTCTTTTACTGAGCTCGGCTCGAACTCGTAAAGAATTATACAAGCTCGGCTTAGGCTCGGGCTCGACTCGTTTTTCGTTTGATATGCCTAAATAAGCTTAAGCTCGGCTCAAGCTCGTTAAGAAGCTCGTTACTAACACCCGAAATCCATATTTTCCCAAATATGTTTTTATTTTAATATATTAAAATAATAATAAATTATATTATATAAAGGCTCGTTTAGGCTTGCGAGCCTAATCGAGCTTAGTGACATAGGCTCAAGCTCGAGCTCGTTTAATAAATGAGCTTAATATTAAGCTCGAGCTCGGCTCGGGCTTGTTTAAAACCGGTTTCGAGTCGAGCTTTTAACGAGCCGATCGCGAGTAGCTTGGCTCGTTTGGACCCCTAAATGAGTCAATAATTATGGATTCTCTAACATACCAAAGATAAATTTTACAATTTGAAATTATAACGTTGTGTTTCCCCCTTGGTTAATTTTAGTTTGTGATGATTAGTAGGAAGGGAACACAAATTATGATTCCCTTTTGTCTACCAAAACTAATGATGCGTTCACTAACATTAGCAATAGTAATAATGCACTGATTTTTCTGAACGCGATATATAGATTAAAAAATCCACTTGAAAGATCAATAAAGTTAGCATCATGAAACTACAACAAAAACGATGGGCCTTCGACATGATTATGAACCCCCTTTTTCATCTTTGCTAGATGATTCAAGTCTCTTTTGTTTGCTAGTAATTACAAAAATTTGAAACCATAATCTTTAGACGTTACTTTGAGATTGATAAAACAAACCCTCATTGGGGTTCTTGATTGTTTTCGGAAAAATGGCACTTCTTTAATGACGCCATTGGTATGATAATGTCTATTCTTCGTTATAACTTGTATATACGTGTCAAGATTCGGACATCAACTATTTATATGGTGTTTTATGGATGCAGATATTGCATCACTTGGTTTAGAACTTTTTTAAGCAATAAGGCACCTCCTTCTTAGGGTAGCCTTGGTATGATACAATTATGCGTACACCCATTTGTCTAAGGCCTCGTTTGATACGCATCTTTCCAGGTCCAAACAGATCTTTCTGGCTAAATGGACTGGAAAGATTGTTTGATTTGCACAAAAAAAAGGGTCTTTCCCGGTAAGATATGTCTTTCTTAGAAAGCCCCAAAATCATATCTTTTTGGTTAAATGGGCTGGAAAGACAATTATACACCAAACGTTGCCTCTTTCTTTCTTTATTGGATTATTAATTTTTTAAAATAACTTTTTTTTTAAATTTATTTTTTATTCAATTATTACTTTTTTTCATCATTCAGCACAGTCAATCAGATGTACAATCAAACAACATGGTTTCTTTCCCAGTCAGAAAACTTTCCCAGACAGCACTTTACCAGACAGAAACTATCAAACAGGACCTAAGTTATAGATGTTGATGTATTATTTCGATAACTTTTATAATATAGGCTTTCCTTTCAATTTATGTGAAATTAGTGAAGTTTTGGTGTAGAACAAAAGTATGAACAATTATTAATCAAAACAAAAGGAAAAATGTTTAATAATTCTAAGATGATTTCTATGTGTTATATCCAACCCTTTTTATAAGAAGGGAATTACCAAATTTTCAAAAATATAAAATTTATTGAAAATTACCGATATTATAATACCAAGAAATCACTTAATTTTAAGTAACCATACCAATTACATGATTTTACTATAAAAAAGAAGATTAAGGTAAAGTGGGAAATAAGTCAAACCAAAATTTTAGACGTTTAAACAGTAGAATTTGGGGATAAACAACAGTTTATATGGAGTCTGGTCCTTCGTGAGCTTTACAATGATATAAAGGAGTCCTCAAAACGCGAGATAGACGATAAGTTACGTTCACTTGGGTCGGTTTCTTATAGCCCCGTTTGTGATGGTCTAGCCCTATTTGTGATGGCCCTTCTGCTAGGTAGGTGACATTGTTTGGGCTATTTTGACTAAAGATTATTTTTTGATGGGTGAATACAACAAGCTTTCAGCCAAGAAGATTGGACTGTGGGGATTATAGAGAAGATCAATTGCAATGCTTATCGCTTACAACTGCCAAGTCACATTCGTTGTTCCTATGTTTTCAATGTGAAATATTTCCTTCCTTTTCATGGGGAGCACGTCATGAAAAGTACCCGAATGGAACTTACACATTTTTGAGTGCGAAAATTGCTTTTAAATGGAGTTATAGGCTTTTTGTTGGCTGTTTTGATCAGTTTTAAATTATGTTCCTTCTTTATGTGTTATTGATATAATTAGGATGGTCATCGATCAGTTTTAAGAACTTTCAATTTTCTTTCAAAATTTTATGTGTGTCAAACCAGATTTTGATTCCCAACCCCATTGTATTCGTAGAATCAACGTGGTTTGGAAGAGATTATCATGGGTATTATGTATGAATCAACAAGTTCAATCTTTGTTTGTGTACATGCTGCATCTATTGGTATCAGAGCCGAATTTCGGTTTTAAAATGCCTCTAAGAAGAAATAGACCACCCCACGATGTTCATGAATAAGAATTCTAACAAAGAATTATATTACACGTATGGAGGAAAGGATGGATCAGATGGTTAATCAATTGACTAGTCGGATGGTCGAACTGATGAATCGAGGAGGGAAAAAGTCTCAAACTTATTCGCAAGTAGAAGACGATGAGTTTGGAAATACGTTCGGTGATGGTGACAATTCGTGTTTCGAAGAGAATCTTGTAAGGTGGACACAACATGATCGTGGTGCTGAAAACAAGCATTAGGTAGTCGGAATGAGAATTGATATTCCAAAATTTCATATGGTTAGTTTGAATCCAGAGGGGTTCATCGACCGGTAGGCCAAGATCGCGAAAGTGTTTGAGTTCAAAGAAGATCCAAAAAACAAGAGAATATCATTGACCGCCACTTCGTTACATGCCAGGGAATCTGCATGGTGGAAACTATTAAACTCACCCGATATAGACTAGGGAAGTCAAAGGTCGTGAATTGAAGGAAAATGAGGAAGTGCTTGCGGTCCAAATTTCTACCTCCATTTTTTAGAGATTGGTGTATCAACACTTACAGAATCTCAAACAGGATGCCGAGTTGGTTGATGACTATATAATTAAATTCTACCAATCGATCGCTCGAAATGATAGTCAGGAGACAGAGGAACAACTTGTCGCTTGATATAATGGAGGATTAATGGTTCAGATCATGGAATCCAAGAATATTTTTGTCCCGATATCCATTTATGAGGCAAAACATCGAGCAAGTGCTTTTGAGAAACAAAACTGTCCAGTAGGCAGTTTATGTTTGTCTGCATCTGCTAGAGGAAATTCCGATACAGGTGGTATAGTACCTCATGTTGTTCTTAATCAGCAAAGACACGTAAGTAGTAATGTTAGACCACTACCTAGGGGCGGTAGTATTGGCTTGAAGTGTTTTAATTGTGGCTCGACAAGTCACAGTCAATTGGAGTGCGACAAGGCTAGTAAACGGAATTTGTTTGTTGAGCAAGAGGATTGGTGAAATGATGATGTTAGTGAAAATTATGAAGATATCCTAGTGTATGAAGATGAACCTTAATTCGAAGAAGAATTTGTAACTGGAGATGTAGGGGTGAATGTCGTTTTAAGTCGCTCTTATTTTACACCGAAAGTGGTTGCAGATGATTGGATCTAAGAAAATATATTTCAGTTAACATGTACTACTTTGGTAGGGTTTGTACCTTCATTATTGAATCGGTTAGTTGTCATAAGCTGATATGTAAGGTCACACCTTATGATCTGATGAGTCACACACATGATATGTTGGTCTATCAGTGTCAGCGTCTACAAGTCATCAACGCCAACATCTCAAGTTTAACAACGTTAGCTTTAATATAATCATGAGGTACTATACCACCTGTATCGGAACTTTATGATAAGATATCAGATCACCGTATCTTTATGATAAGATCGATTCTTAGTATAGATTAGATACAATCACATAAATCATGGGATACACATGTATAGATTAGTATGCATACAATATTAGGTAAAACCCTAATGTTGAGGTCGAGTAGTTTTGTTTGTGTCTTTGTGTCAATTGTCTTTGTGACAAACCCATCTTCTTGGTGAAGACAAAACCTCTTTTATTGGTGAAAGGAACATTTGGATAACTCATGTGTTATTTACTTTCTGTTGATTATTTCTTTTAGATTAGTTTTGCTTTTCTTATTCATACTCGAAGTGTATCTGATCTTATACAAACCTTTAATTGGTATCGGAGCGGGTTTGTGATACATGCAAGTTATCATGTCGATTTCAAGCAATTCCAAATCCTTTGGTCTCAACAAAATTCCGCCCTTCAAGCCACACAACTTCTGAAGGGGTTTGAGAATTCTAACACTCCTAAGGTGTACGTGCAACCCTAGATACCTTGGATCTATGTTCTCTCTATTATACATGCAAACTTTCTATTTTCCAAGGTATCATCCTAACTAGCATACAATGGAGTGACTATACTACAACTTTGTAGTTAGATGACACACCTTTTAGTGTAATTGAAAACTTTGAAGCTTTGATGAGAACCTAGCACCAATAATATGAATGCATCAAATGAAACAACAAATCACCACAAATAAATGGAAGAACTAGAGAGAGGTTACTTTGAACTCAATTTTGGCTAGCACTCTTGTGTGTACACTAAGTGTCTGATTTTGCTAGCTAGAGGGGTCCTTATATAGTGTGGCTTGATTAGGGTTACACCTTGCAAACCCTAATGTACATTAATTTCCACATTCCTCATGCTCCATGGGTTTAACCCTCCATGGATCATCCATGGGTCACCACATGGGTTTAGCCCAACATAAGGAATCATGGATCATTAGCCCACTACACAGGAATGAATGATTTACACAATCAATCCCCATATATTTAATTAGTCTTTTTTTTTTTTATCATAAAATTAATTCCAAATTAATTCTAGATCAATACTAATTAAATAATATGATTTCATATTAATATATTTGAACTTATAATATATTAATAAATCATAAATAACCTCTTCTCAAAAGTCCATCCTTACAAATTGTTTCGGTGAAATGCAACCAAAATATACCATGCTACTCTCGGGTCAAGTAGATACTAAATATAGTTATGAACTTAGACACCTTATCCAACAACTTCATCATGTAGAAAACCAAGGCCATTGTTGTTCTTGAAACCATTGACTATGAGATGAAAATATTGTTGAAAAAGTTCCCCATGTTCCTATGTACCAACCCATGGAAAATAACGATCTCGTTGGCCTCGTGAAGCAAAAGCCAACATTAAGTTATGATGATGATGACAAGAGACTACTCAGTCTTGATGTGAAAGCCAAAGCCGCTATTGGAAATTCTCTTCCATACCACGTGTATCATCTCGTACAAAATTGTGAATCATCCCAAAAGATGATGGACACGCTGATGGTGGCTTATGAAGGAACTGTGGAAGTCCAAGCTACGACCATCAACAATCTTAGTCGAAGATACACTCATTTCTTTGCTCAACAAGGTGAGTGTCTTACTCACACCCTCAATATGTTTAATCGTTTGGTTAATGATATGCATAGGCTGGGAATCGTTAAGCACTCATCACAGTTGGTTAAGAAGTTTTTCGATTCTCTTGGAAAAAGCTGGGAACATCACACTTCAGAGAAAAGATCCACATTAGAGAAGAAAAGCTCAAGTAACTTCTTTAATTACAGGAGCCCTGACCATTTTTCCAAGGATTGCATGGAGAAGAAAGAAACCCAGAGTCCTGAGAAATATGAAGTTTTGTACAAGAAGCCGGTGGCTCATATGATGAAAGAAAACATCTCTCTGCTAAAGTCTTTCATTGCAAAACAAGAGGATCATGAAGAATGGGTGGATGAAGAAGAGACATCTGAAGATGAGGCACTGAACGTTAAGGGTCCCATGGCACTTATATATGATTCCCCTGATGACATTTATGACGCTGATGGTTGTCAAACCCCCAAACCAGAACGGCGGAAATGTTCGGGGGCGGAGGACGTCATGTTCAGTATCATAACAATGCACAATAGTAAAACAAGCAACAACATCATCCATTGCATTAATAGTATAAGTTATACATGTGTGTTCTGAATGTGTTTGTAAGACACCAATATATATATATATATATATATATATATATATATATATATATATATATATATATATATATATATATATATATATATATATCAAAAGAAAAGACGAGTCTGGAAAGTACACCGTCTTCTCAAAGCCTGGCCATCTGTACCTGCCTACTCGTGACCTAAGAATACAAGTTATTTTTGAAAGGGTAAAACAACATTTAAGTTGGCGTGTTCATAAGTATTTTAGTGTCAAATGTTTGTATAAGTTTCATGAAAGTTTGTAAGTGTTTTGATGTAAATGTTTGTATACTTCCTAGAAAATCCTATATTTTCTACTAAAATGGAAAGTAGTCTTCTACCAAGACCCAACTGTTCTGTATGTTTGTTCTTTTGTAAAAGGGAGCGTTTTTCCCAAGTATGAGTATCAATATCAGAAAATAGTTTACATTACCTTTTATGTGAGAAGATCACTATATGAATGTAATGGGAAAATAAAGATGTACAATAGCATTATATTTAGTAACTACTGAAGTGCTAACTACCTTTTATGATGAGATTATAACCATGATTAATTAACTCGTATAAAACAGGATGTTCCAAAGACATCAAAATGGTATGACATTTATCACCCGTAGACCTGCAGGTCCCACTGTAGCTAGCAGCAAGGTGTAGGATGGTCAATCCCGTATAGATCTATACACAAACTCACGCTCTCCCTCCAAGAGACTCTGGTTACAAAAAGTGACATAGCAGTAAAATGCCATGCCATGAAGTAGTTGTTGGAATAGTGTCTAAGGCTGCAACTATATTAGGCAAGTATTTGACCCGATTGTGCATGGTCCTTTTGGGTTGCCTTCACCATAGCAACTTGATATGATGATTTATTATGAGAGAATAAATATTATTAATATATTATGAGAATAATATAGGGAATAATAATATTTTTATTTGATTAATATAAGCCATAAATTAATTAGTATTAATTTGGTGACTTAAAGAGATTAATTAAATAAGTGGGTATAAACTGTCAATTGTTTGATAGTTACACTTTGGGATGTAAATCCTCCATGGAAAGAGGATGGATGAATTCTAGGGCTTGGGATAGCCTCAAATTCGTCCAAGGCTTATCTTTGGTAAGGATTTGGATTGCTTTGGGTAAAGATTATCCAACTAGGGTTTAAGGGTGAAACCCTAAGATCCTACAAGTATAAATAGACCCCTAGAGCAAGGGGATTCGGAATCTCTTCTAAGGAAAAAGAAACCCTGGCCGAATCTTCCCTCTCCTCTCTCTCTTAAATCATCCTCCTTGCTAGTTGGTGTTTGTAAGCCATTAGAGGAGTGACAATTGTGACTCTAGAGCTCCAAGACAACAAGATCAAACAAGATATTCAAAGGTAAACTTCTTGATCTGATTTTGTATTGTTCTTATACCTAATTAGTCATTAGAAGTCTTGGATTCAAAGCATGTTTAATTAGAGAAACCTAGATCCAAGCATTAGGGTTTTGCATGCACACATAGGGAAGTTCTTATGGCTAAAACCCATCAGTGGTATCAGAGACTAGATTGGTTTGTATTAAATTGTTGCTTGTTTGTTTGAATCTTGCTTGAAAAATTCGATTTTTATGTTTCTGAGTCCTGGACTCAGCGAGTCCCATTGTGGACTCGACGAGTTGGCCTGACTCGGCGAGTCCCTTGGTGCACTCGGCGAGTCCAAGCGTCAGGAAAGGCCAGATTCGGGATTTTTTGATGGTTGTCTTATGGAAACTTGCCTTAATCATATTAGATCAACCCTAATCCGATTTTTTGATATATATGACTATAATCTTGATCTAATTAAAGATGTTTATCGATTAATAAAATATTTAATTTCCTTATGTGATAATTAATTGATTATTTTGATTAAATTGGTAATTATCTTGCAAGAAATCTCAAATAAATCAAATATAGATAATTAAGGAATTAATTGTTAATTAAAATTATTTGTTATTTGATCCTCCATGTTTTAAATGTTTAAAACTTATCCTCAAGTTTTGAAATTTATGTTTTGTGATTAAAAGTTTTAATTTAGAAAATTTAAATTTCAAACCCTAGAATTTTACAAGTTTAAAATACAACCCTATACTAATATAATATTACAAGATTAATATATATATATATATATATATATATATATATATATATATATATATATATATATATATATATGTATAACTAAAATGCTAGTCTTACCGTTAGTAGGCCTCATTCACGAAGCCGATCTATAAGGTGGGTATAAGGTTGCGGCCTATAAAATGGCGCTTAATGGGTGTACACTCACACCCACCGCTTGCTTGATCGGTGGAGGGTCGTTGGCTGAACGGGTAGGATAGGGCGACCTCATCCTCTCATTAAAAGTATAATATGAAATACAAAGTAACTACATTTTTTTTTTAAAATTTCCCAATCTTAGTTACTTTAGGAAAAGTGAATTGATGCAATCCCATGAAATTACACTTTGCACCCTTGCTAAGAAGTTAGTGGAGCGTGTGTGGTTTACCGGCACACTAATTGGTTCTAAGCAAAGGTGGCAAAGGGTGATTCATTGTTTATCATAGTTCGATGGAGCGTGTGTGGTTTACCGGCACATCGAATAGGTGATCGTTACAATGAAGGCACCATATGATCCTCGGTATCCCAGTCACAAACAAGAGGGGCATATCGAGATTTAAACATGCCATTGAAATGTTTCAATGAATCTCATCTAAACATTGGAATTCTCAAATTCATTTAGAACTTAAAGTTAGGTTTTCATGGTGGAGAATTAGTGAATCGTCATTCACTTACCTTCAAATTGTTTGCATGTTAGATTACGGCATCCCTTTTCTAATATGTAAATATTATTGTTGGATCCTAGCCATAATTTTTCTTATTGGGTGATAATTAGGGATTCATATTCTAATCTATCTTGTCCTTTCTATTTGTAGATGTCGAACGCAAACAACGCTGCTGCTAGTTCTTTCACATTGATGAGCCTTTGTCAAAAGGTCACTTTCGATGGGACGAACTTTAGCGAATGGATAAGATACATTCGCACCATTGCTCGCTATGAGGATAAGGAGTATGTCCTCAATAAGAAGCTCGAGAAAATCAACCTTGAAATCGCTACTCCGGCTGAAATGACCGCTTTTAAAACTCATGAGCGCGATGCAACGAAGGTACATTGCATCATGATAGCCACTATGAACTCCGAATTCCAAAAGTCTTATGAGGACATGTACCTGTACGAGATGCATCAAGACTTATTGGAGAGATACCACCTAAACGTGAGACAAGAGCGTTATGAGATTTTCACTAACATGATTTCCGTTAAGATGGGTCATGGAGAGTCTCTTACCGTGCACCTGCAAAAGATGCAAAGGTATGTCGACCATCTTCGCAAGTTTAATGTTGACTTTGGGGAAGACTTGGCGATCGACATGGTGCTTCACTCTTTGCCTCCAAGCTACAATCAATTTAGGATGACCTACCACATGAACAAAGAGGAGGTCACCCTAAGCAAACTCCAAGGTCTCTTGAGGGTCGTTAAGAGCAACTTCAAGGACAAGTCTGTTGCACCAACTCCCAATCCACCCGCTGCTCCTGTCTTGGCTATTGGACAAGGAAAGGGAAAGAAGAGGAAGGCTTCGTCTAAGTACTATCGCAAGGTTAAAGCCCGAGATGGTGCCTCTTCTAGTGGGACCAAATTTGATCCTGCTAAGCCCTGCCCTAACCCAAAGGAGGTAGAGTGCCACCACTGCCACACGATAGGACATTGGAAGAGAAGCTGCCCAGAGTACCTACAAGCTATCAAGGAAGGAAAGATCAAGCCGTCTTTCGCAGGTATATACACAATTAAATCTAACGATTCATCTCATGCTATTTCTTGGGTTCTTGATACCGGTTGTGGTTACCACATTTGTTCTAATGTGCAGGGACTAAGAATAAATAGGGATGTGGAGGCTGGAAGAATAAATCTAATCATGGGGAACAAAAGATCGTCGCCTGTGACCAAGATTGGAGTGTATTCTTTAGTGCTTAGGAATGGTTTAAGTTTAGATTTGAACAATTGTTGCTATTCGCCAGAAATGGCTAGAAACATCATTTCATTTCATGGTTTGTTTAGACAAGGTTTTAGATTTTCTTTTAGTAATGAGAATAGTTCTATTTTGGCTTATCTAAATGGTGTCTTTTATTTTGAAGCTATACCATGTAATGGAATTTATGAAACTGTTATGATTGTTGATAACTTAGGAAATGATGTTTTGAACATAGATTCTTCCAATAGTATGGATAGAGCATCCTTGTGGCATTGTCGTCTTGGACATGTCAACAAGAAACGCATAGCCCAACTCCAAAAGGATGGAGTGTTGGAGTCATTCAACCTTAGGGAAGATGACACGTGCGAGTCTTGTTTACTTGGAAAGATGACTAATTCACCCTTCATGAGTACGTGTGAAAGGGGTGAGGGTCTATTGGACCTAATACATACCGATGTATGTGGACCGTTTAGATCAACCACGAAGGATGGGAACCGCTTCTACGTGACTTTTACTGATGACTATAGTAGATATGGGTATATCTATTTAATCAAGCAAAAGTCAAAAACTTTTGAAAAGTTCAAAGAGTTCAAGAATGAAGTGGATAATCAATTGGGCAGGAAAATCAAGATGCTTCGATCCGATCGAGGAGGAGAGTACCTAAGTCTTGAATTCCACGATTATCTCAAGGAGTGTGGAATAGTTTCACAATTGACGCCACCTAGGACACCACAATTGAATGGTGTGGCAGAAAGGCGTAATTAAACCTTGTTGGACATGGTTCGCTCTATGATGAGTCGTGCTTCACTATCAATGTCTTTTTGGGGGTATGCCTTAGAGACTGCCGCCCATATCCTTAATCGAGTCCCTACTAAGAAGGTTGCCAAAACACCTCACGAGATGTGGACAGGGAAAGCTCCCTCGTTGGCACATATCAAGGTTTGGGGTTGCGAGGCTTTCGTAAGAAGAGATACTCACGACAAGCTCGAACCTCGTAGTGAGCGATGTATTTTCATCGGCTATCCGCAGAAATCCTTTGGATATCTCTTCTATAGACCGAAGGACAATATTGTCTTTGTTGCGAGGAGATGAGTTTTCCGGGAGCGAGAACTCATAGGCCGAGGAGACAGTGGGAGGCAAATCGAGCTTGAAGAGATTTAAGAGTCGATAGCTGAAGGAACCTCTACCGCTGGCACTCAACCCGAGGAGGAAACTCCGGTTGAACCGATTGACGAGTCCTTACCTCTTAGACGTTCCAAAAGAGTTAGAGTTCAACCCCAGTTTTATGGTTTTCATATTACTACCAAAGGGGACACATATATTAGAGATGGTACACTAATAAACCTTGATGAACCTAATAGCTATAGGGAAGCCATGGCAGGCCCGAAGTCTGCGAAATGGAAAGAGGCAATGGATAACGAGATCCAATCCATGTATGATAACCAAGTTTGGAATTTGGTTGATAATGTGCCCGGATGTAAGACCGTTGGGTGCAGATGGATCTTCAAAAAGAAGACCGACGTGGATGGAAACGTACACACATATAAAGCGTGATTGGTTGCGAAGGGATTTACTCAAACTCCCAGAGTTGACTATGACGAGACCTTCTCACCAGTTGCGAAGATAAAATCTATTAGAGTGATGCTAGATATTGCCGCATTTCATGATTATGAGATTTGGCAAATGGATGTCAAGACCGCTTTCCTTAACGGAAAGTTGGATGAGGATGTTTACATGGCTCATCTAGAGGGGCTTGTGGATCCGAAGCATCCGAATAGAGTGTGTAAGCTTGAGAAGTCCATTTTTGGACTTAAGCAAGCGTCTCGCAGATGGAATCTTTGCTTCGATGAGAAAGTCAAAGAGTTTGGATTTGTACGAAGCGAAGATGAATCGTGTGTATATGTCAAAGCCAGTGGGAGTATAGTAAGCTTCCTCGGTCTATATGTCGATGACATATTACTCATAGGAAACGACATCCCGACTCTACAGGAGGTTAAGTCCTGGCTCGGGAAGTGCTTCGCTATGAAGGACGTCGGAGAGGCTTCTTACATTTTGGGAATAAGGATAGTAAGAGAGAGAAGTAAAAGACTAATAGGACTTCGTCAGAACACTTACTTAGAGAAAGTACTAAAACGTTTTAGTATGGAAAACTCAAAGAAGGGAGAATTACCGATACAAAGTAATGCCAAGTTGAGTAAGACTCAAAGTCCGAGTACCGAAGCTGAAATGGCAGAAATGAGCCGAGTACCATACGCTTCCGCAGTTGGCTCAATCATGTACGCTATGACTTGTACTCGCCCTGATGTAGCCTTTGCTTTGAGCATGGTTAGTAGATATTAAGGGAACCCTGGTAGAGCCCATTAGATTGCAGTGAAGAATATCCTTAAGTACCTTCGGAGAACGAAGGAATGGTTCTTAGTCCTCGGAGGGAGTGATGACTTGAAGGTGTGAGGGTATAGTGATGCCAGCTTTCAGACTGATAGGGACAACTATCGTTCGCAGTCGGGCTGGGTCTTTACCCTGAATGGAGGAGCAGTGACATGGAAAAGTTCCAAGCAGGAAACAGTAGCTGATTCAACGTGTGAATCAGAGTACATTGCAGCGAGTGAAGCGTCGAAGGAGGCGATATGGTTAAAGAACTTCATTAGTGATCTTGGAGTTGTACCTGCCATAAAGGAGCCCATGGAGATTTTCTGTGATAATGAAGGAGCGGTTGCCTTGACCAAGGAACCGAGAGATCATGGTAGATCTCGACACATCGACAGGAAATATCACTTTATTAGACATCGTGTAGAAGAAGGACAACTCGTAGTGAAGAGGATATCATCGAAAGATAACCCAGCAGATCTGCTTACGAAGGGACTGAGTAGGGTTAAGCACTTGCAGCATGCTAGGAGTATTGGGCTGAAGGATGATATTAGCATAGATTAGATAGTATTAGAAACGTGTAATAGATAAATGTAATTAACATTTGATGATTAAATAACGGAGTTTTATTTATGAGTAATGTTACTGTCTTATGTTAATTGTTTAACTATTGTTTCATTTTGCATATTTTGACTTCCAGAATAATTGAGTTTATTAAGAATAATCAAATTATTCAAATTGTCCACAATCGTTCATATGTTGGAAGTAGATATGAATGAAGATTGTCATGAATTGATGTGTAGATTGTCTAAATGGTGTTAGCCATAGCAAAGGGTTGCTGCAACATTCATGAGTGCTTATGAACTAGTTTTGAGCATTGGAACAAACCCACGCTTGCTGGAAGCACCTTATGGAATATGATAAAAAAGGGTGATCGCAAGACGATAATATCATATAGTATTAAAACCTAGATATATGGTTTGTTATTTGTTAATTGATTGTACATTGATAATGCGAAAACGCATTGGTAACTCGACGTTATAAAATGCATTGTTGTGTATAGTTGATTAATGAATAAGTAAATGCATATAAGTCGAAGTTTATCTGTAACTTTTATTCCAAGAGGGTAAAAGCGATATCTCGGCCGCTCGATGATTTGATTTGACTTATGTGCTGGGCCCGGTCAGAACTGATTTGATGTGTTCGATTAAGTTCTATGTCGAATAAATCAGAGATCGAGAAACCTAAATGCTTGACTAATCATTCCATAGAATTGTCAGCATGATATCTAACAGAGGACTGTACGATCCCTTATCTAAAGGACAAGATTGATTAGATCAAAGTTTGACAGCGTCTTTGAGAGCTACGATTGCGAGTTGAGTTGTACTTGTGCATATAGTTACTAGACTTATCCAAGTGGGAGACTGTTGGAATAGTGTCTAAGGCTGCAACTATATTAGGCAAGTATTTGACCCGATTGTGCATGATCCTTTTGGGTTGCCTTCACCATAGCAACTTGATAGGATGATTTATTATGAGAGAATAAATATTATTAATATATTATGAGAATAATATAGGGAATAATAATATTGTTATTTGATTAATATAATTCATAAATTAATTAGTATTAATTTGGTGACTTAAAGAGACTAATTAAATAAGTGGGTATAAACTGTCAGTTGTTTGATAGTTACACTTTGGGCTGTAAATCCTCCATGGATAGAGGATGGACGAATTCTAGGGCTTGGGATAGCCTCAAATTCGTCCAAGGCTTATCTTTGGTAAGGATTTGGATTGCTTTGGGTAAAGATTATCCAACTAGGGTTTAAGGGTGAAACCCTAAGAGCCTACAAGTATAAATAGACCCCTAGAGCAAGGGGATTCGGCATCTCTTCTAAGGAAAAAGAAACCCTGGCCAAATCTTCCCTCTCCTCTCTCTCTCTCTCAAATCATCCTCCTTGCTAGTTGGTGTTTGTAAGCCATTATAGGAGTGACAATTGTGACTCTAGAGCTCCAAGACAACAAGATCAAACAAGATATTCAAAGGTAAACTTCTAGATCTGATTTTGTATTGTTCTTATACCTAATTAGTCATTAGAAGTCTTGGATTCAAAGCATGTTTAATTGAGAAACCTAGATCCAAGCATTAGGGTTTTGCATGCGCACATAGGAAAGTTCTTATGGCTAAAACCCATCAGTAGTGACTCACATTAATGTTATCCTGTTCTTGTATTAGTATGTATGTTCCTTCCTGTTCTAGTATATAATATGTTCCTTTTGTTCTAGTGTATAGTATGTTCCTTCTTATTCTAGTATATAGTATATTCCTTCTTGTTCTAGTATATAGTATGTTCCTTCTTATACTAGTACTAGTATGTTTGAACTGACTCATGTATGAACTAAATCTTGTAAGTTTCGTTGTTCTTAGAAATAGTAAGTAGTAATCCTTTAAACTATACATATTATAGTTTACAAGTAAGCTCTGTAGTTGAATGACTGATCATGTTTATACACCTTTGCTACCCAAAGGTATTGAATTGATTTGATGAACTTTTATATCCACATACATATACATAATATATAACTAATATTTAAACGACACTTGGACAAACAACCGATATCCTAGGTCCACAACCAAACAATGAACAGGAAATAAGGCGAGTTATCAATCCTAAGCCATTTCAACCTTATTTATATAACTATATCAATACAGACATGATTTTGACAATATGTAAGTTTTAAAAGAGTTTTGTAAAATGCTAAAGACTTTATCATATAAAAAGAGTTTTAACCATTTGAATGGCTATTGATGACTTGATGTCAGTTTATAAAATGATTTGAAACAGTTTGTTTGATAACACACTTTTGAAGTTGAATAAATCCTTTTGTTGGGTAGTTATAAATCACATGTGATTGATACTATAACCATATTGTTGTCTACTTGTATTCCCCCGGTAAAAGCATTTAAAATCATTTGAAAGATAAGTTTAGGGGTACGAACTCACCTATAGTGAGTGATTCGAATCAAAGATCGATTAGAATGCTAAGTATGCAAGTGAAGTGTTTACGACCACACATGAAGTGTTTACGGCCCTAGGCTTGATTCTTTGAAGGGTTTACAGCCAAGACTTGATCTCATGAAGGGTTTACAGCCATTGGTTTGAAGGGTTCATAGCCACCATGATCTTATGAAGGGTTCATAACCACATGAAGGATTCACGACCGCGAAATATTGAAGAATCATGCTTAAAAGGTGTTTGTTTCATGGGTATTCAAGAGTTTCTAATGGATAACATGTATATGGAAGAGATACTTATGAAATGGAAGACTTGAAGGTGTTTACAGGCCAAAGAACAAGTGTGTGTTCTTGGTGAAAAGATGAAGATTTGAAGATCTAAACCAAAAACGTGGATTTCATGGATATAATCAAAGAGTTTGACTTGAATAAGAATGATATCAAGTAAGAAGAGAAGAATCACTAACACTTTTGAAGATCAAGGAGGATATCCTTGATGATAATTGAGAGAGAAATGAGAGTTCTTGACTTGAAGATGTGAGAAATGAAGAATAATGAAGGAAATCTATACAAGTAGGAAAGGTTTACGACTTACCTTGGGTCGTAAACATCCCTTGATGGATGATCTTGGCTCAATTAGAAAATCATAGATTCCTTACTCACAATTTGCAGCATTAAGTCCTAAGTGTACAAGGGTTAAAAACTCCTAGAATAACCCTTAGCAAGGCTAAAAGGTAACAAATACAAGCCTGACTTGTGATTGAATTGATTGGCATTACAAGATACAAATTTCGGGTTGTCACAATGGCTCTCACGCTAACACTGAATCAAGTCCAAATCTAGGTCAAACTTGGTACCTAGACAATGGATATTCTATAAACTTGACCGGTTACAAGTCACTCATAACAAAATTTATCGAGTAGGATGGTCCAATGGTGACTTTCGGTGACAATAGAAGAAGAGATGTAATAGGTGTTGGAACTTCTGAGTATAGGATGATTGAGTTAAAGGATGTATTCTATGTAGAAGGACTGATTTCTGCAACTTCAAAACTGTGTTTTCAAACAAACTGTACATATTTCGATGACTCTGCAGGATGATTGAGTTGAAGAAATCCTTTTGATGGACCAAGTCTTTATTAGTTTTCTGAAAAAGCTATACATATTTCACTATTTAAACTGTTTTTTTATTTGACTAATTCTTTTGTTTGTTTTCTTATACTATTTTTTTGTGCCGTTTTGTACATGAATCCAACGGTGGCAACTTGAGCCTAGTATGGAACTTTTGACACATCACCGTCCCTAGAAGCATACTGCTGTATATACCAAAATCTCTCTAAGTTTCTCATTAGCGAGACCATCTGCTGAGAACATTGAGTCACCCTCTCAAGCTGAGTGTTTAGCACTGTCTAAACTCTCAAACTGAGATCACCTGGTGCAAATAAAAAATTTGATAAAAGGCTAGAGTGTTTATTTTTAATTAAATCATATTTACCTGACCATGTCCCTGGAAGCATGCTTTCCGTATGCATCAAGTTTCATGTTTTGCTAAAACATTGAGCATTACCCAATGGCTTACCCTGATTTCATAGTTATCAATGTAAGAGATATTTGTCAGGTCCTTAAATGACAAAAAGGTTGTTCATGTCCCTGACCTCCTAGTTTGAGGTAGACATAGTACCATTGTGAATTAACATTGAATCTTTGATTCTAGATTGGAACTTACCCTATGATACATAAGCTTAAACCACTTCTCGTTGACGAGTTAAATTGTTAATGATTCACACCAATTTCACCTCATAATGAATGAAACAATCTATTCTCTCCTTTTTCTTCTTAATAGAGCTTGATGATTCACCGTGTAAAACCACACACTGATAAAAGTTCAAAAGTCTATGGTGATGGTTAGTCTATGTACCGTAGGCTATCATACACATCAATCCAATCTTGCCCTTATATTCTTCTTTAAAGTTTTATGATTCAATGTAATGTACCATATGGTGACGTGAGCATGGCAAATCTGTGTCGATGGGTATATTATTTTCCGTGATGTATTACATGCACCTATTCGTTCTTGCCATTTTTCTTCTAATAAAAGAGACTTATGATTTAACATATGACACCACACACTGATGAGATCTTGAAATACTATGTCAGTGAATGGTAGTTTAAGCCCACACTATCAGGAGACATCTCAAACCAACTACATAATCATCAATCCTCTCACTAGTTGATTATGCTGATGCTGATGGCGTGTTTAAAAGTATCTATCTTATCCAAATGGTAACTTTTTAAATGACGATAAAAGGTTCATCATTATCTTGGAATACGAGATTTTTACAGCGCATATCTCTTCTCTCATGGTTACATAAGAAAGAAGAAACTACTTGGACACAAATTGGCAATTCACCGATTTTGGTCAATTTTACAAGTGATTCAAAAGCAATTGTCATTCTCTCGAAAGGTTCTCAATCGTTATCTTTCCCACAAATTTCACCATGTGAAAGCCCTTGTACGAGTTTGCTCCCAACGCTAAAATCATCACAGGTCCTCATGCTTCTGACGCTACCATCATCATTCAATCAACAAATGTGGCATTCTCAGATGAAATTCCAAAGCAGTTCGTGAATTCAGGAATCAAAGACTTTGTTGAATTAGTCAAAAGCGGTCCACTTCGGTATGCATTATGTGACTTTCTGAACCCTTTCTACCCTTAACAAGTATGTGAGTTCTACTACACATGATCTTTTGATTCCTTCGCTCGAACCATCTCTAGAACCATTGGAGATGGTCAATAGAGGGTTACTATTGATGTGGAATCCATTCGAACTGATCTTCGTCTTAATCGATTTGAATGTTACTCTAAAACTCCTTATGAAGAAAGCTGCAAGACCGTTCATGAAAAATTAGGTTATAACATCAAACTCAAGGGACTCACTCGTGATCCCTACATGAACACTATTCGTTAGTGATTTAATGTAGGATGGAAATATTTAACAGGCGTGATTGGAAAATTTCTTGGTCACAAGTTTGGAAGTTTGGATCAACTAAATCTCTTTGAGCAAAGGATTTTATATTCCATTGTTTACAAAAAAGACACTGGACTTTGCTCAAATATTCTTTCTTGATCAGATGATTGAATGTTTTTCTAGGAACAAGAGGCCAATACATATTCCTTACCCGTGTTGGCTTGGGTTCATCTTGTGTCGTTAAGAAGGTTATGTTGAAAGTCATGGGATCAACATTCCTATTCCTGCTCTTCCCTAGAAAATCATCAATGTCGCTCCATATAAGGATGATTTTCCTATTGCTGCAAGGATGAAAAGGTAGATTGAAAATCACTATGTGGTTGAATCCTCAGACTTTGAAGAGGATAATGACAATGATGATGCTGATGATGAAGAAGATAATGATGATGATTCTAAAGTTAGTAATAAAGAAAGGGTTGATAAGGGAGAAGACACTGATAAAGATGAAAATGACTCAATAGCTGACATGGGAGATCACTCCACTTAGAATTTGAACTCTCCTCCAAGGATAAACAAGCACATACATTTTTCAACTACTTCTTCATCTTCCTCCCCTGGTGACACTGAACATCATGGATCAAACCCTCCCGTTGCACATAATTTTGAGCCAATAATCCAAGATGAACCTTCTCCAAAACCATTTCCTACTCCTTATGATGAATTAGTTCCCCCCTCACCATCACTTATTACTACTGCTGTTCTTCATCAGGGTGATCAACGAGAATCCAACTCCAACTTTGAAACTGACGTGCTTTCCCAAATCTCCTTAATTATACAGTTAACCCTGTCAATGGATAAAAGATTAACTAAAGTTGAAAGTAATGTGGCTACAATGAAGAGAATTATGGCCTTGGATGATGATGATGATGATATGTTTGTTGATGACACTCCACCAAGTTCTCTAGGTGATAGCCCTCCTCCACATCTACCTCCATCAAAAAACCCTCCTCCACCACCTCCTCAACCATCTCATCATCTTCCAAGAGTTCCTTCTCCTCCTCCTAACTCTCCTCCCCAATCTGATGCTGCCAAAAGGGTGAGAAGTATCAAGTGGGTCCTCAGCCAATGAAAATGAAAATGGTTAATGCATCTCTGTCTGAGATGAATTAAAGGGGTAAAGTTGAAGCTGATCATCTAGAGCCGATTGCTTTTATTGATATTGTAGATGCTGATGCTGCAACTAATCAGCCTATTCCAGACACTGATGAGCAATAAAAAACCAATGACTATCAAGGGTTTCTAGATCTTGGTTTCATGTAACAATTTGTTGTTTATGCTTTTCCATTAAATGTTGTTTATCATGGTTTTTTTAGGTGGAGTTTTCTTAAGAGGCTCCTCAGGGAACAAAGAGTGACATGACTCTGATGATTGTGTGCAACTCAATGCATGAAAAATGAAGGCTTCCTTCTCAGGAGGAGCTGTTAACTCTAAAGCTGGAAGTTCCTTTGCAGCTGATGATACTTCAGCAACTCCTCAAAAGAAAAGCAAACTCATTTTTGATATGAACAAGTTAGAAGAAACATGAAGCTTACCTATCGAGGAAGTTAAACAGATCATGCTGGAATATAATGTTACCATTCGTCAGAAGAATGAAGCCAAAAAACAAGAACGTTTGCCTGAAAAAATTGTTCAAGAACTTGTTTTCATTGACAAAAGTGTTGAAGTTCAAAGAATTGATGATCAAGTTAACAATATTTTCAATAAAAATATAGAAAAGCAACACATTTTTTCAGATCTGTATGACCGGATTGATAGAAAAAAGTTTCGAGACGTTCGAACTCAAAGAACAAAGCCTGATCCCATCATCAAAATGAGATACACCAAGCCAAAGAACAATTCGATAAAGCTTCACTTGGTAAGAAAGAAAACTGAGTATGAACAGACTGAATTTGTGTTTGCTTGTGAGCTAGTCAAATTCGACTACAACGATTGGATGCAGATTCTTGAAATCATCAACAAGCATAAAAGGGTTCATGCCCAGGAGGGAGAGAAGTTGATCCAGCTGTTCTGCCATTTCTGCATCACAGGGCCCGAATTTCTTTACTTCAGACATAGACTAGAGGATAGCATCAAGTTTTGTGTCAAGGTCGGAGACTTTCGTGTCAATCATGGAATCGAGTTGTGCAACAGATTTGTCCAGAGACTCCAACTTGGTGACTGTAGCAGAGATGTTGTCTCAGAGTTCCACCAAGGCAAATGGATCAACAAATTTTGAAGTTAATGATGCAGTGTCCGACGAGGAATTCTCAGACTTGTCTTTGTTGCCTTCTTTGTTGACTGGAGGTTCGGAAGGACCATAATTGTTTTCAGTTGGATTATCCTTGGGAGGATTGGTTTCGGTTTCACCTTCAAGAGTGTTCTGGACTTGATCATCGACCTGAATTTCTTCATCAACAGTTTCCGAAGAAGATGACGAAAGTCTGAAATCGTAAATGCACTACTAGAAAAACAGTCTCTTACGACGCGCAATGCATGTCGTAAAACGCTTAGACGACGCGCAAATGCATTTCAAGGAAGGCTCTGTCATAATGAGAGACGACACGCTTTTGCGTGTTGTCTATAGATGAGACGCATTTACGACGCACATTTATGACACACAATGCGTATCATTAAAACCCATGTCAAGAAAGGCTATGTCATAAATGAAGATGACACACATTTTTGTGTATCGTAAATATAAATGTTTTAAAAAAAATATTTATATATTTTTAAATTAAATTTGAATTTAATGTCTCATAATAGAAATAAAAAACCATATACAAAAACTACAATTGATTGCATAAAATTTAATGTCATACAATTATATTTCTTATAATATATAAATTTGCATTCATCTAATCTACTCTCTATAAATTTTCATTTATAGATAAAAATAAATACATCCACAATGCTTGGAATCAATTTGAATCTTGAATCACGAAAAGTGTTTGTTCCATTAATAAATCTTTCCAATATGGAGACTTTGGCTATTGGCCTATTAGCAGCAAAGTAGAGAATTAACTAGGTTGTGATTCGGTTTAGCTGGCACCTGAAAAGAAAAACTAGAGTTTTCACCATTAGGAAAAAGTTGACCATAAGTCATGTTCCCATTAAGCCAAAAAATAGAATGTAGGGGTAATTTGGTCAAAACTTTTAAAATCATAATTTTTTTATCAAACAAACAGTATGCAAGGGCATTTTGGACAAAAGAAACTACCATAAGTCATGGCCCCATTAAGCCAAAAAAAAAATACATTAATAACTGAGGTAATTTACATAAAACCAATTTTGTGATGAGTATATATTGCTTTCCTTGAGAATTATCATGACAAAGCCCTCGTTACCACAACACAACTAACCAATCAAACATATCTTGTAATGTTTCCATTTGATCACAACAACCTTCAAATGATTATCACATGATTCAGATATCTGGAGCAAAAGTTTCATCTGCACAAAAGTCTAAGTCTTAAGTTGATGTCTGATAAAATCCTTTCCAATATTCAATCCCATCACCAAGCATAACTTTTCCAAATTCAGTGCTAACTTAAGATCTACCAACTATTTGACGGCTGCAATTACAGAGGGAAATTAACAACATTATATAAATTTTATTAAGTACAAAATGTAAAGAAATAATATAGAAATTATGTTACCCATTTATTGAAGCTACTACCCTTGGAACAACATCAGAGCTTGAATGATCTCTTGGGGGTTATCATGTTGTCTACTATTTAAAAAGTGTCTCAAATTGTGTAGATTTTTTCTAGACACAAACTTGATTTTCACCTTAAATTCCATTTCACGCCTACAATATGCATACCAACATCAACATAGGACAATGGTCAATGGTTTTTGAAAAAGCAAGAATTAAGAAACAGATGTTGGAAAATAAAATTTATACCCATTACTCTTTGTGAGTTTCACCACAAACTCTTTAGACTCAAACGGAAGACGGCCAGCAGCAAACACAATCTTCATGCCATCATAAGCGAACATCATGTTTCCCAAATATGATTGTTTGTATAAGGACGTGTTGCTGCCCTCGGGGCCTGTTGTTGAGCAGAAGCCACAGGTGTTGGGGGGGGGGGTCGAACCGGATTCTGCTGCATTGCCGGTTTTCGCAGAACAGTACCAGTAGCAGTTAACCAAGCGGCGGCGGCGGTGTTTGCCGGTAACGGTGCTGATGAACCTAGAGAAAAGTTCCTCTATCGTCTACCGCCGACATTTCCCAAATCAAGAAAATGAATTTCTATATTACCAAAGTGCTAGCATTTCCCAAATTAAATCTTGTAAGTAAAAGGTAACCCTTTAATGTTAGAAATTATTTTCAAATTCTTGTTATAAATTTCATCATCGTTACACATGTAAGATACTATAATTACCTTAAGTAAATAAAAAATTATGAAATATTATCCTAATGATTTGGTAAAAAGGTAAAATAATTGGTACAAAAGAATGATACGATGACGAATGATATGCTTATTTTGGATTTTATGTCAAGAAAGAACAAGTACAATTAATGTAAAAGATTTAAGAGAAAAGTTAATTTGAATCTATACAACATCAAAGGACTTAAAAATGTCACCAAGTATAACATGTCGCCCACAGTGAGTTCCATTCCTAATAGTTTTATCCTTAATGTGACCACATTTCCTACAAGGAACAATGTTTCCAGCGTATTATTAACATTAAAAAAATCCAAATAATATATAAAATATCAGATAAAACAAAGATATGTCAAGACATGCCATATTTCAAACATAATATGCACTTTAAAGTTGAAGGGAAAACTACTCACTAATGTAATTGATAGAAAAAAGAACCAAAATAACCCTGAAGTTTAGACAAATATGTTCAGGTCCAACATTCATGCACAAAAAAGATGATTAAGAATTTCAATGGACAACAATATTTAACAAAGCATCCTCTTTTCACTTCTTCCTATTACAACATTGTACTTTGAAAAATCCATCCAATCATAGCTATGATACGGTAAGTTTTTCAAAGAACAAGTAAAGAGAAAGTCCATAGAAAATGAAAGTCTTGCTGTTTCAATTCCACCATGTTGTATCCTGAGAAAAACACATTTTTGGATGTTTTTTCAGATGTTCCGGAAGATTCAGTTTTGGATGTGTTTTCTGATGTTTCGGAAGATTCATTTGTGTCCCCATCCACTGGGACTTCATCAAGAGACACTGCTTGAAATGTTATAGACTCCCAAATATGATGTATCGATTGCATTTAACTGAAAAATATACAAGGAATAGATTAAGCTTACATGTATATTGGGGCGTGTGTGGAAGCAGACATATCTATAATCCTTCAAGAGTGAGAGACAGTACTGGCCCAATGTATTTGAATTTTTTGAGAATAATGGTAATAATGCAAGATACTCCTCTGGATGCTGTTTTGTCTCCTCGAGAATGCATATGTATAACATTTGAGAGAGGCATGGGCTGTTAATAGTCTTATCTTGATCTAGAAAAAAATAGAGGGAGAATTAGTAGATATTCCATCTAAAACATCTATATCAAGAAAGAAGATTAAGCTAGTGTTTAATAAGATGAAATCGTTCATCCCATTGGAATGAAACAAAGAGTTTATTTTGTCTGATGGAAAGGAAATGAGCATGCTTGAAGAAATGGGATTCCCTCCATTTTGTTGATTCTCGTTCCTTTAGCCAGGTAATGGAATGAAAAAAATGCAACATAACCCATTTTTCTCTATGTTACAACACCAATCCGTTTTTTTAAAAAGAACACGATTAAATAATAATATTATTTCTGACATTTGTTGCATGTTGTTAGACATGTTTGCTCGACTTGAAGTTGCAAATGCCCATGTGTGGGTATTTTGGGGTTTTGAAAGAACCACTGAAATGATTTCAAGCAACAATTGCATGGATTTGAATGATAAAATAAGGAAAAAGGTGAAAGATCATAAAGTCACGAGAACTCACCATCAATGAATTTGATCTCAACCCTCAAGACCTCATAGTTAAGGGAAAGTATTTTTGTAACAACCCGAAATTCATATCCGTAATTGAAAACCCTTTTCACGACTCGTTCCGATCATCCAATCGCCGTTTCCGATTTCGTTTCCGTTTCCGACCTTTTATTAAGTCGTTAATGTGAATTTTATTTTATGACTTAATAAGTGTCTTAATAACCTTAGAACTCATTCTAACGCCTCATATTAATGATCGGAACATTTCTAGAATCAACCATATCGGGTTACGGCAAATTGGCCGGGTGCGACCAAAAGCCCCGTCTAACGCCGGTATCGGGTAGAATTCTACCGTGTCCCGAACTTGGACACTATTTAAAGTGATCCAAGTCTCCATTTTGAAGCTTTTGCTCCATTTTACAACTTTCACTCCAACCTCTCTCCTCAAACTAGATTTAAGGGTAAAAATCTCAAGTTTAAGGCTTCAAATCACCAAGGTACCTTCCCTAATTTGTTTTGCAACCTCTCTAGCCTTCAAATTTGAGTTCAAACCATGGATTAGGACCATTACCATGAGTTTACGGCCCTAGAACAGTCATAGGCCGTAAACTCATATAAAGGGGGGTTTTTGGAGCAACAAAACCCTTCCAAACCTCAATTGGACATTGTATATGGCTAGATGACTTTATGAAATGGAATTAGAATGCCTCAAACCAAGATTTAAAGCCTTGTATATGAGTTTACGGCCCTGGAAGGTGCCTAGGCCGTAAACACATATTTAAAGGGGTTTTTATGCCATTTAACCCTTCCAAGACACAAACAAGACTTAGATATGATTTTTAGAATATTGGAAATGGACCTAGAACACCTTAAACATACATTTTGATGAGTTTGTGTGAGTTTACAGCCAAGGCTTGTGCTTGGGCCGTAAACTCCTTAAACAAGGGTGTAAACTCACTTCTAAGGTGTTAGAAAGCCATCCAACACCACCAAAAGCCTTGGAATAAATCATAGAACCAACCAAAAATAGTTCAAGGGCTTTAAACACATCAAAACCCTACATTTGAGAGTTTATGGCCATAGAACATGCCCCATGGCCGTAAACTCCTAAAAACATGCCAAATGGTGCCCAAAATTCATTTCTAGGCTTGTAGGAAATTTTAGAATCACATGTGATTAATTTTGAGACCTTAAAAACACTTATTCAAGAGGATATGAGAGTTTATGGCCATAGACCCCATGCTTAGGCCGTAAACTCCCTTAAGTGTTGTATTTGGTGATTTTAATTCAATCCAAGCCTTAGGTAAAATTATTCCAAGCATTTCCAAGTGTTAATATCCATTTGTGACCCATTAAACACCATAAACCACACCACCATGTGTTTATGGCCGTAAACTCATGGGGAATGGGTGTTTAGGCCGTAAACTTCATTAGGGAGTTTACTCTTGGGGAGTAAACTCAAATTCCAAGTCCCTCGCTTCAATTCCCGTCCGTAGATGTCACCCGGGTCACTCCAAACACCCGTTTTGAGGTGTTTTCGTCCGATGGAGTGTAACTTCATATCTAATTAGAGTTTATGAAATTAATTAGATATATTTGTATGCCATTTCATATTACATAGGAACCTCGCGTGTTATCAGGCCTCGATTCGACGTTTAGCACCCGAAATCGACACATTTCCGCATCCGGTGAGTTCATACCCCTACCCTTTTTCAATGGTTTTTCGGTGTTTTCAGGGGGGGAATACAAGCAAAAGTACAAGAATATCTTGTACTCAATCACATGATTTCAGTTAAATGGTTTCATAATTGTACATTTTAAGAATTGAAAACCTTTTTAACAAACTGTTTTAGTTTGTAGAGTTGTTTGTTTTAACCCGATTTTCAATTCTTATTATACAATGTTATATTGTATACTTTACATTTGATTGTTCACATTTAAACTGATAAGACACATAAACCATTGTAATGTCTGTAATAAAACACTAAGGTTCAAGTGTAAAAGACATACACCATTAGAAAACATAAAACATCTGTACGTCCTTAACAATACACCTAGGTTCGAGTGTAATAGATAAATACCGTCATAACACACAAATCACTGTAATGTCCTTAATAATACACCTAGGATCGAGTGTAAAAGGGTAGTCATCATTAAATAACACCTAGGCTCGAGTGTAATGTCCTTAATAATACACCTAGGATCGAGTGTAAAGGACAGGTACGTTAGAACTCAGCTAGTCATAGATACTACTTTCCTAGTCGAAAAGCAAAGAGTGATCTTAAAGATGGAGACACGTCCCGTGGCTCGAGAGTGGAGGACTACCCCTGTAACCAGAATCTCCGTTCGTAGGAGAGCGTGGCTTGAGTGTATGGATCTGTACGGGACTGACAATCCCACACCTGGCTGCTAGCTACAGCCGAACCAAATGGTTCAAGGGTGACGAAAGTCATAGAAAGGATGTTGACCCCGACTCGAGTCATATCCAGTCTGAGTATGGTTAAGGACTCGCAATCTACGTAGTAAAGCTAATGTACGTAGTAAAGCTAATGTACGTTCAGGGATGACAGGCACACCTACACACAATCAGGAAAACATGGGGTTTTCCTGGAGAGAACACTGAACATAACTAGAACCAGTAAAGATACACACATACACAGTCAGGGAAACATGGGGTTTTCCTGGGAAGGACACTGAACATAATCAGAATTGGTAAGAGTTCACACACACACACACAGCTAGGAGAACATGGGGTTCTTCCTGAGTAACAGTAGTACGTATCTAGAAAAGTGTAATAAGTTAAGCAACTGAACTACAATTCACAAGAACAATCATGTTTTCATTGTACATCGTTTACTTCACTTTCGGATTTGGAAATTAACTTTACATAAGAAAATATGGGATTTTCTTGGATAACTAGTTTTTCAGGAAACCAAAGGAACTCGTACATTTTCAGAAAAACTAACCGCTTATGAAATCACCAGCTTTATGCTGATTTTCAAACCGCTTGTATTCTCAGGTCCGTGTTAGACAGGTACCCGAAGATCTTTTGTGCGAAGACGGAGTTCTTAGAAGACTCGTTTCGTGTTTTTCATATATACTATGTATCACATGTATAACTTTTTCTTTTGAAACAAATGCAAAACTTTCATATATGTAATGTAATGGTTGTTTACTTTACTTACTATGTACATTGGATTTGATACTCAACGTGGAGTCAACCCCGGAAATATTTCCGCCTTCGGTTTTCGGGGTGTGACAGATTGTTATCAGAGCCCTTGTTTATAGTGAATGAAGTATACCAAACCTTACATGGTATAAAACTATAAACATTAAGGGGCCTAAGTGCTCTGAAGTAAAAGTATCCTTCAAAATATAAGTATTTTCAAAAAGTATATAAGTATACTGACCCGTCGATATCCGTAACTACAAGTAGAACAAAACATAAGTAAATGGGTGTTGTACACTGCGGTTAAACCTGGTCAGTTATGTAGTCGTGTCTAGGATCAATATAGCCTGGCCAACTATATTCATTCGAGACACGGCCAACATGTGCTTGGGAGTGATTGTGGTATGCGGCATGCCTAAAACTTACCCTAATACCATAAACATCGAGCTAGTATCGTTGCGAATCATGAAATACTATGGGAGTATTTCTCAAGCCAATCCTTGGTAGAAACCCCCGTCCTTTGATGGCACTGGAGGTGTCATTTCCCTCATCCGATGGTTCGAGAAGATCGAATCCATCTTTGAAATTTGCGCCTGTTCAAATTCAGACAAGGTGAAGTTTGCCGCTTGCACCTTTATTGACAAAGCCTTGACTTGGTGGAACGGCCGAGTCAAATCCCTAACCTTACCTGTAGCCAACGCCATGGGTTGGGAAGCCATGAAAGAACTTCTGCTGGCTGAGTACTGCCATTGGGGCGAAATGCAGAAGTTAGAACACGAACTCTGGAACCTGAAGATGAAAGGTTCCGACATCACTGCTTACACTTCCAGATTCGACGACTTGGCATTACTCTGCCCGGGAATGGTTACCCCGGAGAGTAAGAAGATAGAGAGATTCATCTGGGGGCTGACCCAGCCAACTAAAGGAAACGTCATAGCTGCGAGGCCGGATACATACGACAGCGCCAAACGCCTAGCTCAAATCCTAATCGATCATAGTGAAGACTTTGAGGAGACAACTACCACTCCTGAGCCGACAGTGAGGAGTGGGGAGAAAAGAAAACTTGGGAAGAAAGAGAAAAGTCAGATATCACACGAGTCTTCAAAGAGACAGCAAACGGTGGCAGTTCACGCTGCTACTTCCTCTGCGACTGTTTCTGCTGTTGGATCCTCAACTCGGAAACCTACCAGTAGGTATACTGGAACCCTTCCTAGTTGTGACAAGTGCAACTATCATCATCTTCCTTCCGGTCCATGTATCGAGATAATTTGCAACAAATGTGGCATAAAGGGTCACATGGCGAAAAACTGTAAGACACCAACTCAATTAATAAGTCAAACTTCTGGAGCGGGCATTGGTCGGGCCTGTTATGGTTGTGGAGAAGTGGGGCATCTCAAGTGAAACTGTCCTAAGACTATAACAACTGGTAACACTGGAAGAGTTCTAGCGATAGGACAACAGGAGACAGCCACCGATCCCACCGTTGCCACAGGTATATTTCCCTTCGTTAAATTTATATGCCTGTGATTCTTTTCGATTCTAGCACCGAAAGAAATTCGTTAACCATCCATTTGAACATTTTCTAACCCCCGTCGTTTGCGAGTAACCGAAAATGTATATATTCAAGATGGTTATCACGTGAGAACGAGAACGCTTGTGTCATATCCGTAGATTGTATTCTCAATCCGAGCGATTATTCTTTCCATTCGACCTATTGTCAAACTTTTTATGAAATGCTTTGATGCCACCCTTAGCATGTAATGACTGAGCCTCATTCATGCTGTCTTTCCTAGTTTCGAGAAAGCCATTCGTTCTAACCTTCCTCCGACTCGACTCTCATGATCTTCGTGCATCGAAGCTTAAAAAGTTTTCCCGTGTATCCCTCGTCCGAGTAATCACCGAGAAACGAGAAGTCTACGATTCTTTCCCCGATACTGTTTCGAAAGAATTCTTGAGAATTCTTTCTGAACACATAGTCCAATCTCGCATCAACCTAATCCCGGGAATTTCCTCGTAGCCAAACCTCAGTAACCACGATGTGTGCAAGACAACAATCAGGGCATGATACGATCACTATGAGGTAGTAGTGATGCCCTTCGGTCGAACTAATCTCTTGGTCATGTAGATAAGCAAAGCAGTCATACTCGTAGATCCTTCTAAAAGCTAAGGCAATAATGAATTAGTCGACACCGGGAACACTCATGGAAACCTATCGATTCTTGGGTCCCGTCGGCTATGATTGTAGACTCACGTAGAAGTTTCCCTTAGAACCATCGGAACCTTAGTTATTCTGCCATGTGAAAGTGTACCTACTTGTTGGAGGTCTTATCCTGGAAAGACATAGTACGTCTTCGGAAGTGCGGAAAACTTAACTTGTGGAACCTTAGACCCTTCGAGATCTTCATTAGGAATCGATTCCATAGCCCTCTCCGAGCTATCTTCAGGACTTAGTAACAACCATCTGGTGTTCCGCATCTTTATTCGTAAGGCTTGCCGACTTGACGAAACCCTAGTAAATTCCTTTGTGGAGATGAAAACCAATGAAAATCCGAACCTTCGTGTATGAATCAATTGAGATCGTAGATTGAGAGGTTCACTAGATTGTTAAGCGGAGACCCGAAGCAGTAAATTCATCCTCTTATCTCCTTTCACTTCGTGATCTGTGTTCGAATCTTTGAATTTCGGGACAAAATTCCCTCTAACGGGGGGATAATGTAACAAACCGAAATTCATATCCGTAATTGAAAACCCTTTTCACGACTCGTTCCGATCATCCAATCGCCGTTTCCGATTTCGTTTCCGTTTCCGACCTTTTATTAAGTCGTTAATGTGAATTTTATTTTATGACTTAATAAGTGTCTTAATACCATGAGAACTCATTCTAACGCCTCATATTAATGATCAGAACATTTCTAGAATCAACCATATCGGGTGCGACCAAAAGCCCCGTCTAACGCCGGTATCGGGTAGAATTCTAGCGTGTCCCGAACTTGGACACTATTTAAAGTGATCCAAGTCTCCATTTTGAAGCTTTTGCTCCATTTTACAACTTTCACTCCAACCTCTCTCCTCAAACTAGATTTAAGTGTAAAAATCTCAAGTTTAAGGCTTCAAATCACCAAGGTACCTTACCTAATTTGTTTTGTAACCTCTCTAGCCTTCAAATTCGAGTTCAAACCATGGATTAGGACCAGTACCATGAGTTTACGGCCCTAGAACAGTCCTAGGCCGTAAACTCATATAAAGGGGGTTTTTGGAGCAACAAAACCCTTCCAAACCTCAATTGGACCTTGTATATGGCTAGGTGACTTTATGAAATGGAATTAGAATGCCTCAAACCAAGATTTAAAGCCTTGTATATGATTTTACGGCCCTGGAAGGTGCCTAGGCCGTAAACACATATTTAAAGAGGTTTTATGCCATTTAACCCTTCCAAGACACAAACAAGACTTAGATATGATTTTTAGAATATTGGAAATGGACCTAGAACACCTTAAACATACATTTTGATGAGTTTGTGTGAGTTTACGGCCAAGGCTTGTGCTTGGGCCGTAAACTCCTTAAACAAGGGTGTAAACTCACTTCTAAGGTGTTAGAAAGCCATCCAACACCACCAAAAGCCTTGGAATAAATCATAGAACCAACCAAAAATAGTTCAAGGGCTTTAAACACATCAAAACCCTACATTTGAGAGTTTACGGCCATAGAACATGCCCCATGGCCGTAAACTCCTAAAAACATGCCAAATGGTGCCCAAAATTCATTTCTAGGCTTGTAGGAATTTTTAGAATCACATGTGATTAATTTTGTGACCTTAAAAACACTTATTCAAGAGGATATGAGAGTTTACGGCCATAGAACCCATGCTTAGGACGTAAACTCCCTTAAGTGTTGTATTTGGTGATTTTAATTCAATCCAAGCCGGTAAAATTATTCCAAGCATTTCCAAGTGTTAATATCCATTTGTGACCCATTAAACACCATAAACCACACCACCATGAGTTTACGGCCGTAAACTGGTGGGGAATGGGTGTTTAGGCCGTAAACTTCTTTAGGGAGTTTACTGTTGGGGAGTAAACTCAAATTCCAAGTCCCTCGCTTCAATTCCCGTCTGTAGATGTCACCCGGGTCACTCCAAACACCCGTTTTGAGGTGTTTTTGTCCGGTTGAGTGTTACTTCATATCTAATTAGAGTTTATGAAATTAATTAGATATATTTGTATGCCATTTCATATTACATAGGAACCTCGCATGTTATCAGACTTCGATTCGACGTTTAGCACCTGAAATCGACACACTTCCGCGTCCGGTGAGTTCATACCCCTACCCTTTTTCAATGGTTTTTCGGTGTTTTCAGGGGGGGAATACAAGCAAAAGTACAATATCTTGTACTCAATCACATGATTTCAGTTAAAGGGTTTCATAATTGTACATTTTAAGAATTGAAAACCTTTTTAACAAACTGTTTTAGTTTGTAGAGTTGTTTGTTTTAACCCGATTTTCAATTCTTATTATACAATGTTATATTGTATACTTTACATTTGATTGTTCACATTTAAACTGATAAGACACATAAACCATTGTAATGTCTGTAATAAAACACTAAGGTTCAAGTGTAAAAGACAGACACCATTAGAAAACATAAAACATCTGTACGTCCTTAACAATACACCTAGGTTCGAGTGTAATAGATAAATACCGTCATAACACACAAATCACTGTAATGTCCTTAATAATACACCTAGGATCGAGTGTAAAAGGGTAGTCATCATTAAATAACACCTAGGCTCGAGTGTAATGTCCTTAATAATACACCTAGGATCGAGTGTAAAGGACAGGTACGTTAGAACTCAGCTAGTCATAGATACTACTTTCCTAGTCGAAAAGCAAAGAGTGATCTTAAAGATTGGAGACACATCCTCTGTAACACGTCCCGTGGCTCGAGAGTGGAGGACTACCCCTATAACCAGAATCTCCGTTCGTAGGAGAGCGTGACTTGAGTGTATAGATCTGTATGGGACTGACAATCCCACACCTAGCTGCTAGCTACAGCCGAACCAAATGGTTCAAGGGTGACGAAAGTCATAGAAAGGATGTTGACCCCGACTCGAGTCATATCCAGTCTGAGTATGGTTAAGGACTCGCAATCTAGATTATTAACGTTTTTAGACTCATTTGCTAGCTTTATGTATGTAGTAAAGCTAATGTACGTTCAGGGATGACAGGCACACCTACACACAATCAGGAAAACATGGGGTTTTCCTGGGGAGAACACTGAACATAACTAGAACCGGTAAAGATACACACATACACAGTCAGGGAAACATGGGGTTTTCCTGGGAAGGACACCGAACATAATCAGAATTGGTAATAGTTCACACACACACAGCTAGGAGAACATGGGGTTCTTCCTGAGTAACAGTAGTACGTATCTAGAAAAGTGTAATAAGTTAAACAATTGAACTACAATTCACAAGAACAATCATGTTTTCATTGTACATCGTTTACTTCACTTTCGGATTTGGAAATTAACTTTACATAAGAAAATATGGGATTTTCTTGGATAACTAGTTTTTCAGGAAACCAAAGGAACTCGTACATTTTCAGAAAAACTAACCGCTTATGAACTCACCAGCTTTGTGCTGATTTTCAAACCGCTTGTATTCTCAGGTCCGTGTTAGACAGGTACCCGAAGATCTTTTTGTACGAAGACGGAGTTCTTAGAAGACTCGTTTCGTGTTTTTCATATATACTATGTATCACATGTATAACTTTTGCTTTTGAAACAAATGTAAAACTTTCATATATGTAATGTAATGGTTGTTTACTTTACTTACTATGTACATTGGATTTGATACTCAACGTGGAGTCAACCCCGGAAATGTTTTCGCCTTCGGTTTTCGGGGTGTGACAATTTTAGCATTGATTTCCTGCAAATCAGTAACAAGATTATGAACAGACATGAAAAAAGGAAGGACTTTGAACACATAACTTATGAATAAAAAATATGGAGAAGGATCTCATACATCCATGGTAGTAGTTACGCTTATAGTACCATCTTCCTCAGGGCAACGAATTTTACTTCAGTACATGATAGTTCTGCTAAACAAAAGCATTCCCAACCTTCATCTATGGAGGAGAGACTTACCTAAAGTCGCAGGAGAAGAAGTGTTTGTGCAATCATATTAGTTTTAGGGTTTCCTTCGGTTACTCCCTTCACATCTCCGACAATCTTCATCTATGGAGGAGAGATATGAGAGAAAACCAGGTGGAGGGGGAGAGATGAGAAGGTGGATGCATAGATTAGGGAGAACACAAACTCAAAGTGTGGAGTGAAGTCGGATTTAGGAGAAGTTGTACCAGTGTTAGGGAGAAATCGAACCAGTTGGTCTTTGTTGTTGATCTTGCGGAAGGAGTTGAGAGAAAGGTTAGGATTAAGAGGAGGTTTCTTGATTTATGATTTAGGGTGATTTGGGGAGTCGTAGTAGGCGAGATGTTTAATTTTTTTGGGAAAGGAAAATGGTTATGAATGATTTAGGGTTCTTAGCAGAGGATTTTAGATGGAGAAGAAGGAGTATCAGGCGGGGTGTTTAATTTTTTTGGGATTTCATTTCTCAAAAAAATACAAAGAACACGCCTTCTTAAAAAAATTTAAAGCGACACCTTTACACGACACGGTTTTTATGATAGGTGCTCTCTGTATTTCTTTTTTTTCTTTTCTGACACTAATTTCAGGGCACACATAAATGTGTGTCGGCTATCCTTCAAATTTTAGAAGAGATGACCTTATTTTTAGGGCACACAATTTTGCGTATCGTAAATCATTGCGTGTCATTGTTTGCGCGTCATTAAAGGGTTGTTTTCTAGTAGTGATGGGTCTTGACGATGATGGCTTCTGTAGAGAGATGAATGAAGAAAATAATAGTGGAGTAGCAACATATGCATTGTCTTCATCGAACATAAATTTAGTCAAGTGTTCTTCATCAGGATCTGGATGAAGGGAATCATGGTGAGGAGACTTCGGAGGATCGCCCAAGATGATGGTGTCATGATGGGTTTCTCCTTATGCAAATTCTTGGTCGACAACTACATCAGTGGGAGCAACAAATGGAAGAATGCTTTGAATTGATCGATTTATCATAGAGATAAGAGTTACTTCAACTTGTGAACGAGTGAGCTTACGATGCCTTGTATGAGCCCTAGTGACAAAATCTAACCAAGACGGGTCATTAGTACCAGTTTGTACTTTACATGAGCCATGTATCAAACAAGTTATGGCTTCTGAGGTTGGTGGTACAACCACAACTTCAGAAAGCTTGGGATCCGAGGCAGGGACCTTGAATCGTGCTTGTGTAGAAAGATGAGGGATATCCGAGATTACTCGTGGGTGTGTTCCAGGGGGTGCAAGGAACTTTTTTCAACATTGGCATCACCTTGTTGGGAAGGTAAGGGTGGATTATGAGGATACTCCTCGTGAGTGTGTGCATGTGTTATTGAAGCTCCGAAGGGTACTTCAGAAGAGTGGTCAGGGGGTGAACAGATGACCGGAGTCAGTCAGAATGTCCTTGATAGATTCCTTTTGAGAGGAAACATGGACTTTGGATCTCTTTTTGAAGCTTGGCTTGATAGGAGAGGCCTTTTGATTTGTTTCCTTCTTTTACTTTCCACAAGTCGAGACTGGTTTGACTACATCTGAGGTGGGTTCACCTGAGATTGGGATAGACTGTATAGGGTTGTACACAATCGAGTTCACTAAATGATATTTCAAATGAGGGGACTCGGATGGTCGAGTGGCCAACATACGTTGTGGTAGTCTATGTGTAAGTCTAAAAGAAGCTTGGTTCAAAATTCTGTAAGGTTTGATAGCCTTAAAGGAGAGAAATACCTCTTTCAAAATGGTGTCGATAGGAATTGGTTCTTGCCTCTCACGGTAGAGTTGTTGAATGGTAAGAGTCCATAATCTTGGACTCGAAATCTCTTCAGGATTTCTCTTCACAACGAACTTCCGAAAATCTTGCCACAAGACCTCGGTTTGGTCAACAACATTTGTCTTCCCAAAGTAGATACTATATTCAACATAGAGCCAATCTTTGATCATAGTGTTTGTTCTTCCATGTTTTCCTGAGAGACCTTGAAGGATGAGGTGCATAAGTACGATCCATAGGCCAGGAATTGCCGATTTCTTGAACTTTTTCGCCTTGAACTCTTCTGCATACCTACTATGGTTGAGGAACGTCTGAAACTCTTCAGACATTGGTTCTTGTACAGTAAAACCCTTTGGGTTTTTCGATATATCAATCTCTTTTAGAAACTTCTATTTGGAAACAGGTACAATACAGTCTCTAGTTATTTTTATTCGAGAACCCCATCTTCAATCTTGATTCTGTCAAAAGCGGTATGAAGGAGACAAAGTGGAATTAGGGGAATGGGGGTTTTTGTGCGTGGAATGGCAATGGGATGACGGTATATGAATTCGATCATAACTCTGACGGACTCATCATAGTCCATGGGATCAAGAGAAAAGAGTTGGGCAGTATCATGAAGAAAGGGCTCTGAGGACGAGGATGAAGCAGATCCCTTGGAAGACTTCTTCTTGGGAATAGTTTTTAAGAGTTCATGAGCTTTTTGTGAGGATTCCATTGTTTCAGGTTTGGGAGCTTGAAGAACAAGTTTGTAGAGAGTATTTTGGAGAAGAGAATGAGAGTGTAAAAAGACATTGATGGGTTTTGAAATCCTTATATAGTTTGGAAAATCGGTTTGGGTTGAGAAAAGGTTTAATGATGAAACTTGATTTGCAAATGGATCACATTAAATGTGTTGTGAAAATTGGCATGTGTTTAACCTGCAATGATGAAAGGTATAATGGCAACATGTGCGAAATGGAAAACCGTCATTTTAGTAGAAAAGATGTGCACTTTATTGAGACATGTACAAAAAAGGACGATAATTTAGGATTAAAGGATAATCTTTAAAAATATAACTGTTAATTCACAAGAATGTACTTCTTTTTCTAAGTGAGAGCAATTTGGAACTTTAACAACTAAATATCCATAAAGTAAATGCAATATAGTTTGGAACTAGCAAGTTTTCAAGTGTTATTGAATCTGCTCAATAGTTGATCAGAAACTAATAAAATACATAGAGATGCATTTATGTATGATTATCAAGTATGGGATTGATTAATCATCCTTGATATATAATAAAAATAAAGAGTAAGTGCGTTTCCATAAGAGAAAACATACATGAATGAAAATCATTCCAAGATTTAAGGTCACATCTCAAAGTATGAATATTCTATATGATAAGATAATTACATAATGTGATTTAATTATAAATCAACATGACTATTGTGTTTTTATGAAGCTTGAGGTGTGTAATAACATTTATATTCTCATATGTAGTCGACATACTGAGTTTTCGAATAATGATCTATACAAATAGATCAATGCAACATAAAGGATTAAGCAAAATTGCAGTAGTTTTCAAGGATCTTAAAGAGCTTAAGTTAAGTGACTCTAAGAGAGTTTACCTTCTAAAATACCATATGGTTGTATTCCATATATTTCTACAATTGTATTAATCATATATATCATGATTATGCATAAAGGCCAAAAAAGTCATATGCTTAGACCATGTAGAATGATACCAGTATAATCCGAGAACAATTCATTGTGTGACTTATAGAAACATTCTAAAGTATTTGCGAGAACTATAGAAATATTCCTAATATATGGAGTATTTGAGAAAATGATATGTTTAAAGTAGTTACAAATGTGCTAAACTTCCAAATAGATTGAGATGATTGTTAATCACAATTGGGTGTGTCCTCTTTATGAATGATATGAATGAAGAGAAAGTTATATTGATAGTATTTCCATGTAGATTTTAATTATAGTTACACATTAGAGTTAGTGTACGTTGTGTTTTGGAGAACCACACATAAAGATGCTTAATGTATAGTTCATTATGACTATAAGTAATCCCATTACACAAGATTGGTATCTAAGTGATATTTAAACATCTAATACATTTTCAATGAGTTATATACATAAAGCTAAATATGTTTGTATTCGCAAAGTTTATACAAATCAAGTTTGAAAAATCTTCTTAACTAAGTACCTTCATTAGCAAAAGCATGAAAGTCATGCTGGTGCTATAGGGACTTATTGAGATAAGTAGATGTATTTGATTGAAATTTAGTATTTGGATTTTGGAACAACACACACAACATATATTGTAAGGAATTTGTATATGGGAAATGAATCTTTCATAGAATAATTTTTGTGTTCTATATTAGGATGTTTAAATGCTTGAATAACTAGGTTACTCTAAATGTCCATAGTCGTTCATAGTTGTAGGAGCATCCATGAGGTAAGACTAATTTGAGTGGGTTGGTAGATTCTGATGGAGATAAGAATAGCAAGAGCAACTACCAACTTCATAGGTACTTGATTAGGAGAATAAGTATTGCACTTGACCCGCATCAAAATCACTTCATGGATGGTAGTCAGAAATGATTTTTTCATTAAAGTTGTATCTTTGTATTCTTAGACCTGATATACATATTTGGGACTTGAAGTGTAGGAATTGTTGTGATTTGACATGTTTTAATTTTGTTCCGTTAAAGGCAGTCATAAGGGCCATCGTTGGGTATGACATGAACTAAATTGATGGACATATGTAGTCAAGATGGGATTTGTCCCTTTTATTCGTTGAGAGTTAGATATCTAAGGCCTTAGTCAAAGTTGAACACTAAATGAGATTGATTGCGATCCATATTTCATGTTGATCATGATTATGAGACAAATGAATAATTGATACCACACCTTTAGTAACAATTGTAGCTTCGAGCTCCTGTAATTGGCTATTGACGAGAAGGTACCCTTCATATATTGTTAAGGAAGTTTCATGTTGCTAGACGTCAACTATTGTCTATGTCAGTATATAATAAATCTTGTGCAAGTGGGAGATTGTTAAAGGTATATGCCCAAGAATGATTCTGGAGTGACATTGCTGATAATATATGATCCTATAGGGTCACACATTTATAAATTTGGCACATTTTGTATATCTATTATTAATATGATTACTAATAAATAATATCAATTCTTGTATTTTAATTAGGGAATAATTATTGGTTTATGAAAATAATAATTATATGAGAGTATAACTAGTTATTATTTCATATGATATGAATTAATAAGTCATGTGCAACCTTTTGGTCTAGTTAGATTCTTTTCTACTTTAACTAAAGACAAAGTTTATATTTTACAAAATTTGAGTTTATAAAAATTAAAGAATCCTCCTCTTTTCAAAGGGCATGGCCGAATCTTTTAAACAAATACGGAGGTTTCCTGTCAATCTCCATGCTTTGTCTCCGCATGCTTCTAAAGGCTTGCATTACTTTAGTGTATTTTAATGTAAATCCCTTACCTTCTAATGGGTATATAAGAGAGTGTTTTGCATGAGTTTTTTTGCTACGTTTTGCTAGTGAGATCTGTTCTTTTCTATCTATGGTCGAATCCTCTCTACTCTTCCTCTTCTTCTTGTCTTTTGAAGATTATTTCAAGATTAGAAGCCTTCTTGAGTTGTCTCCTTTAGTGCTTATTTGAACTATCTTCATCAGTACCCCAAAACCAAGTGGTTTCAAAGGCTTCAAAGGTTGTAATTCTAAAAAAATTTTGGTTGTTTTTATTTCATTTTAACCTCTATAAATGGATCCTTGATGGTTTGGTTTTGTTATAAAGTAAAAATAAACTTGTTATTTTTAACGCTTTTGTTGACCGTTTTTTTTATGAAAAACTAACTTATATTTTGTATGAAAAACCATTAGTACAAGGACTTTATGCCCTGCAAACCATTAACTTTTAATCGAAACGAAGATCAGATTGGAGTTATGTATTGGATCTCTGACATGGAGTTAACCTTTATAACTTGTAGTTGTAAGGGCAAGTTGTAGAACACCTATATTGTGCGAAAACTTAAGGATGGGGTTATTTGTTGGTAGAAAACATTAGAGAAGATCATAAGCCCTAATGAGCCACTACAACTTATATTTTGTAATAGGCATGTAGTGTGGTGAATTTGAATAATATTTTAATCATTTTAAAAAGTTATATGACCCTAGTTATATTATTAAATGTGTTTATTTGCTATGTGATTTTTTTTATCTTATGGTAACTTGGGGACTACAAGGCAATTCATGGGATGATGATGAGTAGGTGTGAAGGGTACTAGAGGCCTATACTACCCAAAGCACATGACTCACACTTGGATCAGGAAGAGTCACAAGGTCACTAATACACTAGTAGTTGAGTTTATATGTTTAAATTTCTACGGTACCATTGTTAGGGCCAGGATCCTCAAAACATTCATGATCCTCCAACCTCATCAGATATTCAAGATCCTCAACTATCTCGGGATCCTAACTATTACCGTCACTATTATTTATTAACATTTATAATGGTTATATCTCATTCATAACTAACTTGTGTGCAGAAATAGTCAACAGAAGACTTATTGTCAATAGAGTTTCGTGTCAACTATGTTAATGACCCGGAATACCAATTCAAACCAATGTTCACAAAGCTGGTCATAGAGGATCCCAGGAATATCAGACATTTTGTTAGATAGTTTAGACTATAAATTAACACTTGTATCTAGCACACGACACACACTACTTACTCTTAGCCTACTCTAGAAACTCTTTCACTTGTCCTTATTGAAATACTCTCTGTAATCATCACTTTTTATTAATAAAATCATCAAGGTAGGTGATCATTATCACCTCCCAAGGTTTTATCCCGAAAATCCTAGCAAGGATCAAGGGATTTCCTTGTAAATAGTTGTGTCATTCTCTTTACCTTTCTATATTACATAATTCGAACATCACAACCTCACATTCACTTTGGTTGATTAATAATTGTGTAATTTTTAACCAAACCAATTTGGTGCCCACTGTGGGGCCGTGGTGTTCAATATCCTCGAAAGATCGTGTCTATACAATCAATCCTTTGTTTGTCATCCACTCCTTCTATTCCAACAAAAAACCTACCACCTCGTCCGAGTGGACCCCTGGTAAGAGGAAAGTGCTTGACTCTTCCAAGAAAAGCACCTCTACGGTCACTAACCAATGAATTTTAGGATCTTCAGAACTCCAAGTTCCGACTGCTTCGGTCATTACTACAGAACTCTTCATAATTATGAGGAAAATGACGCAACAGATGACCCATCAACAAGGGTAAAATAGAACACTGCTTAGAGAAGTGGGGAGGATGACGATGGAATTTCAGAAATCCTAGGACATAACGCCCACAACTGTACAACCAAGGATCTTGAACTTTGATAATGCAAGATCCTCTGGAAATCACCAAGGGAACACAATTCCTGCGACTGTGGTGTCACCCTAGGGGACAACTATGGACAATATAGCATCTACGATCAACGATCTCAATGAACCTTTCAATACTCCAAGAAACCTTGATTCTAGTAACTTCTTAAACAACAATACTATCAATACTAACTCTACTAGTGTTGATGTAGGAATAAATCCAAACATGGCTAGGGAACTTCAGCAGTTGAGAGAAATGATCTCAGGTGTACCCGAGGTGGTCCAACCCATACTAGAAGCGCCTCCAACAAGTCACATGATCTCAAGATTTGCTCCTGCAATATCCGATACCGAAGTTCCTAAGTGCTTCCAAATTCCTAGCATGAAGCCTTATGATGGAACTATGGATCCTGAAGAGCACATAGCACGATCCCGAGAAAGGATGGAGATTATTCCCATCCCAGTGCACTTGAAGGAAGCTTGCCTATGCAAAGGTTTTGGTTCAACCCTTACTGGATCAGCTCTTAAATGGCTACTAAATGTCCCCCCCCCCCTATTCCATTACTTCATTTTCACATTTAGTCAATATTTTCAATAACAAATTTTCTTGTAGCAGAACCTTCGAGGAGATCACTAGTGATCTCTATCAGGTGGTTCAGGATCCTAAGGAATGTCTTAGAGATTTTTTAAACAGGTTTGCAGGTAAGCTCTAAGCATCCCCAACGTCGACATGGCGATTGCCGTAGAGGCCTTCAAGATGGGTCTAAGGAAGGATTCACCCTTCTATGTGTTGGATTAGGTGTCTAAGCCAATAACTATTTTGGTATGTACTTGACCCGATTAAAAGCATGGTCCGTTTAGGCTGCCTTCACCATAGCAACTGATTGGATGAATTATGGAGAAAAAGGATTAATTGTGATTTATTAATATATTATATGAATAATATATCAAAAGAGAAATTGTATTGTTTAATTAATATTGATCAAGAATTAATTTAGAATTAATTTTGTGGTCAAAAGAGATTAATTAAACTTAGGGGACTCGAACTGTAATTATAAGATAATTTCAATTGGGCTGATGGATCACCTTGGAATATAGGTTGAATGAATTCTATGGGAAGCCCATAAGGAAATCGTCCAAGTGATATTCTAGAGGGAGTCCATCAGCTGTTTAAGGTTTAAGCAGTCATATTAGGGTTTCCAACTAAAACCCTTTGAGGCACTAGGCTTTCAAAGGTTAAGGATATTCAAGGATAACTTGTTATTACTACATAACAAGAAAGGTAAGATCTAAATCCTAGTTTATATGTGAGTTTGATTGTTTTATGCTAGTTCATAGGATCATGGATTTGGTATTTAATGTTGTTGTGTTCATAGTAGAAAAACCTAGATCAAAGCAATTAGGGTTGCATGAACACCATATGAATGATGTTATGCTCATAATCCATCACTATGAAGATCTTGTGATGACCCCATGCAATAGATTGCACAAAGTTAGGTGCCGAGCATTGAGACTCATAAGGCTTGAAGTGGATAAATAAATACAGAAGATGAGCGACCCTTCAAGTCAATACGAGAATACCAATAGGAAGGCAAAATCATTGGCCCCAAGATCCTACAAATCGAAGCCCTATTCCAAACAGGATCATCACAGGGTTAATGCCCTCGAAGATGAAGGAGAAGAAGAGGAACTTCCTAAGATCACTGACTATTGTTTTTCTGTGGATGTTTCAGGTATAATACATGCTATGCAGGATCACAGAGACAAAGCAAGATGGCCGAAGAGGGATAAAAAGTCCACCTGTTGGAAAGACAAGTAAAAATGGTGTGCTTACCACGAAGACTTCGGTCACATGACGGAGGATTGTATAGCCCTAAGAAGGGAGATCAGCTACCTATGGTCACCTAAAAGAGATCATGGGGAGAAACAAAGAAAAGTCCAAGGAGAAAAACCAAGATGGTCACAAGATCCTGAAGAAACCAGAATCTCCACCCCCAAACGCCAAGGTAATTAACGTTATCTCAGGCGCATCTAACATTTATGGTACTTCTTACTCTCAGGAAAGAAGACATGCCAAGGTCTCTAAAATAGAAAAGGAGGAAAGAACACGGAAGAATACTGTGGTTAGTAATGATAAGGAAATCACATTTGACGAGATTGACAGGGAATGGATTCAAGATCCTCTCCATGACAAACTCATGATAACACTGTACATGGCCAACCACTTCACGGAGGATCTTCGGTCAACATTGTACTCCTAGAGGCACTAAAAAGGATGAACATCCTGGAATCAGATATAATCAAAAGATCCTCGGTCCTCATAGGAATTAGCGGGGAAAGGAAACACACTATTAGGGAGATAAAGCTACCAATATAGATAGAGGGGGTAAATTTTATACCAAAATTGTTGAATTGCTTACAATTTATCTTCGTATAATATGATATTAGGTAGACTATGGATCCATGAGATGAAAGTGGTTCCATCAATATATCATTAGTGTGTAAAGATGCCTACTCTATGGAGAACAATGAAGATCATCGGAGATCAACAAGAATCGAAGGAATGTTATAAGACCTCTATGAAGCCTATGACCAAACCCCAACAAGCATAACAATTAAAGAAGGGGGCAAAAAATGTTCTAGAAATGAAGGAGCAAGATGTGAAGGAAGTGTCCTTGACCATAAAGGATCCTGAAGCCAAAGTCCTCATTGGATCCTTAATACTTGAACTAGTCGAGGAAGACCTGTTAAACTTCCTTCAAACTAGAAGCAAGACAATCACATGTAAACAAGAAGATATAATAGGTATAGACAAGAGTATTATCACTCACAAACTTATATATTGATCCTTCTTTCAGACCAATACACCAAATCAGAAGGAAGTTTGCACCTGAAAGGAATCATATCATCCAAGAAGAAGTGGTAAAGCTCCTCAAGACAGGGATGATCAAGGAAGTGAAATTCCCAAGATGGCTAGCTAATGTGGTTGTTTTACAGAAGAAGAGCGGATCTTAACAAGTCCTGTCCTAAGCATCCTTTCCCTCTACCACACATTGACTCCATGATAGATGTAACGGCTGGCCACAAACTCTTAACCTTCATGGATGCTTCAGCAGGATTCCAACAAATCCAGATGGAACCATCCGATCAAGAAGATACAACATTTATAACACCAAAATGTATATATTGTTACACAACAATGCCTTTTGGTCTTAAAAATGCAGGTGCAACATAACAAATATTGGTGAATCGGATGTTTAGAGAGAAGTTGGGGGACACCATGGAGGTCTAAATTAACGACATGGTGGTGAAATCAATGAAAGCTGAAGATCATCTCAGGGATTCAAAGAAGCCTTCGACATTCTAGATGAATACAATATGAAGTTGAATCCACTCAAATGCCACTTTGGGATGAATTTGGGAAAGTTCCTTGGGTATATGGTATCCAAGAGAGGAATAGAAGCTGGCCCGGAGCATATCAAAGCAATTATCGAGCTAAAATCTCCATCTTCAACCAAAGACTTCCAAAGGGTAATTGAAAGAGTAGTGGCACTCAACAGGTTCATTTCAAGATCCTCTGAAAGGTGTAAGCCCTTCTATGATATCTTGAAGAAGAATAAGAGGTTCGAATCAATGAAGAGCATGAAAAAGCTTTTCAGAAACTCAAAAAGTACTTAAGTTCCATGCCATTACTAGTAAAGACTATACATAGAGAACCACTTCTCCTCTACCTCTCGGTATCCTCAAACGTAGTAAGTGTTGTCCTGGTCAAGGATCTTAATGGAGACCAAAAAATCCTATCTACTATGTAAGTAAGAGTCTTTTGGATCCTGAGACCAAGTATTCTCATCTCGAAAAATTAATTCTTCCGTTAGTAACTGCTTCTACTAAATTAAGACATTATTTCGAGACACATACTATACATGTGAAACTAATTATTCTGTTAAGAGTGTCATGAGAAAACCAGAGATGTCAGGAAGGATGGCAAAATTGTCAGTGAAGTTAGGCACATTTAACAGCAAATATGAGCCATGATCCGCCATAAAATCAAAAGCATTAGCAGACTTTGTGGCTGACTTTAGTGATGATCTATAAAACGAAGTAGACATTGAAGCCAAACAACTCCTAGAAGATGAACACTTGGGAAAATGGATGTTGTTCAAAAATGGAGCTTCAGACCAAACAGGAACAGAGCTAGGGATCATACTAAAATCGCCACAGGAGCACATCCTACCCCAGGCAGTTAGTTGTGAGTTCAACACTACCATTAACGAAGAAAAATATGAAGTACTCATCACGACACTACAATTGGATAAGGATATTCAAATAAAGGATCGTCAGGTATTTGTTGATTCTTTATTATTAACTAATCAGTTCAATGGATCATGCAGTGAAAGGTGAAAGGTTAGCACTATACCTAGAGATCCTCAAAAAATTAGCCTCTGATTTTGAAAAGTTTAGCTTAACCCAAGTTCCCAGAGAAGAAAAAATAGAAGCATACGCATTAGACAACTTAGGATCCTCCCTAAGAATCCCACTAGAAACGAAGATCCATATAACCCACATAATAACTCCAGCCATAGAAGCCCTTCCTAACAAATTATAGGACCCTAAACATCCAATAAGAAGAGCATCCATCAAAGATCTTGACCCTGAGATCCTTCCTCGAAGGGATCCCGATGAACATGATCCTCAAGGAAGTCTACCATCATGGAGCCAACCCATTATGGAATATCTCCAAAATGGCAGGAATCCAATAGAAGAAAAAAAGCAAAAGAGCATTCAGAACAAAAGTCTCAAGATTCGTAATAATCCAAGGTAAACTCTATAAAAAGTCAATGACAGGTCCGTAACTTAGATGCTTGGAAGATCCTAAAGCTGAAAAAGTCTGGAAGGACATACATCAAGGAGACGGTGGCAATCACACCGGGGGTAGATCCTTATGCTCCAAGATATGAAGAATACGAGACTGCTAGCCAATCATGAAGAGAGATTCTTTTCTATATTCTCAAAAGTGTGATGCTTGCCAAAGACATAGCAACATCCTACATCAACAAGCCAACCTCTACATCCTATTATCTCTCCATGGCCATCTTGAAATGGGGAATGGATATAGTGGGAAAATTACCAATAGCCCCAAGAGGAAAAGTCTTCTTATTGGTGATGACTGATTACTTGTCAAAGTGGATCGAGGCTGAAGCCTTTGTTCAGGTAAGAGGCAAAGTGGCAGTCTCGTTTATTAAACATAATAGCTTAACCAAGTTCGGGATCCCGATCGAAATCATATGCGATAATGGATCCCAATTCATAAGTAAAAGGACAAGAGACTTTTGCACGGGTCGGGGAATCAAAATGATAATGTCTACTCTTATTCATCCCCAAGCTAATGGTCAAGCAGAGTCTAGCAATAAGATCATAGTAAACAAATTGAAGAAAAGGCTGGATAAAAAGAAAGGAAGATGAGCAGAAGAGCTTCCTTTCGCTCTATGGGCAGACATGACTACTTCCAAAGTAGCTACGGGTCAGACCCCCCACTCCTTCATTTTTGGAACATAATCAATGATCCCTATAGAAGTAGTGATCCCGACTACAAGATATTAGCTCCAAAATCAAGAAAACAGTGATCAGAGACTTGCCCAGGATCTTGACACTTGTCACAACCCTAAACCGGAACGGCGAAAATGTTCAAGGATAGAGGACGTCATGTATAGTATGACAACAATTGAATAATAGTAATCAAAGTAACAATAAACATTGCATTGATAATATATTGTTTACATTGTGTTTGCAACATTGTTTGTATAACATCAAAAGTATGTAGCAAAAACTAAAGACGTGACTCCATGGATGCCCCGTCTTCTCTAAAACCTGTAGTGTACCTATCTACTGGTTCCTTGAGAATACAAGTGATTTTGAAAGTGTATCAACACTTAAGTAGGCGAGTTCATAAGTATTCTTTTGTGATGGAAAGCTTATCAGTGTTCTTTGAAAAAAATTAGTATGTTCCTCCAGAACATCCAATATTTTCTATAGTTAATGCAATGTAGTCTTAGGCCCTAAGACCAAAATGTATGTTTGTTATTTTACTCTGTAGTACTATATTGTAGTATTATTAATAAATAAAACCATATCATGAATGTATCCCTAAAGTGTATGTTGTACTAGTGTACTCTATACTAGAGAATTAGTGTATCATAGTAGTGTCTGTACGAAAACCTTTTGAATAAATGCCTGGAACCCACCAGCTGTAGTGTAAAATAGTGTACTGTAGTTTCATTATTTCAAATAAAACCCTTGAAGTAGTGTTAATCCCGTAAACAATGCTTTAGTTGATACTATTGTGAGTTTCATATAACCATGCTAAAATGACTAGTGGCCTCTACGACATTCTTAAGGCGTTAAAATGTTATGACATTTATCACCCAAGGCCTGCCGACCTAGTTATTATAAGCAGATCAGGTGCAGGATTGTCAGTCTCGTATAGTTCTATACACAAATTCACGCTCTCCCTCCATGACACTCTTTTATAATTTATAAGACTTGAACTAGTACCCTGATGGGTACAACAAATTAGTGCCTCACAACCCTGTATTAACTAGTTTACGTGTAGTGTTATAGTGTTCTCTTGTACTTGAAACTGTATGTATTACCTTGTAGTAATTTACTTTGTAATGTAAAATTATTATACTTAAATAACTATTTTAGTAGTGTATCCTTGAATTAGTGAAATAGAGTAGTGTTCCTTAAACTATACCTATTATAGTTTATATACTTGTAGTATATAGTGCTCTTGAGCTTGTAAATTAGTGTAGTGTTTCTCAAGCTATATCTATTATAGTTTAAAATTATGTTCTTGTATCGTTTCTTGAACTTAGTAAAATAGTTTGGTGATTCACAAACTATAGAGTAAATTACACAAATAGTCCCTATGGTTTAGGGTAATTTGCGCATTTGGTCCCTAACATATTTTTTAACTCGGAAGGTCTCTACTGTTTGTTTTTGTTACGCGCTTGGTCTCTGTCTTACCTGAACATACTATTTTGCTATTGATTTTTTTAATTTATTTAAATGAACACACCCCCAAACTCACCCGTTACCTTACCTTACCTACCCCACCATTTTCCTATTTAAATAATAGTTTTTTTTAGATAAAACAGGGACTAAGGGCGTAAGAAAAAAAACAGTAGGGACCAGGTGCATAATAAAAACAAACAGTAGGGATCTTCCGAGTGAAAAAATAAGATAGGGACCAAGTGTGCAAATAACCCCAAACCATAGGGACCATTCGTGTAATTTACTCAAAACTATACCTATTATAGTTTAAATGTATGCTCTATAATGAACTGAAAACCTTTGCAATTTAACACGTGTGTATAAAGCGGTAGTAAGAGATTTGTGAAAAATACCATTTAGATCTACATGTTACAAAAGGGTTATCAATATAATGAAATATATTTTATTTTCATATATATTCACATCGCATATAATTAAGAGTGAAAAGATAGTCGCATAAGTAATTATATCCTAAATCCACAACCAGATAGGGAACAAGATTTAGGGCGGAATTGCCAATTCTAAGATTGTTGAACATTATATATATATATATATATATATATATATATATATATATATATATATATATATATATATATATATATATATATATAGTAAATTACATGAATGGTCCCTATGGTTTGGGGTAATTTACGTGTTTGGTCCCTAATTAATTTTTTAAACTCGGACAAAGCTATGATCAGCCCATATGTCTGTTTGCTTCAACATCACAAACATAAGGAAAAGTCAGTTTGCTTCAACATCAAATCTATGATCAGGATAGATGTTTACTTCAACATCATAAACGTAGATTGAATCATCAATACTTCCAGCTACAAGTTCTATGCCATCAAAGAATGGTGTCTCTGAATTTCTGAAAAAAAAAATAAAAAATTACAAAAATCCAACTCAAAAAACTTAATCAAAGATCAATAAAGTTCATGTAAACTTACCAGCATCTCCTCATTAACCAGTGATTCCATCACTAACCATGAATACAATCTAAGGCTGTCATATTTCTCTTTGGCATTTCATCAAACACTTTAAGGGCGCTCCCTAAATCACCACATTTTCTATGAATCATGAATGAAAAAAAAAACCAATTCAGAACCATCAACATCAAATGAGTTACATAGGAGGGTATACCTCCTGTGTTCGGTTTCCATACTATCGAAGAAAAAAAAAAGCATAAATGGTTATGTGGTTTCGATTTTGATTGAAAATGGTAGAACCCCCATTTTTTAACCACATCCACTGAATCATTATTGTAACGAAAACCTGTGAACAAACATAAAATCAAATTCCAATTCCAAATCAGTCTTGAACAGGCGGTTGAAGCAAACCCGTCTTTGAAGTCTTCTAAAAATGTCGTCCACATTCCTTCTTATTGGAGGATAGGAAGAGTTGAGCAACGTGTACCAGGCGGGAAACGAAGGTGAAGGGTAGACATTAGCAACGACTTAAGCAAAGGTTACAGCCTCCTCATTTTGATTTCATCCTCCCTGTAGGTGAAAAAGAAGAACCGTAGGAAATATAAAAGAGCATAGAAAGAGAATAGGTCAAATGTATTTACTTTATTTCCTTAATTGCAAGATTTCAATTAAATGATTTCCTTAATTAAAAGTACAAAAGGTCCAAAATACCCTTTATTGATTTATTGATTTATTTATTATTTCTTAAATTCTCATTGGTGCATTTAGGCACACAATAATTGCTAAAAATATTTGAACATAACTATATATATATATATATATATATATATATATATATATATATATATATATATATATATAAGAGGTTTTCGGCCTTAATGGGCCTTAAACATTTGGTTTTCGGTCCTGTATGGCCGAAATCTCTCTTGATGTCGGTCCTAAGGTCAAATGGAAAAGTGGTTTGCAGTTTTGAGTAAAAGGGAAAAGGGTTTGCGGTCATGAATTTCTAGAAGGGGTGTTTTCGGTTTGCTTTATTCCAAAAGGAGGCGTTTTCGGTTTGGTTTTGGGATAAGATTCCCTAGACCGAAAACAACATTTACACCTTGAATTATCATATATTAAGTTAAGCATAAGCCCTTTATTTGAACTAGTTTAAGCTTGGTTTGATCTAATGTGATTTTATGTTAAGTATTTAGCTTATACTAGCCTACCTCAACATGGTTTTCCACATATACTTGCCTATAAGTTGGATGAAGATGCACTCTAGGAATTCAAAGTTCTTATATCATCAAGTTATGTTGTGAATTTAATTGTACGTGATTGTGATTTACACTTTTATTGAAAAGTTTGACAAGAAAATCACGGGTTGTTACAAGACTATTGACGAACTCATGGATCTTGCGAAGATACGCATTGCTGCTCATCAACAAAGGATCACCAAGGCTTACAATAAGAACATAAAAGTCAGAAGATTCCAAATAGGAGGCTTGATAGTAAGGAAAACATTCCAAAACACCAAGGATCCTAATGCAGGTAAATTAGCTCCTAACTAGGAAGAACCATATCTCATAGATGCTGAAGCGGGAAATGAGCATATTGGCTAGCAACACTCGAAGGAGACATTTTGCCAAGATCCTGGATTGTTATACATCTCAAAGCGTACTAGACTAATGCCCACCCGTTGCTAACGTTTGCCACGTAGAACAACATACAACTAAGGATCTCCATAAGAAATCATCCTAAACATATGGATCCTGGAACACAAGTATCGTCAAGCTTGAAGATCCTAAAACATATGGATCCTCAAGATTAAAGATCCTGAAACATAAGTCTATTGACACGCAAAGATCTCAACATCTTTACAATTCCATTATATCAACAGTATGACTTTTAGAATATTACATACATAAGACAGAGACTGATCATTTCACGATACAGTGACTTAGCAAACCTCTTATCTTTGAACATTAAGATCCTTAAGGTTTATAACATTTAATGTTATCAAAAAAATTAGGACCCTACCCTAGTGATTACTTAATCCTTATGACATATTCATGTTATCAAAAGTTGGGATCTTACCCTAGAAATTACATAAGGTTTATAACTTCTTTATGTTATCACATGTTGGGATCTTACCCTAGAAATTACATGAGGTTTATAACTTCTTTATGTTATCATACGTTGGTATTTTTCCCCAGAAAATACACATATCTTCATATCTAGGGATATTTCCCATGAGATATGTCACAAATTGGGATCCTCCCCAGTATATAACATTAACATGTTGTTAATTGGATTTATGGTGTTACCCAAGAATATTGTCAAAGTCTATAACCTAAACTGGTTATCCTAAGAAGGGGATTCCCCTGTAAGATCTAATGACTAAGGATCCTAATCATTAAGGATCCTAGTCGCTATACTTCCTTATCAATAAAAAACCTTATCATCAGAAGTCAACAGTGATCCTAAGTTCTTCTCCAAGTTAATATTTATCCTCAGCAAATTCTAAGCTTGAGAAGCTTATGAAGCTTAAGGAAAAACTCAAAGATGATTAGGTTCTATCTGTCCTCATTTTCGAAAAACTCTAAGTGAAGTTTAACAATCCTCAATTTTCTAAGGTCCTAAGCAAAAATCATTTGATTATCAGAATTCAAGTATGCTAAAAATGATTCACTAAGAGGATTTTATTTCAGGATTGTTTGCGGGAACCAAGTTTTCGGGGATCCTAATTATATAAGGATCATAATATCATAACAGTCAAGAACATAAATCAAAAGAAAGATATAAAGGGAAAGCACAACAATTACATTTAGAAAGAGTTGCATACCAACCCATCCAAAAGATTGATTGTTTTACATTACTGATAAAAATAAAAACTACTTAAATTAATTTCTCGCATGCCTAGACCTTAGCATGGTCATCATCAGCCGTGCCCTTCTTCTCCCTTCCTTCGGTCAGCTGCAATACAGGATCCTGGTTGGTGGTAGCAGGCTTGCAATCAATTTTGGCCAGTGCCTCGTGCGAACCGTCCACGACCTAGGAGCCTACATTCTCAAGATTGCCCGTGAGACGAATCTTGGCATCCCAAATAGCCATCACATCACTGACCTTGACATCAGAGATCACTTCCTCAATCCCATGCAAGTACTCCTCCTCCTTCTCGTCCTTCTCCTTGCTGAGAAGCTCCAGTCTCCTCAGCAGATCCTCGTTGGTCTCTTTCCACATCCTCTCTTGTCCCAGAAGGGCTTGTTCAGCCGTCTCCGCTCGGATCTTTAGATTAGTGGAAACATGATCAGAGACCTAAAGTAGAGACATAGTGAGTCAGCAAAAGGTAAAATGAAAATATAGAAGGAGAATAAGACCATCACTTATGTTGTGGGAGAAATTGACCGGTTTCTGGAGCACTTCCTTAGCTACGAGACTCTCCAATGATAGACCTGCAGACTCAATGGTCTTCCTTTTCCGGGATCTCAAGGTCTTCATTGTCAAATCAATGATTGATCTTTTAGGAGGAAGAGAAGAGGAGGTCTTCTCCTTCTTCACTGTCAACTGATCTTTCGACATGACGGTATCAAGATCAACGAGTGTGCAATGAGAATTGGAGAGAGTGAATTTGGATCCTATATAAACATATAGCAAAAGAATGTTAAAAATCTTCATCACAAGCGAAAAGAATCAAGGATCCTTACTTGTCGACATGAGGTCAGTGGCACAAGAGCTTTCTTTCAGAGTGACCTTATCAAATCGGAAGGATCTCTTAGCTTCAGGCAAGGTTAAGAACTTCTTGATCTTCTATTCAGATTCCTCAGCAACAACGATGATCTCTTCTCGATCTTCTACGTCATTATGTTTGATTTTCAGGACTAGAGGAGATTTGTGGGTTTTAACATTGAGGAGAAAGCAAGAATTCTCGAAGGTTGTGAGATCATATAAGGATTCCAACTCAGGAAGACCAACGTCAAGGCCTTAGTATAGGATCCTCCGAACAATCCGAATGGCCTAAATATATAAGATCCCAATCACCCTGAAGAATTCAGAGACAATTCCAAGGAAAGGGTATCTCAAACCCAAGAAGAAGGGGTATTCAAGGAAGCACATCCAGGTAGGAGAAATGAAGTCCGGCTGAATGAAAGGGTTGAAGGACCTAAAAAAAGCTTCAGGGGGAAGGATCCTTTGAATCCCAAAGACTCAATGTGATCGTCAACGAAGGAACATGTATCCTCATAGGAGAGAATCCATTGGTCAATGAAGTCGTGTTCAGGTAGAGCTAAGATGTTTTTGCGAGAAATGGCCATTTTTCTAACCATGATAGAGGAAGTAAAAACGAAGAGATAATTACCTTATAATGAATCACCGATAATCGAAAGGTAGCGCAAGTGAAGAAAAGAAGACCGAAATAAGTATAGAATCTTGGAAGTAATCACCTTTATTTACACTAACGATTTAAGGTTGATTTGACTATTAACGACTAGTTATCAACCCGTTGGATATCAAAATTACCTAGCCGTTAATGGTTAGTTTTGAAAACTACAATTGTTTCTCCATTTATCTTTTTAATTTAAGTTATTCCTTTAATATTATCGAAATTAACTCCTACATTTGCAAGAATAAGTTGGTGCAAATTGTTAAGGCCAAGATCCTCAAAGCATTCAGGATCCTCAAACCTCATCAGACATTAAGTGTAAAACCCATAAAATTCAATCCAAATTAAAACATTTTAATTCATTTAAAAACCATTAAGTTCATACACTTGATTTCAAAATAGTTTAAACATCAGAGTATCTACCAGAATCATATCATAAAATCATAAACATGAGGAGTGATACGATAACGCCTTCACCTTGCCACGGTCTCCTGAAGTACCTGAAACAATACACTGAAACTGTAAGCCCGAAATCTTAGTGAGTTACCCTCAAAATACCAACCACAATACCACACATATCATATCATATCATAAGTGGAACATCCATCCATATTGAGTCCACAGTGTGACTGGTCCGCCTGCACCAGGCCTTCAGCCCACCTAGTCCACTCTCTGAGTCTACAGTATGACTAGTCCGCCCGCACCGGGCCTTCAGTCTGTCTGGTCCACTCTCCAAGCCTTGGAACGTCTGGTCCGCCCTCTTAGGGCCTTCAACCTATCCAGACCGCTCGTCGGGCCTTCGGTCTAACCAGTCCGCCCTGGGTATATTGGCCTACAGCACCATATGCACACAAACATATAATCATATAACATCTCATAACTAATAAAACCGATCCAGCAAATCACATAACATAACAACATCCTAACCAGGATACCGACCTAACCAGTCACTAGCATAACATCATCCTATCTACTAGGATACCGATCTTAACCAGGTCTCTAACATAGCATCATCCTATATACCAGGATACTGACCTTAACCAGGTCTCTAACATAAACCATCCTAACTACCAAGATGCAGACATAGCAAAACAATGGCATAACAACAACTACCTGGATTTCCATCCAATAAGGGGCCGGCCTTGGTGCCTTAGACCCTGTTGATATAGGGAGGATAACTCACGTGCAACAGCCGACTGAAGAAATAAGATCACGCTGCTCCGACCACCGACACGAACTCCACCACTGAACACTACCAAATAACCAAATCCAATAAATACCAATAATTCCCAGAATATCCTTGGAAGTCAAACTGGTCAACTCTTGGTCAAAGTCAAAGTCCTCATTCAAAGTCAACCTTCCCGGTTGACCCTACTCGCCGAGTCAATCCGTTGACTCGGCAAGTCTCTATGCTTAGAAACTCCCAATCACCACTTAACTCACCGAGTCACCCCAAGACTCGCCGAGTCCAACAATCCTTGAGTCTCATCCTGATCAACACACCGAGTTGTCCCTCAACTCACCGAGACACGGCTTAACCAGAAAAGGTTAGGGTTCCACGACCAGACTCGCCGAGTCCAAGAACAGACTCGCCGAGTCCAAGGCAATCTTCAACAGACTCGCCGATTCCACATGTAATATCTTCATTCAGACGATCACAGGCCATTCCATTGCTTCCATTACATATATCTGGACTCCTAGGGCCAGATTCACACGTAAAGTTTCCAACTTTACGTGCATGCAAGGCTCAACAAGCTCCAACCAAGCTACAAGAAGGTTTTGGGACAAAGGCACTCTCAAACAAGCCCAAAGACTGATGCTTTCTGCCCTTATGACACCAATACAACCTAGATCTGAAGTTGCAACTTCAGATCTAACCTCTAAACCCGAAATGGATCCAAACCAAGCTAAAGAATCCCCACAACAGCCACCCTGGACGACAATAAGTAAAAGGCTTAAGGCAGTGGCTTCTTACCCTAAAGATGAGTCTAAACTGATGTAGACTTCAGATCCACAAGCCCTCTTGATGCTATCCTCAATTTCTTCCAACTTCTCTTCACAAATTTCTCCTTCCAAGCTTCAATCTTCTCAACAATACAGCCTCTCACGATTTAGGGTTTCTCAGGAACACTCAGGGAAGATAGAGGCTGAAATGAAGGCATATCATTCTTTAAATAGGGTGCAAACCCTGAAAATTAGGGTTTCTTATTCCAGCACCGACTCGCCGAGTATAGCCTCCGACTCGCCGAGTCGGGTCACTTAGTTACGCGATCCACTCGCGAATCGACTCGCCGAGTTACCTTTCTAAATCACCGAGTCCAAACCTCCATTTACACTTTACACCCCCGATCTCTCGCTTTGGAACTTGGGACGTTACATTAAGGATCCTCAACTATATCAGGATCCCAACTATTACCGTTATTATTATTTATTAACATTTATAACGATATGTTTTATTTCATTCATAAATAAGATATGTGCAGAAATAGTCAAGAGAAGACTTATTCTCAATAGAGTTTCGTCTCAACTATGCTAAAGACCCGGAATTCCAAGTCAAACCAACGTTCACAAATTTGGTCATAGAGGATCCCGGGAATATCGGACATTTTGTTAGCTTGTTTAGACTATAAATTAACACTTGTATCTAGCACACGACACACACTACTTAATCTTAGCCTACTCTAGAATGTCTTTCACTTGTTCTTACTGGAATACTCTCTGTAAACATCATATTTAATTAATAAAATCAACAAGCCAGGTGATCATTATCACCTCCCAAGGTTTTGTGTCGGAGATCCTAGCAGGGGTCAAGGGCTTTCCTTGTAAACAATTGTGTCATTCTCTATACCTCTCTGTATTACATAATTCGAGCATCATAGCCTCTCATTTAATTTGGTTGATCAATACTTGTGTAATTTTTGACCAAAACAACCATGGTTTTAGTGATGACCAAGAAAATGAATATTATTCTGACCCTAGTTGTCCTACCAAATCGAGTGCGATTAAAAAAATTCGACAAAGTAAGTTACCTGGTTCAAACAACCATGTTCGATGTACTATTTGAATTTGTCCAGGAGATTGAAGGAAAAGGATAATCAAAGCGATCGATACAACATTCAAGGATATTGAAAGATATAGGAGGAGTGGCTCCACTTTAACGGTTTCACCAATAAGGGTGTCGAACATAAATACTTTGAGTTCTTGGATGGCATCTTCATGTTCCTTGGTCCATTCAAACTTCTTATTTTTCTTTAAGAAACCCTAGAAACCATGCGCTTTTCTAAGTATCTTGAGATGAATCTATTTACAGCTGATACACTGGTAGTTAATCTCTAGATATATTTGGTCTATTCAGGATCGGCTTTTGTTCCCTTCTTGGTGGCCATGTAACCAAGGAACTTGGTTTCTTTCATTCCAAAGTGGAACTTGGACGGATTTAGTTTCATGTTGTAATCATTTAGTATATCAAAGGCTTCATCAAGATATCTGAGGTTATCATCAACTCTTTTATGTTTCACCACATTGTCATCAATGTATACTTCCATAGCTTCGTAATCTTATAGGCACCTTAGATATGGGCTTGCTATAGGTTTTTTGTAGAATACTCATTGGATAATCACAAACAGTGAGACCCGTGTTCTAAAATACCTATCTTTTTTTCTTCTTTTGGGATTGTATTATTTTGCAGCTATTGTATAATAGTTTGGCTCCATGAGTTTGGATGTTCTTATGAACCCTGAATGTTAGGTCTAGGACCGTGAGTTTTGAGAGCATGTTGTGGGTGTTGGAGACCAGGATCTTTGATTGCTTCAATGCTAGTTATTCGACCATGGGTAGTGATGTCTTATAGTTTCTTGGTTGGATGTTCTATTACCGAGATCATTATATGGACTACCGGGATCCTGGTTTTTGGAGAGATCATAAGAGAACATCCTAACTTGTCTAGTTTGTCTGCTTTAGTTTAATCTTCTCTAGGAACACGGTAAGAAAAAGTTTTTAAATTCGAAGGCCAAGGTTCTAAGTATTTGAAGGTATTGTGCTAGGCTTTCACCTTTTACTACATAAGATCCGGTAAAATGGTTAGTTATTAATAATGAATAGACGTATAACTGAAGATCTTTTATTTGAAGTTCCTTGGGAAGTAGTAGCCCAATGACAAGTGCTTCATATTCAGCTTCATTTTTGGTTGCATCAAATTCAAAGCTAACAGCATGGGGTAGGATGTCCCCTTGCGGTGATTTTAGTATGATCCTAAGACATGTTCCTATGAATTTGGATGCCCCATCTACAAAGAGCGTTCATTTTCTGATGTTTTATTCTTCTAGAAGTTGCTAAGCTTCTAATTCTACTTCAACTTGTAGCTAATCACCAAAGCCAGCCACAAAATCTTCCGAGGCTTGTGATTTTATTGTGGATTTTTGTCTCCTATATGATGTCATATGTACTGAGCTTGACTGAGCACTTGGCCATTCTTCCTGACATTTTTGGTGTTCTCATAACATTTTTAATAGGATAGTTAGTTTTTACAAGTATCGTATGAGTTTCAAAATAATGTCTTAATTTGCTAGAAGTTGTTACTCCTGCAAGTATTAGTTTTTCAAGATGAGATACCTGGTCATAGGGTCCATGAGAATTTTACTTACATAGTAAATGTGATGTTGATCCCCATCGAGATCCTTAGCTAGGACTGCACTTAAAACATTCAAGGATATTGAAAGATATAAGAGGAGTGGCTCCACTTTAACGGTTTCACCAGTAAGGGTATTAAAATTAAATACTTTGAGTTCTTGGAATCATCTTCATGTTCCTTGGTCCATTCAAACTTCTTATTTTTCTTTAAGATATCGTAAAAAGTTTTGCACTTTTCTAAGGATCTTGAGATGAACCTATTTAGAGCTGATACACTTCTAGTTAATCTCTGGATATCTTTTGTCTATTCAAGATCGGCTTCTATTCCCCTCTTGGTGGCCATGTAACCAAGGAACTTGCTTCCCTTCATTCCAATGTGGAATTTGGACGGATTTAGTTTCATGTTGTATTCAATTAATATATCAAAGGCTTCATCAAGATCTGTGAGGTTACCTTCAGCTATTTTAGATTTCACCAGAATTTCATCAATGTATACTTCCATAGCTTCGTAATCTTTTAGGCACCTTAGATATGGGCCTACTATAGGGTTGTTGTAGAATACTCACTGGATAATCACAAACAGTGAGACCTGTGTTCTAAAAGACCTATTGATTTTTTCTTCTTTTGGGATTGTATGATTTTGGAGGTATTCTATAATAGTTTGGCTCCATGAGTTTGTATGTTCTTGTGAACCCTGAACGAAGGTCTAGGACCGTGAGTTTTGAGACATGTTGTGGGTGTTGGAGACCATGATCTTTGATTTCTGCAATGCTAGTTATTCGACCATGGGTAGTGATGTCTTATAGTTTCTTGGTTGGATGTTCTATTACCGAGATCATTATATGGACTACCAGGATCCTGGTTTTTGGAGAGATCATAAGAGAACATCCTAAGTTGTCTAGTTTGTCTGCTTTAGTTTAATCTTCTCTAGGAACACGGTAAGAAAAAGTTTTTAAATTCTAAGGCCAAGGTTCTAAGTATTTGAAGGTATTGTGCTAGGCTTTCACCTTTTACTACATAAGATCCGGTAAAATGGTTAGTTATTAATAATGAATATACGTATACCTGAAGCTACATTATTTGAAGTTCCTTGGCAAGTAGTAGCTCAATGACTAGTGCTTCATATTCATCTTCATTGTTGGTTGCATCAAATTCATAGCAAATGGCATGGGGTAGGATGTCCCCATGTGGTGATTTTAGTATCATCCTTAGGCCCGTTCCTCTGAAGTTGGATGCGTCGTCTGTAAAGAGCTTCCATTTTCCCATGTTTTATTACTCTATAAGTAGTTGAGCTTCTAATTCTACTTCAACTTGTTGATCATCATTAAAGCTAGCCACAAAACCTGCCAAGGCAAGTAATTTTATTGCGGATTTTTTGCTCCTATATTATGTCATATGTACAGAGCTTCACTGAGCACTTGGCCATTCTTTCTGACATTTTTGGTTTTCTCATAACATTTTTAATAGGATAGTTAGTTTTTACATGTATGGTATGAGTTTCAAAATAATGTCTTAATTTGCTAAAAGTCGTTACTCTTGAAAGTATTTGTTTTTCAAGTTGAGAATACCTGGTCTCAGGATCCAAGAGACTTTTAATTACATAGTAAATGTGATGTTGATCCCCATTGAGATCCTTAGCCAGGATTGCACTTACAACATTAAAGGATACTAAGAGATATAGGTGGAGTGGCTCCCTATTTAATGATTTCACCAATAAGGGTGTTGGACTTAAATACTTTGAATTCTTCGAAACCATCTTCATCTTCCTAGGTCCATTCAAACTTCTTATTTTTCTTTAATATATTGAACAAAGTTTTACACTTTTATAAGGATCTTGATATGAACCTGTTTAGAGCTGATACTTTTCTAATTAATCTTTGGATATCTTCCGTCTATTCAGGACTGGCTTCTATTCCCCTCTTTGTGGCCATGTAACCAAGGAACTTTCCTACCTTCGTTTCTAAGTGGAATTTGGGCGGATTCAGTTTCGTGTTGTATTCATCTAGTATATCGAAAGGCTTCTTCAAGATCTCTGAGGTTATCTTCAGATTTTTTAGATTTCACCACCATGTCATCAATGTAGACTTCCATAGCTTCGAAATCCTCTAGGCACCTTAAATATCAGCCTGCTACAGTCTTGTTGTACAATACTCATTAGATAATCACAAAGGGTGAGACCCTCATTCTAAAAGACCTATCGCTTTTTTCTTTTTTTGGGATTGTACCATTTTGGAAGTATTCTATAATACTTTGGGTTTTTGAGTTTGGATGTTATTGTGAACCCGGAATGTTAGGCCTAGGACCCTGAGTTTTGAGACCATGTTGTGGGGGTTGGAGATCAGGATCTTGGATTCCTGCAATGCTAGTTGTTCGATCATGGGTAGTGATGTCTTGTAGTTTCTAAGTTTGATCTTCTATTGCCGGGATCATTATATGGATAATCGGCATCCTGGTTTCTGGAGCGATCATGAGAGAAGATCCTAGGTGTTCTAGTGTGTCTACTTCAGTATAATCTTCTCCATGAACTTGGATTACACAAAAGTTTTCAAATTCTAAGGCTAAGGTTCTAAGTATTTGAAGGTATCGTGCTAGTGTTCAACCTTTTACTGCATAGGATCCGTTAAAATGGTTAGTTATTAATAATGAATAGATGTATACTTGAAGATCCTTTATTTGAAGTTCCTTGGCTAGTAGTAGCCTAATGACCAGTGTTTCATATTCAGCTTTGTTGTTGGTTGCATCAAATTCGTAGCTAATGGCATGGGGAAGGATGTCCCCCTGTGGTGATTTTAGTATGATCCCTAGGCTTGTTCCTCTGAAGTTGGATGCCTCATCTGCAAACAGAGTCCATTTTCCCATGTTTTATTCTTGTAGAAGTTTTCGAGCTTTTAATTCTGCTTCAACTTGTAGATCATCACTAAATTCATCCACAAAATCTACCAAGGCTTGTGATTTTATTGTGGATTTTGGCTCGTATATGATGTCATATGTATTGAACTTCACTGACCACTTGGCCATTCTTCAAGACATTTTTGTTTTTCTCATAACATTTTTAATAGGATAGTTGTTTTTACATGTATGTTATGATTTTGAAAATAATGTCTTAATTTGCTAAAAGTCGTTACTCCTGCAAGTATCAATTTTTCAAGATGAGAATACCTAGTCTTAGGATCCAACAGACTTTTGCTTACATAGTAAATGTGACGTTGATCCCCATCGTGATCCTTAGCCAACACTGAACTTACGACATTCAAGGATACTAAAAGATATAGGAGGTGGCTCCCCATTTAACGATTTCACAAATAAGGGTGTTGAACTTAAATATTTTAAGTTCTTGGAAGGCATCTTCATGTACCTAGGTCCATTCAAACTTCTTATTTTTATTTAAGATATCACATAATGTTTTGAACTTTTCTAAGGATCTTGAGTTGAACTGGTTTAGATCTGATACTCTTCTAGTTAATCTCTATATATTTTTGGTCTATTCAGGACTGGCTTCTATTCCCCTCTTGGTGGCCATGTAGCTAAGGAACTTGCATGCCTTCATTCCAAAGTGGAATTTGGACAGATTTAGTTTCATGTTGTATTCATCTACTATCACGAAGGCTTCTTCAAGATCTCTGAGGTTATCTTCAACTCTTTTAGATTTCACCACCATGTCATCAATGTAGACTTCCATGGTATCCCCCAGTTTTTACTTGAACATTCGATTCGCTAATCTTTGTTACATTACCCCTGCATTTTAAGACCAAAAGGCATAGCATTATACTAATATATGCATGTAGGGTTTATGAAGGCAGTATCCACTTGATCGGATGGTTCCATTTCTATTTTTTGGAATCCAGTCGAGGCATGCATGAATGTTAGTAGCTAATGACCTGTCGTGGCCTCTATAATTGAGTCTATGTGTGGCAAAGGGAAATGATCCTTAGAGCAAGCCGTATTGAGATCCGTGTAATCCATACATACTCTTCATTTTCCATTTTTCTTTTGTACAACCACCATTTTGGCTTACCACCTTGAACACTTTAGCTCTTTAATCATTCCCGTCTTGAAAACCTTTTCAACCTCTTCTTGGATGAATTGGTTCCTTTCAAGTGAAAATTTCCTTCTTTTTTATGTATGGGACCAAATGAGGGATTTATATTGAGTTTGTGAGTTATAATTTCTTTATCTATACCTATCATTGTTAGGGGAAAGATCGTTAATCCCATCCAGGATCCCAGATCCCAAAGAAATCTAAGGACCCCGAAAAATATGCCAGGATCCTGATTAATGTTATTCTTATTTCCTACCCAAATTAATGGATTTAGTTTTTCTTTGTTCCTCACTTATGCATAAACAGTCAACTAAAGACTCCTTAAGTCTGAGGAACAATTTCAATTAGGCTTAATACTCGAAGAAACCAAGTTAAACAACATGTGAATACTTATTCAAGAGGATCCAGGAAATATCGGACTTTTAGTTACTTGAATTAGACTATATATACACATGTATGTTCACAATACACACATAACTAGAGCTAACGAAATATTCGTACTTGTGTTTTGATCATTGATGTGCACAAAAGTACTCACTAATTTTAATATTTATAACCTAACAAACTTAACTAATTATGCACTTATAGGCAGTGTACCTAGTCAGATTACAGTATAGCTTGGGTAAGTAGGGTGTCGATAACAGGGAACGGTGTTCTAATTAATTTACTTACAATTAAATTAACCTAATTTCTTAACAAGTTTAAAAGGAGTTTTACCTGATTTTACAAGATCAGATGAACTTAAATTCAAATTCAATAAATAAAAACACACTCTTGTTTAGTTTGAATCCACTTCTCCCTTATAGCTAGCTAATGATTACGGATTATTAAGTGGGTTTTTAGTTGTATTAGTAATTTAGTTCTAACTTACCAATAATTAACTAATTCATGTCAAATCATGTATGTTCACACATAATTAAACACAGAACTAATTATGAATGTAAATATACTATGTAAGATTTGTAATATAAACGCAATTAGGATCACAATACACGTTCTCTAGCACAGCTAAGCTTTGTTTATTCTAATTACTAACTAAGATTGGTCAATCCTAGCTCTAACAATTCAATGTTCACTAAATCATCAGGTAAACAGGTTCATGCAGTTAATGGTCACTAAGGTACACAGAACATGCAATCAAGCAATTAGATAAACAAATAATAGCATGCTAGGTTATACAAATCAAACACAAGCAATTTTTACCAACTAAAATTAATCCATAAACATTGAACTATTCATAAGTTTAAAGCTTCATCTAGCTAAACAAGAGTAGCTAGATTCAGCTGCTCATCATAGCAACTAAACCAACACAGCTAAAAATAATGAAAGCCATATTCTTATTTAACTAAAATATAGACCTTTATTCTTTTTGATGTCGAAAGCCTTCTTCCAGAACCTTTCTTTCGCTCCAAATCATCTTCTGGAACTCCTTCCTTCTGCCCAAAGGTGCCTCTATTCGTAATGGTCAAGGATTTATATAGTTGCTGATATCCATAAATTCACGTCGTGAGTTGTAGATAACCGTGCCCGTCAAGGATTCCTTCACCCGCGTACATATCTTCTAGAACCAACGATTCACGTTGTGAATCCTTTAAGTCTCACGTCGTGAATAATCTTTTTCCAGATTTTCTTCACTTTTACTATTTTAATTCCCAAAGTTTCTTTCTTTAATGCTTTCAGTCCCCTTTTCTTCAAAATGTCTTATTTTTGGCTGTAAATAACATTTAAGCTCATAAGTACTATTATTCTAAACAAATTACCAACTTTTTAATAAAAAATGTACTTAAATATTGCCTAAAAATAAGTATAAATATGGCAATATCAAAATACCCCACACTTAGACTTTGCTTGCCCTCAAGCAAATTTAAACTTAACCGTTGATTACTAACATCACATAGAACAATCCGACTCTAGCTGAGCCATTATGTCAAGACCTCAACGCATGCATTTGTGTCTAAAATTTTCCTAAAGTACCCCCCATACTTTAAATACTCACAATCTTCATAAACACTCACCCACTTTTTCCGAACAATGCTCATTTTATGCAACCCTCCGAATCCATCCGCAGAAAACCTCCTTATCCTCAAGGTATTTTTAGTTAAGCAACCTAAGCATACATAATCTAGAATTACAATCATTGATACCACTATGGAGCTCTTTTGGAATTCTTCACTTCTTTGACATTTGATCTTTGATTTCTTTGAATTCACCACCTTATTTGATTTCTGGTATCTTCAACTTTTTGAATTTCTTGGAATTTTGATCTTTTGATCTTCACTTTTTTGCTCTAAAATTCTTACGACTTTTCTCGTAATTCTCTCTCTTTTTTTTAACATGTACCTCTCTTTTTTCACTCAAAACCTACATGCTTAAGCAGAGGCGCTCAACCTCAACCTTTATCGTTTAATGATAGTAATTTTCCTGGATACATTTCAGGTTTAGGCTGCTAAACATATTGCATCCCTCAAGCCAAGCGGGGTTATGTTTTTGTTCCATGATTTCACTAAAATAAGGGAGGCCTCAAATGCACTATAACATGTATTGACTCAACTAAACATTTGAACTTTCATCGGATCATTCCACATAACACTAGCAATTATAATTCAAATTATTATTACTAGATTTAATTATTAAAGATTTCAATTTCAAAATTTTCAATTTTTAATATCAAATTCTATGATTATCTAGAAATTTACTTTTTCTACCCGTACCCCACACTTATTTCATACAATGCCCTCATTGTATGCATCAAAATTAAAGAAACTTAAAGAAAAAGGAGAAAAAGGAACATACTCCCCTGGGATAGTGGCGTGAACATCTCCAAAAGTGTGGAAAACGTGCATCTTGAATATGGACTCCAAAAATAGAAACTTGGTTCTTGAACTCACGAAATAAGGAGTGTACCGGCAAAACACGAAATCGAGCCTTCAATCCTCTTCAAATATGGTGTAAGTCTCCAAAAGTAGAATGACCAATGTGGGAAAGCATACGCCACATTGCATGGTAGTAAAAAAAATGAGCCAAAATAATCTTGAATATATTGACAAGAAGAATAGCATCAACCCATAGAAGACTAAAATGTCAAGGGCCTTGAATCTTGTAAAAATCTAATATTTACGACGTGAGTGTGAAACAATTCACGACGTGAGATCGAAACTGAGCGTATTCTGAGAACCTCCTGATAACTGACTCACGACGTGAATAATAAAAGTTCACGTCGTGAAAACTGGACAAGCAGAAAACATTGCCCAATTCTTCTTCTAATGTCTTAATGTATTAAGACTCTTCCAAAGTCATCAGTTTATGACTCTTTCGCTGATGCTCCACTCTCTTAACTCACCCCACACTTATTTTGAAAATACGGGTCTCGACTCTCGGCATTAAACACTCCCGGCTAAAAACGTACGCATTCATAACTCGCTATCCTTTCTAGGCGCTCCTTAGCAATTTCTGAAAAACAATCAACAACGAAGAATAAAAGTAACATAATATTCAAAGTAGTTCTTACAATCCCATAAAAACAAACTAAAAACAAACTAAAAACAAATCAAACAAAATAAATAACGATCAATCATCCTCCTCATTATCATGCGCTCCGCTGGTACCAGCTCCATCACCTCCACGACCACCATACTCCGACCATCGTGGGCAAATCAGGTAATGATACCCTAAATGAGGCGGCTGCTCCACCCCAAGATGCTGGACAACATTCTCCATCGTGCCGCCTATCCAATTCACACTCAACGATAACTGGTCAAAGTAACCAACCATATCACTCCCAAAAGGCGCACCAACCATGGAAGCAGGTGGGTGTATCGGCTGCCCGCGATCTCCCCTTCCTCTCACGTTCCTGCGCCTCAGTCTCGGCTCTGGCGCAGGTTGATCGATAGGCTGATCATCCTCATCATCACCCTCAACATCTGATGGAACTATGCCCCAATGCGATCCAAAATTTCTGAGCATCCGCATAGTTTCCAAATATCCCATTCCAAAGTCATGCTCGTCCACACACGTCATGGATCTCGTAATATCGGGAACAACCAAATGATAAGAACGGGCCAAACGAGTAACAAAATGCCCCCCACAAATGGGGCTCCCAGGGCGCGAACTCACGGCAGACCCGGCCAGAAAACGGGCTAGAAAATACGGGATGTTGCAACAGACACCAGGCTGTAAGATGCACCATAAGAAAAATAAGTTCTGCTTAGTCACTTTGTCGCCATGCCTCTTATGGTTGATGGAAAAGGTGATGAACCGGTGGAGTAAACGATGGATCGGGGACCGAATACTGCTCTCGGGAGATATTCCGGAATTAAACATCCCGGAGGCAGTGTTATGCCAAAAAGAATACCCCGTGACACCCTCCGCATATCCTCTAGCAGCCCCACTCAAAAACATGCCAAACTCGGGAGTCATAGTCTCCTGTCGATCATACAGTCCTACTCTCCAAGCAAACTCAACCAGGCTGCACTCCCGGTACTCACCCCCCAATCTAAATACCAACGCCTGTGGCCAATGTGGATCTTGAACCGTTTCCTGAAATGTCACCGATGCGAAAAACTCGACACAAAACTCCTTGTAGACCCGCTCTTGCACCCGGAATAGATTCTGCCAACCAGAACAGGTAACGAATACCCATCTCCAATGAATATCTTTGTCAAGAACGGGCCCACCCGGTCTACAAGCCCTACTTCCCTCAATCTTGTCTAGTTGACTGTTGGAGCAACTGTAATTTCCCTGTTGTAAAGCCACCCCAATCTGTTGTTCCAACGGGTCAAAACATCACGGGCCGTTGTTGCGGGAAAATTGTAAAACGGGTGCAAACCTGCAACCCCAGCTGGAACCTCTCTTCTTGGAGCCATTCCGGCAAAAACAAGGAAAAAAAACAGCCAAAACAAATATCCACAAATTAAACATAGAGGAAAATGAATTCTGTTCAGCCCCAGAATTCACGTCGTGAATCATGTAAGATTCACGTCGTGAATTCGCAAACCCAGAAGGCAAAATCGTACCCATCGGGGAAAAATCCAGTCAAAATATCCATGGGTTTTACTCCTATACTACTTCCAAATACTTAGTATGAACATTCAAAGGTTATTTTGACGAATTAATCTCGTCATTTCACTCAATTAACAAACCCTAACCCTAAGTTCATCTATTAGGGAAGAAATTAAACTTGATAACCAATAATTATTACCTTTGTTGGAAGTATTACGTAAGCACAAGGAAGATTAGTGGATTTGTTGGCTAAAATCGCAACAATGGGGACCAAGGGGGGACCAATTTCAGCTTCCACTTCGTGAAGAATAAAAAATTGAAGGGTGAACTGGTTTCTAGGGGTTTATTTTGTGGTCCCGTACTTTTGAAAATTCACGTCATGAATTCGGTAAGATTCACGTCGTGAATAGTGTCTGGACTTAAGTTTGGGCCATGTACTCACGGACTGATCTTAGGCTTACTAGTTCAATGGGCTAAGCCATATCATGGATTATGTGTCCGGTTCATTCATAATTCACGTCGTGAACGGCTAACTATTCACGTCGTGAATTAAGTCTGGAAGAAAAATCAATTTTTGACTTTGAACTAAGTTCTCAATTATTACTACTTCCGTTTTAAGTTCCCTACATTATGATCTAATAGAGTTGGATGACTTGATCTAAGTTTTTAAAACTTAAATGCAAAAAGAAAAAGAAAATTTTTTTGCAAACCAAACTCGGGTTGCCTCCCGAGAAGCGCTTCTTTTTCTTGGAGTCTTGTTCCGGACTCTATGCCTCCTACATTGAGTCCTCGGAAGAATCCACCACTAGGATCTTTTTTTCCTTGAATCGCCTCTTGTAAGCTTGAACTCTCCTTTTGTATGCCTTCTTTGAATTTTCTTTTTTAACTTTCTCCTCTTCTTCAAGCTTGCGTTTTGTGCCCTTAGTTTCTTCCTTGCACCTCATCGCATCCTCCTCCTCTTTCACCACCGGTTTTGTCACTCTTGAAGTGACCTCCTCTTCATCACTTATCATCTCCTCATCCTCTTTGCTCACCCAAGAAGGTGGACTTTTATAAGCTACGACTTCAGCCAAAAATGGAACAGATGCCCTCGGTTTTGATCTTTTGACTTGATAAACTACCTTGATCTCTTCTTCCATAAGCTTTTCCAGTTCTTCTAGTTCATTCTCTTCATTAATTATGAACACCTCTTCTTTATCCTCTTCAAATTCATCTTGTATTCCAAAGACTTATTGTTCATCTCCAACCCTCAAAGTGAGCTTAGACTCACGGATGTCAACAAGAGCTCCAACAGTGTTAAGCAATGGACGACCAAGGATTATTGGAACATCGGGATCTTCCTTCATATCCAAAACTACAAAGTCTATTGGAAAAAAAATTCCAATATTCACCAAAATATCCTCCACGATGCCCCAGGGTTGTGTCACCGAACGATTTGTCATGTGAATCTTCATTTTTGTAGCCTTTATCTTCTAAATCTCTAATTTTTGATAAAATGAAAAAGGCATCAAATTAATGCTAGCCCCAGAATCGTCTAAAGCATTAACCTTCATTTTATTCCCAAACTCACACGGAAGAGTGAGGCGTCCAGGATCCCCCATCTTTTCTGGTGTCTCTCCCAACATGGCTTTTGAGGTTTGTTCACTTAGAACCACCTTTGAATGCTTCTTTAGTTGTCTTCGAGTGTCTATCAAATCTTGCAATAATTTCTGGTTCTCTAGAGTTTTGGATAAGGACTCGACAAAGGGAGTATTAATCGGGATCCCCTTCACATGATTTACAAACTCTAAATGCTCCTTCTCCAATAGACTAAGTGCAACTCGGGTGGGAAATGGCAAAGGTGGCTGATAAGCTTGAACGGGCTCAAAGGATTTTTGATCAGACATGTGTCACGTCGTGGCCAGAGGAGTTCCACGTCGTGGCGAAGCTGGTTCAACAATTTTTACACTTTCGAACTTTGACTTCTTGGGTTTTGGATCGAGCTGCTGTGGTTCCTCTTCCAATGCCTCCAGGAACTCAGAGATTGCTTCTTCTTCAATATCGATGGCCATTACGTGAGATTGGGTCTTTACTTCGGGATTCTTCGGGGACAGTTTTTCATGAACTAGAGTGGCTAGTTGACCAAATTGTACTTCGAGGTTAAGGATGGAGGCTTCCTAATTCTTTATCAAAATTTGTTGTTCCATAATAGCAGAATCAGTGGCATCGTGTCTCTTTTCCGAAGCTTCCATAAACTTCATCAAAATGGTCTCTAGATCGGGTTTCTTCTCGGCTGGTGGTTGCTCCTTTTGATAAAGGCCTCGTCCTGTCTGCCTATACTTCTCTTCTTTTTGCTTCTTATACTCTTCATATGGCAGCCACTCCTTCTTTGGTTTCCTCTAGTCCTCATCAAATTTATCCCCACTAGGGTAGCACACTTGAGCTTTTCTGTTCCCAAACTCATCCACATTGCAGTCCTTGGTCAAGTGTGGACCACTGCATCTCTCGCAACCCACTCTTATGGCATGTATCGACTGGTCCATTTGTGTTATCCTTCGATCCATATTATTTAGCATGGCCATGACAACTGCTATTTCTTCAGTTTGGGCCCCTCCTCCGCCTTTGATTCCATCTTGCCTAGGGTTGTGGTATTCGCGAGAATGATTCGCAAATTCCTCAATTAGCTCCTTGACCTCCCTTGGATTTTTCTTTGTCAAAGGTCCTTGAGAATCAAGGAGTTGTCTTGTCATCACGTTGACCCCATCATAAAAGATTGACATCTTTTGTTGCACATTCAGATCATGCTGAGGGCAATTTCTGAGCAAGCCCTTGTACCGCTCCCATGCTTCGTATAATGACTCCCCCGACTGTTGCTCAAAGTTGGCTATTGCCTTCTTGAGTTTGGCTATCTTGGATGGCAGGCAAAACTGGTCCAGGAATTTCTCACGCATTTGAGCCCAAGTGGTGATTGTACCTGGTGGGAGTGCTTTTAACCACTCCTTAGCAGCTCCTTTGAAAGTGAAGGGAAGCATCCTAAGCAAGACTGTGTTTCTGTTGACATTTGGGACATTGAAGTGGTCCGCAATGTCATTAACTTCATCTAGATGCTTAAAAGCATCCTCATGATCTTTCCTAAAAAATTGGATGTCCTTCAGTGCAGTCAATATGTGTCCCTTCAGCTTGAATGTGGCAGTGGCAGGTATTGCGGGTTGGAATAAACCGGGACCCACATCTTCTCGGATCCACTTCTTGTAAGCTCCCATGGACATTTCTTCAATTGCTGCCATCTTGTTCCTTGGCTCATTCTCGGGTTCGCTCGTGTGTTCTTCAAATTCCGGCTCGGTATCGTATTCGGACTCAGTTTGGACGGGTGTTTGATCCAAGTGCTCAATATTGCTCTTGTGCCTCGCGGATGAACTTGACTCTCCTGTCTTCTTTCCCAACTTCCTTGAAAAAGATGACTTCAATTCATGCAAGGACGTCTTTTTCTTTTGAATTGCAGACTCGGGATCTTCAAGTGGTGGCACCAAGGGTATGTTTGAGCCTCTGGTCATGAACTCCTGCAACTTGTTAAACTAAAAACATAAAACTGGACTAAAATGAGAAAAACTAAAAACTGAAATCTCAGCTTTCACGTCGTGAGTTTATTAAAACTTACGTCGTGAACTCTGTGACAGAAACAGAAAAAAATAAAAAAAATAAATAAAATAAGCTAAGCTAGCAAAAATAAATAACCAATTAACCTTTTTGCAGATTTTATTCCACAAAAAAGGGGTCGATTAATGTAATGCAACTAAATAAACTAATAATCTAAGCCGTTCCCCGGCAACGGCGCCAAAACTTGATGTGCACAAAAGTACTCACTAATTTTAATATTTATAACCTAACAAACTTAACTAACTATGCACTTATAGGCAGTATACCTAGTCAGATTACAGTATAGCTTGGGTAAGTAGGGTGTCGATCACAGGGAACGGTGTTCTAATTAATTTACTTACTATTAAAATAACCTAATTTATTAACAAGTTTAAAAGGGGTTTTACCTGATTTTACAAGATCAGATGAACTTAAATCAAATTCAATAAATAAAAACACACTCTTTTTTAGTTTGAATCCACTTCTCCCTTATAGCTAGCTAATGATTACGGATTATTAAGTGAGTTTTTAGTTGTATTAGTAATTTAGTTCTAACTTACCAATAATTAACTAATTCATGTCAAATTGTGTATGCTCACACATAATTAAACACATAACTAATTATGAATGTAAATATACTACGTAAGATTTGTAATATAAACGCAATTATGATCACAATACATGTTCTCTAGCACAGATAAGCTTTGTTTATTCTAATTACTAACTAAGATTGGTCAATCCTAGCTCTAACAATTCAATGTTCACTAAATCATTAGGTAAACAGGTTCATGCAGTTAATGGTCACTAAGCTACACAGAACATGCAATCAAGCAATTAGATAAACAAATAATAGCATGCTAGGTTATACAAATCAAACACAAGCAATTTTTACCAACTAAAATTAATCCATAAACATTGAACTATTCATAAGTTTAAAGCTTCATCTAGCTAAACAAGAGTAGCTAGATTCAGCTGCTCAACATAGCAACTAAACCAACACAGCTAAAAATAATGAAAGACATATTTTTATTTAACTAAAATATAGACCTTTATTCGTTTTGATGTTGAAAACCTTCTTCCAGAACCTTTCTTTCGCTCCAAATCGTCTTCTGGAACTCCTTCCTTCTGCCCAAAGGTGCCTCTATTCGTAATGGTCAAGGATTTATATAGTTGCTGATATCCATAAATTCATATCGTGAATAGTAAGAAATTCACGTCGTGAGTTGTAGATAACCGTGCCCGTCAAGGATTCCTTCACCCGCGTACATATCTTCTAGAACCAACGATTCATGTCGTGAATCCTTTAAGTCTCACGTCGTGAATAATCTTTTTCCAGATTTTCTTCACTTTTACTCTTTTAATTCCCAAAGTTTCTTTCTTTAACGCTTTCAGTCCCCTTTTCTTCAAAATGTCTTCTTTTTGGCTGTAAATAACATTTAAGCTCATAAGTACCATTATTCTAAACAAATTACCAACTTTTTAATAAAAATGTACTTAAATATTTCCTAAAAATAAGTATAAATATGGCAATATCAATCATCATTCAAGTAACTTTCATTCTAAGCAATAAAATAAAACATGGATTGTGATCATTATCACCTCCGAAAGTTTTATGTTGGAGATCCTATCAAGGATCAAGCGATTTCCTTGTAAACCACTATTTCCATTTTGATTTCAATCTGAGTCTCGTAATAGCTACAACACCACAGCCTCTCATACAACTTGGTTTATTCTCATTCGATTTATTTTTGACCAAAACAATTTTGTGCCCACCGTGGGGCCATAGTATTCTTCATTCTCGAAAATCATATCTACACAACCAACCTTATCTTCTTCCTCTATTTTGCTTATTTCTTCATAAATTCATCCACCACCCTCGAATGGAACCCATGGTCAAAGAAAATATTTCAATGCATTGAAGAAGTGTTATCATAGTGGGTAGCTTAGCAATAGGACCCTTAGGATCTCATGATCATCCTGCTTCGATCTCTAACAAGGAACTCTTCTCCATGATGAAGATGTTAACGCAATAGGTAGCTCAGCAATAGGAAGTCAACAAAACGCTGATCAAGGAGGTGGAAAAGATAAGGGAAAATTTTCATAAAACCCAAGAGGCAACACCCTCAATATTGCAACCCAAGATCTTGAATTTCGATATAATATGATCCCCAGGGAAACATCTGGAAACTACAGCTCCAACATCCATTGTACCCCAACCAGAGGCACAATTAGCCGAAATCCTATGATCCATGATCTTGAGAAATTTTCAATACCCCCAATAACAAAAATACCATTAACTTCTATGAAAGTAATACTTTTAATAATAACTCTATGAATCTTGATGTAGGAATAAGTCCAGTTATAGCCAAAGAACTCCATCAAGTAAGACAAATGATCTCAAGCGTACCAGGGGTGGGCCAACTAATACTAGAGGAGTCCTCCAGCAGTCATAGGATCTCAAGATTATGCCCTTGATATCCGAGACTAAAGTTCCAAAGCGCTTCCAAACTCCCAGCATGAAGCCTTATGATGGAACCATGTAGATACTAAGGAACATATATCACAGTATATAGAAAGAATGTAAATCATTCCCATTTCATCACACTGAAAGGAAGCCTGTTTATGCAAGAGTTTCAGCTTGACTCTTACAAGATTATCCTTGAAATGGCTTCATAATGTTCCTCCTACTCTACTACCTCTTTTGCTCACTTAGTTAATCTTTTGAATAACAAGTTTTCTCGTAGAAGGATATTTGAAAGGATCATTGGTGATCTCTATTGAGTGGTAGAAGATCCTAAAGAATCCCTTAGGGACTTTGTAAGCTGGTTTGTAAGGGAAGCGTTGAATATACCGAACATCGGCATGGCCACTGCCATGGAAGCCTTTAAAATGGGCCTAAACACTGATTCTCCATTCTACGAAGACCTTGTGATGACTTTATGAAAACAAATAGATGAATTAAGAAGTATATCATTGAGATTCATTAGCTTGGAAGAAGATAAAGAAATTAAAAAGAGAGCCAACACACCGAATACCTATGATGACCAAAACAAGATGGCTGCATCCTCAACCCAAATATCCTATGATTTAAAACCATATTCCAAACCTGATCATCATAGGGTTAATGCCCTTGAAAATGAAGGAAAGGTAGGTGAATTTCCAAGAATTAGTAATTATTGGTTTTCTGTGGATGTTTCAGGTTTGATATTCTCTATGCAGGATCATGGCGACAAAGCAAGATAGCCAAGAAAATGAGAGAAATCAAACAATTGGAAGGAGTAATCCAATTGGTGTGCTTATCACCGGGATTTTGGCCACAACACTTAGGACTGCATAGTGCTAAGGAAGGAAAGTAGCTATCTCCTGAGCAATGGATATCTTAACAAGATCCTAGAAAGAAGAAAAAATGATCTAAAAGAAAATAGAAAGATCCTACGAAGATCCTAGAAAAACCAGTATCCCCTCACTTGGATGCTAAGGTAATCAACGTTATTTCCGGAGGATATGATATCCGTGGAACTTCTTATTTTGTAGCTAAAAGACACGCCAATGTATCCAAGTCGGAAAAGGAAAAAAGACCCTAAAAGAACACGTAGATACCAAACGGCGAGGAGATCATCTTCAATGAATAGGATAGAGAAAACATCCAGGATAATAACCATGATGGATTGGTGATTACTCTATACGTCATTAATCACTTCGTCAGAAGGATCCTGGTAGATGAGGGGTCCTTAGTGAACATTATACTTTCAGATGCTGTAACAAGTATGAATATCATAGAATCCAAAATAATCAAAAGATCTTGAGTACTAGTAGGAGTCAGTACTGAAACGTACCACACCATTACAGAAATCAAGCTGCCAATTTACATCGAAGGGGTATATTCTATACAACAATTTTCTGTCGTTGATGCTTTATCTTCCTATATGTCATATTACGTAGGCCCTGGATCCGTGACATGAAAGCAGTTCCATCAACACACCATCAATAGCTCAAGATACCTACCCCATGGTGAATAATGAAGATTGTCGGTGATCAACAAGAATCTAAAGAGTACTATAAGGCGTCGATGAAGTCTTTAAACAAAACCACGACAAGCATACAAATTAAAGTAAAGGGCTAAGCCCGCTGATTCGAGAGCAGGAGGCCAGAATGGCCGCACTTGTGGCAAGTACGACAAGACCCATGAGGGATCTTGCCGAGCAAGGATTTGCTACAAATGTGGAAAGGCGGAGCACATGGGTAAGGACTGCCCCAAGGGATTTTCAATTTGCTTTCATTACAACCAGATGGGTCATCGGAAGGTCGACTGTCCTCAGCTTACCCAGGGATCAGACCATGCTTCTCCTCCTACTACTTTATGTGTTACAAATGGTCGTCCAGGGATGGTCGAGGCTCCAAGAGCTTGTGGGAGAGCGTTACAGCTGACTACGGAGGAGGTCCACGCGGTGCCTGATGTTGTTGCTGGTATATATCTCCTTATTTAAGTTATTTTGTGATTTGTTTATGCTTATACTGTGTTGCATATATGTACTTTCCTTGTAAGTTCTATGCATGCATTGGTCTTATTCGACTCCAGAGTGAGTCGATCTTTTGTGTCTTTATCCTTTAGTCGTCATATTAGTGTTATATGCGAGGCGTTGAGTCGACCGTTGAGGATTTCTATAGCCGATGAGCATGTGGTTTTTTCCACTGATTTATTCCGAGGATGTGTATTATAGATTTTCGGTGTTGAGTTCCTGACAGATCCGGTGCCGATTGTGATGGGTGATGTCAGTGATGGGTATTGATCAATACATCAAACCTATGGCGTACATGCAAACCTTAATAGCTTTAGATCTAGTTTGTCTAATGAACATGCAATTGATAATCCAAAGCCATAAACCCTAGATCTAATAAACTATAACTGAAATTAGGGTTTAGATCTTACCTTTGATTATTATGTAGCAATAACAATCAATTCCTTGCTTTGATTGGCTTTAGAAAGCTTAGTGCCTCAAGTGTTGCACCTGTAATGGAGTCACAAACACCACTAAGAAAATTGGATGAAGATGGAGGAGAGAGGAGGCAGCAAAAATGGTTGGAAACCCTAAAGTAAGTATTCACCATGTTTTTGGGGCCATAAGGGTTCCTTATATATGCTGGATATTAGGGTTTACAACTAGGAAATCCTAATCTGACTGCTTAAGCCTAAGCAACCCATGGACTCCCTCTTTAGAAGCCTTGGACGATTTCAAATGAGTTTTGCCATAGAATTCATCCACTCCAACTTCTATGGATTTCATTAGCCCATCTATGTAATTATCATATAATTACACAATAAGTCTCTTAAGTTTAATTAATCTCTTTTAGCCACAAAATTAATTATTAATTAATTCTTGACTAATATTAGTTAAACAATATGATTTCTCCTTTAATATATTATTCTCATAATATATTAATAAATCATAATTAAACCTTTCTCTCCTTAATTCATCCTACATATTGCTATGGTGAAGGCAACCCAAAAGGACCATGCTCATAATCGTGTCAATTACATACCAAAATAGTTATGGACTTAGACACTAATCCAACAGTCTGTGTCATAGTGGGCATGGATTAGTTGAGCTGGTTTGGAGCCGTGATTAACTGTGAGTGTCAGATGGTGACCATATGAGACCCTAGTGGGGGATTAATTACTGTGTATGGCAATGGAAATAGATCGGGATCAGCTTTCTGCTCTTCCGTCAGGGCGAGGCAGAGTCTACAACAGGGGTGCATGGGGTTTTTAGCATAAGTGACTGATATGCGAGTTGGCACTGAGAAGCCGAGTTCTATTTCTGATGTTCTAGTAATGTGTGAGTTCCCTGATGTTTTCGCCAAGGAATTGTCGGGTGTGCCTCCTGAGAGGCAGGTGGAGTTCTGGATCGATCTGATTCCAGGTGTGGAGCCTATTGCCAAGGAACCTTATCGCATTGCGCCACCAGAAATGCAGGAGTTGTCCTCGCAGCTCCAAGAGTTGTTGGGGAAGGGTTTTATTAGACCGAATAGGTCACCGTGCGGAGCGCCAATCCTTTTTGTCAATAAAAAGGATGGTTCACACCGGATGTGCATCGATTACCTGAAGTTGAAAAGGCTGACGGTCAAGAACCGTTATCCACTACCAATGATCAACAATTTGTTTGATCAGTTTCTGGGAGTGTCTTGGTATTCCAAGATTGATTTGAGATCTGGGTATCATCAGATGAGAGTCTACGAGGAGGATATTCAGAAGACGACCTTCTGAACTCGTTATGGGCATTACGAGTTTGCGGTGATGCCTTCCGGGCTCACCAATGCACCGACAATGTTCATGGACCTCATGAACCGAGTGTGTAGGCCCATGTTGGAGAGGTCGGTTATCGTGTTCATCGATGACATTTTTGTGTACTCGAGGTCTAGGGAACAACATGAGGAGCATCTTCGAGAGATTCTTGGAGTATTAAGGATGGAGAGGTTTTATGCCAAATTTTCCAAGTGTGATTTCTGGTTACGAGAGGTCCAATTCTTAGGACACCTCGTTAACCAGAATGAGATTTTGGTCGACCCGTCCATGATTAAGGCAGTTATGCGATAGGAGGTGCCAAGATCCCCATCCGAGATTAGGAGTTTTTTGGGTCTGGCGGGTTACTATCGGAGGTTTATCTGAGACCAGGAAGGGTGTTACTTTTTCTTGGGGGCCTGAGCAGCAGGCATCTTTCCAGACTCTTCGCCAGAGATTGTGCGAAGCTCCAATGTTAGCCCTTCTGGAGGGAGTGGAGTACATCATAGTCTATTATGATGCATCTATATCGGGGATGGGTGCCGTGTTGATGCAGAGGGGGCATGTGATAGCATATGCATCGAGGAAGCTGATGCCTCACGAGACAAGGTATCCCACCCATGATTTGGAGTTGGGGGCATTGGTGTTCGCCCTCAAGATTTTGCGCCACTATCTTTATGGTGTCCGATGTACCATATACACGGACCATAAGAGCCCAAACTACATTATGGATCAGTCCAACCTGAATATGAGACAGAGGAGGTGGTTGGATGTAGTTAAAATCTATCTCTATGAGATTTTTTAAAACCTTGGCAAGGTTAATGTGGTAGCCGATGCCATGAGTCGTAGGGCAGCGAGTGCTCCGATTCAAGATGTGTGTATGAGGATGACGGTGATGACTTCAGTCATAGATATCATCGGAGAGGCCCATGTGGTGGCCATGAGACCAAAGAACCGTAAGAGAGAGAGGGTGATCAGGTAGATTTTTGAGTTTGAGATAGATGGTCGGGGGCTTATGACATTCCGTAGACAGATATGGGTGCCATATACGGGTGGAGCTTGACGTATTTTGATAGAGGAGGCCCATAGGTCGATATTATTAATCTATCCGGGGGCCACCAAGATGATTTTGGACTTGAAAAGGGATTATTGGTGGCCCTGTATGAAGAGAGATGCGGCATGGGTAGTCGAGATATGCTTGACCTGTCGTCAGGTCAAGGTAGAGCACCAACGTCCCCATGGCCAGCTGCAGCTTTTGGAGATTCCCCTGTGGAAGAGGGAAAAGTTCTCCATGGATTTTATTACCAAGTTACCGAGGACTGTGCGAGGTATCGATGCGATATGGGTGATTATAGATCAGCTAACGAAGAGTGCTCACTTTCTAGCTATAAGTGAGAGCTCTTATGCGGAGAAATTAGCCGAGATCTACGTTCGAGAAGTGGTGGCACGACACGGGGTGCCTATATCGATAGTGTTAGATCGGAATGTGCGTTTTACATCCAGGTTCTTCAAGAAATTTCATGAGGTGTTAAGTACTCGATTGCATTTCACCACCGCTTACCACGCACAAACAAACAGGCAGAGCGAGCAGACGAGTCAGACGTTCGAAGACTTGCAATGTGCATGTGTTATGTACTTCGGTGGAAGTTGGGACACATACTTGCCCTTGGCTGACTTTTCATACAACAACTACCATCACTCCAATATTGGTATGCATACCTTTGAGCTTTTATATGGGAGCAGGTGCCTGACTCCCAACTGTTGGGGATATGTAGGGCAGAGAGTGACGAGGAGCACTAAGATAGTGCCCAAGATGACAAAGTAGATTCAGCAGGTCAGACAGGGGTTACTGACGGCCCAGAGTCGTCAGAAGAGTTATGCAGACTGACGACGTTCATAGCTAGACTTCCAGGTTGGATATTTTGTCCTCCTTAAGGTATCCCCATGGAAAGGGGTGATCTGCTTCATGAAGCGGAGCACGCTGGGCCTAAAATACATCGGTCCTTTCAGAGTGATCGCTCGAGTGTGTCAAGTAGCTTATCAGTTAGAGCTTCCTACAGAGTTGAACCAGATTCATAACACCTTTCATGTGTCCTAGCTGAGGAAGTGTGTAGCCGACGAGACGGAAGTAGTCCCTTTAAAGGACATTCAAGTTGATGATCGCCTTAAATACATTGAGAAGGCGGTGGCGATTTCGGATAAGAAGGTGAAGGTCTTGAGGAATAAAGAAGTGCCCTTGGTTTAGGTTCAATGGCAGCATCGGAAGGGATCCCTGTGGACTTGGGAATTGGAGTCCGAGATGCGTGAGCAATACCCAGAGTTGTTTCTAGAGGATGAATTCGAGGGCGAAGTCTGATTCTAGTGGGTGAGAATTGTAACATCCCGACTCCCAGGTATAATATTTATTTAATTATATTCATTTTTTCAGGTCAACTCGACGAGTTAGAGGCCCCAACTCGCCGAGTAGAGATGGAGATAGCCGCATGATTTATGGGGCCTACTCGACGAGTTGGAGGACCCCAACTCGACAAGTAGGAGATGAGTGTGAAAACCCTAATTTTTGGGGTTTGCACCATATTTAAGGAACCTTAAGCCCTTTATTCTGCCCCCTTATCACTTTAGCACCCTGAGAGAAACCCTAAACGAGCTGGTATCATCTGTGAGAGAGAGAAAGAGAGAGAGCCTAAAAGTATGTGAATTGGTGCATTCTTTGAAGGAGTTAGAGGACCAAAAGTCTTGGAACGAGAAGGAGCTCTTGGATCCGATATTCTTTTAGTGTTATTCCATTTGGAGGTAAAAAGATATCACCTTGACCATTTGTTTGTTAGATCTCTTCACTAGGGAGTTTAGGGCCATTTCCATCTTCTCTTTGAGACCTTTAGTTGTTTGCGCATGCCTTGAAGATGGGACTTTAGATTTGGACAAAATGAGGCCCCCTAGGCCAATATATTGAAGCTTTATCAAGCTTTGGCCAACTTTCATGCCTTAAACCTTCTATTGAGCTTTGGGTTGGCAAACTTAGTCCTAGATACCATGCATGAACGTAAAGCTTGCAACTTTATGTGGTATTGCCGTCTTAGGAGGCTAGATCTAGAGTATGGGGCTTTAGTTTTGCTTAAAAACATCTGATTCAGAGAATGGACTGAAGGGACTCGGCGAGTTGGTGAGCCAACTCGACGAGTTGGTTGGGGTTTTCCCCAATAGTCTTGATGCATACGAACTCGGGGAGTTGGTGATACAACTCGATGAGTTGAGGTTGGATTTTCCCGATAATTCAGAGAAACGAAAGAACTTGACGAGTCGCATAGATGCACTCGACGAGTTGGGTCAACGTGGACTATTGACTCGAGTGTTGACTTTCGTTGAATTATAGGGTTTGGTCAAGTTATGGATTATGGAGACCATAGAGGGGTAAAATGGTTTTTCACCCTTTTCTAGATTTAGAATATGGATTAGCTTAAGATCTTTAGAGTTGTTGTTATAAAGTGTTAATTAGAAATGATTATGATATGTAGGCGGAGTCTAGACCGATCGTTGAGTACGAGACCTACTTGCTTACGTACGAGGTGAGTCTTCTCACTATACTTACCTGAGTGGTAATATTGTGTGACCAGAGGGTCTTATTTGAGTTATTGACTGGATGGTCTTATTTGAGTTATTGACTGGAGCGTCTTATTGGAGTTATTGACCTGAGGGTCTTATGTGCTTATTTTAATTTATTTAATATCATGATTTTGTCTTTGTGATTTATGATGTATATTATTCTATGCTTATTGAGTTTGGAGCGGAGGGTCCAAACCGAGTGTGAGACCAGAGGGTCTTCATTGAGATATCAGACTGGAGGGTCCGACCCGAGCTGTGAGATTGGAGGGTCTTCACTGAGACATATGATCGGGTGGTCCTTACTGAGATATAGCCATTAGAAGCTAATTATTTGTGTTAAGTATTTTAGGGAACTGACTAAGCTTCGTGTGCTTACAGTGTTGTGTGAAATATGTTTCCGGTGCCTCTCAGGATTGTGGGAAGGCGTCGGCTTGATTGTACACACCAGCATGAGATTATGTTTTGAGGATTTTGGGATGTTGTTAAACATTTTCTTGTCTTGTGTTTTGAATAACTTATACATTTGGGTTTTTGAGAAAATGAGATTGTGTTTTATGAGCTTTTAAAATTGAAAATTTTGTTTGAAAAACTAGAGTGTTACATGGATTGACCTATTTGGTTAATTAAATCAATTCAATATATGATTGGTCTTCATAAATTAGGTCCTGCATTCACTTACCCACTTTTCTATTTAACCCTAGGTTTTTGGTTAAAACACTAGTCCTACAATTTTGCAAATCACAAGATCATAAGATTCAAGTTTATTAAGAATGCTAGGTCACACAAACTTAATTAAACTCACCAATAAACAGAAAAGTAGTTATCATAAATATAGATAGGTTCTTTAATAAGCTATCATAACAAATAACCAACTTAGCATAAAACAATCTATTAATTAACTCATAAATAAGCAAGTAATCTAGTCTAAACGAAAGTTAGGGTATTTATCCCATAACACCAGCAAACAAACATGTAAAAATGAAATTCAACTTGTAATCCATGATCAAACACAAGAATAAGTAAATATAAGAAGTATTGCCTCAAATCTCTCAAAATCAAGCTTCTAATCGATGTTCTGCACTTCCAAGCTTCCAGATAACATTCCAAGCCTTCAAAAGTCGACTAAAGCTCCAAAAAAAGTTAGGTTTTCGGAGAAATCTGACTTCTATATATATTTTTCTCGAATTCGGTATACCACGTCGTGGTGTGTCCCACCACGACGTGGTCTTTAGGTTTGTCGTGTAATCAACAAGTCTTCGAAGTTCATCGGGAGATTTCAAAATGCCACATCGTGGTGGATGTCACCACGACGTGGTAAAGAGACTTTTCTTCAATTTAGCCTTAATCGAAGTTCCTAGCTTCCAGCTTTCTTCCTTTTCGTTTCCGAACATTTCTTTTACTTCTACAACACAACATATAATAGATTAAGTATCTTTTGTCCAACAATGACCATAAAAGTGGCTAAACATATTACGATATATATATATATATATATATATATATATATATATATATATATATATATATATATATATATATATATATATATATATATATATATATATATATATATATATATATATATATATATATATATAGATGGACATATCAAATGTAAAGCTCAAAGATCATTCATGCAATTTACTCTTAAAGAAAAGTTATGAACATACTAAGTTATTTTTAGCGGCACATTGATATTTTAGATATAACTAAATAAGGTTACTAAACAACTAATGGTCTACTGATTCAGACACTAACTTTCCATATAGTGGTCCAGTGTTCAAGTCTTGTTCGAGTCTTGAGGATTTCTACTAGGAATTAGCACAGAAGGTATGCAACATGTTTTAGTGTCTTAGCATTTCGTTTAAATGACAAGCCTCCCTTTATCTTAGGAAAAGAAGGGAGCCACAGCGGGCGGCTAGAAAGCCATTTTAATCTAGGTTGCTAAAATTCGTGTATAAAATGGTATGGGTATTAATTTGTCGCTACTCCATCGGGTGTTTAGAAATCCGGAATTAAAATTTGTTCGGTTGCTAATTTGTCAATAATAGTGATGGAAGCACTACCCTTTCTTTGTATCAATGTATAAATTAATTTTTTGCGATACTCTGATTGTTCAAGAGAAAAATGCATTCAGACAAAGGTACCCTGGTGTGATAACGTGATAAGAGTCGAGGACGACGCATTTTAAAGAACTAAATAGCCCGATTTGGTTTTTTATCCATTTAAGGAAAAGGGCACTTCCTGAAGGGATACTCTTGGTGTGAAACTTCTGGGAAAACGAAATCTTTTTTTTTTCCTTCACTGATACCATCAATCCTTTATTATCTATAGATATCGAATATCAGATTTGAACCTATATATGATCCCTTGACGATGCTTTTGGATGGACAAAACAAACCCACTTGGTTGTAGAGTTGTTGAGTGAAAAAAGGCACTTCCTTTTACATTTCGTGTGTTAATAAGCAATAATGGATATTAAGTATGAGGGTTTGAACAGGCTATAGATGAGTTTAACTTTTAACATCGAACAAAAAGAAACCCTTCTTGAAGGGTATGCAACCAAACTATAAAAACTAACTCTTTCCCTCCAGGAGGGAGGAAACATGGTGTCATTGGCTACAAAGAAAGGACCCGCATGTGGGGTCTTTACCATCAGTGCCAAAATCCCTCATTTATGTGGCTAATATACGCGAAACAGACAAATACAAAGAGACAACCATGGCCTCTCATTCTTTATTTCTCAACTTGCAGTTCCTTCAAATCTACTCTCTTTTGGAGGTTTTCTTTCACTTTTTGGGCGTTTTCAAAATGGAATTATTGATATTGTTCATTTCAAGCATCTTTTTCTCCCTGTATTAGACCCAATGATTTAGCCAAATTTATCTTTTCTTTGGAGGAGGATCTTCCTTCATATTCGGGGCATAAATGTGTCGGGCTATGTGTCGTTTACCTTGATACTTAATAGATTCTTTGATATCTATCTTACATATCAGGACAAACCCTGAAAAATATTAGCTCGTTTCTTATTATCGCTAGCCTCTATTTAAATTCATACAATATTATCCTCCAATTATTGACAAAAAAATTCTTTCTTACATACATTCAACCAACTGGTACACCACTGTGATCATTTGCGTCCACGAATCCGTTTAAAGGCACACATAAACGGACCGAAGACAAAGCCTTGTTGAAGTGTTTTGCTTTTGTGCCAAGATACTCGCTCCATGTAACTGGTCGGTAAAGAGGTGGGTGAACATGATCCGTTAGTTTTGAAAGAGGTGAGATTTGAACATTAGAAGGTGGTCCGTAGAGATAAGCGACTGACAAGCGGTGTTGGGTTCGGTTCACCATGGCCCGGTGCAGCACACTTGGATACAACCCGTTGGATAATATGTGGAGGAGGTCACCTACATTGACCACAAGGGCACCAGGTATCGGTGGGACTGTCACCCAACCGGCTCCTTCCCTGTGAGCCTGGAGTCCGCTTGTGTTGTTTTGGTAAAGAATGGTTAAGAGGGTCGAATCTGTGTGAGCCGCCAGACCCATGGCTCGGTCTGGATCAGGACAAGCTGGGTATGAATTTAACTGTAAAGCTGGACATGATCCTTGTGATCCATCCCATTTTACGTCTTCCGTTGTTACACCCAAGGATCCCAGCATCAACCACATCAGTCTTTGAGCTAAGTTGTTCATCTCGTGTTTATACCCTTCGATTACATCACTGCACGATATTAATCACCAAAGTCATATGAGAGAGAGAGAGAGAGAGAGAGAGAGAGAGGGGTTGGATTTGGAAATTTCCACTACAGTATGCGTTATCATATAATAATTTTTGTCTTTTAAAGTGGGTACTCTAGCATCTAGTTTATTATCCATCCATATGTAATTTATGCATCAAAATGGAAGGATTTATGTTTACCAGAATCTACTATAACGGTTGGGCCAGAGTTTACGAGCATGTTCGTATGGAGATCCAATGATGGTGAATCCTTCAGACCACATGAGTTTGGGAAAAAACGACGATATTCTTGCAACGCCATAGCCAGAGACACCGTCTGGTGCTCTAGCAGCTTTAAGCTTCTGTTGGATAGGAAGTGCAAACAGTTTTCTACCAGCAGCCTCCATTTCTTCAAGAAGATTTGTAGGGACGCCATGATTGGTGACCTGAAACACCCCCCAAGTCTTGCATGCATGGCCCACAAGCTTCATGGCGTTTGGATCTTTGAGGTTAATCACAGGAACTTGCTCGGAACTGGATGAACCATAAGAAGGAGAGCCATCTTGTGATAACCATGCATGCGATTCAGGCAATTCTTTCATGGATTTTAAGTCTAAATGCTTCTGATTTACCATCGGGTGGGCTTTGAAAGCATCAGCTACTCTTGTATGCATGTCGAAAAGTAATTAACACTTCTAATGGAAGATTGAAGAAGATATGATGAGTGGAATGTGATGTGTGTACTGTATATAAAGGGATGAGGGTTAAAAGGGACAAAAATGGTGGGGTATAACTGTAATCGTCGTCTTGTAGTGTGTGTATGATGGTTTTCCATTCTTAATTGATAATAACTATATATATACATCTTCCACAAAAATTTATGACGAAGAATTAGGTGTTGCAACAAAAAATATTTATTTGTAGTATTCTGTAACATAAAATGTAATAGTATACATTATTATGCCTTAAATACAATTTTGGATATATGTGTGAAATACTCTGGATTGTAATACAAGCTGTTACATTTGTGCGTAACCTTTTAGCGATAAAAATGTAGCGAAGTATCTATGTTGCACTAGTAGTAATTCTCACTGTAATGTTTCATCAAATTTTATCCTTCAATAACTCACATCATTTACAGAAAAAAAGGGAAACAAATTGTAAAAAATAATGGAAACTGGAAATGACCAACATCGAATTAAGGGTCATTTTGATATATTTTTTGAAATTTTGATAAATTTGGTAATTTTAGACATTTATATTTGTTCATTTGAAATATCATACAAAATACATATTTTTCCCTAAAAGATCATGTATGCTTTAAAGAAGACTCTTTTCTGATAGTTTTTATGAGTTGATTAAACGAAGATAGAGTTCGTGTAGTGTTAGGAACACAAATGCCTTGACGGATTTTGTCATCAAGAAAGATGTTTTTTTTTTCTATCTGATACGGGTAAATTTTGTTTAGGACAAAATAGGATGAAAATAGAAAGGGCCAAATTGTCCTCTTATAAAGATTTTAAAGAAAGGAAGAAGAGTCATTCTCTTATTCATGTGGCCTTGTCTTGTCTTGAAGCAAAAACACGTCTGCATCATTTGGTATTATAAGGCTAATTAGTTTCGTGTCATTTTGTGCAAAATCCATTTGTGGGCTCATAACTATCCCATTTGATACAACACCTACTTGACCCCTGCTTCATGTAATTGTTTCTTTGTTCTTTCTTTAGGAACCGTGACAACCTAATGTCCCTAAACCACGAAACCACATCAGATAATCTAAATGTCCGAAACTTGCCTTCTTGAATATTCACAAGCCCCTAATGATCACTTTTATAACATAACTTGATTCAGGCTAGACAATTTAGCCAATTGATGAAAAGAACGGTTTGTATTTAAGTTGACATTTCATCTGTAAGTTGAGAATTATAGTTATGCATGAGTAATGATTAGATTTTATTTAAATTGATGTTGAAATATGGGAAAACTCCTAAGTAGATTGTCATTTTGAAAGTCGTGGCTTAAGTTATGATAAATATTGAAAGTTGTTTTATGAGGATGTTTCTATTCTAATAATTAAATGAGGAATTATTGGCGTTATGTATAAATAAAAGAACTGAATCTTCTAGGGAATTTGATTGGGGATTTGGAGCTTTAGAGCTCTATGGAAGAAAACATGAGCAATGGTGATGAGCCAAAAAGTAACCAATGTGGATGAATAGAGTTATTTAACTTGGTGTTAGATTGCTTCAAATAGTCGGGGTAACATCCTTGCATCCCCCCCCCCCCCCCCCTTTTTTTTTTTTGTTCATTTATGCTACTAAGATTTTGAGAAATGAACAAACCCGAGGAAGTTATGTGTATTAAAAGATTTCTTTGATGATCAAATAAGTTTTAGAATATATGTTTTGGTCACTTATCTCTTAGTCTATGATTGTCATTTACTATGAGTTTAGACTCATGCGGGGACTTTGTTGAATTGAATGTTCCATAAAAGGGTTAGCAATAATGTGTAGCTATGGGTAATTGCTTTCAATAGTGTCGCGTTATGATTAGTCGTCGTAGTTGTGGTCTTGAAAATATTTCTAATGATTGTTGATAACTTCTATTTTATACATATATTTTCGGCATATTCTTATTATTTTCTTCTATGTTTTTATATTATTTTGAATTAAAAGGTACTTATAATACTTTGAATTAATACATTATAGATATCATATGTTGCTAGATCGAAAGTGAAGAAAAAAACACTTAAAAATGGAGTTGGATTGCAAAAATAAGGAATGATACTAACTTAAGCTTCTACGCTCTGCGTAGCAAGCTTATACTTCGCATAGCTGGTCAAGTGCAATATGGGCTCTAAATGATATATGCCCTGCATAGATCAACGTATGCCCAACATAGAGTGTCAGTAGAAATTTGATTAAATTGCCATTTATCTTTAGCCAAAAGGGAGATTGAAATTTCTAATCATCATTCGTCAACAAGTAACACCTATATCTGCAGTTTTGAATGTCTAGATGGCGTTCAGAGGGTCGTTAAGCTGATTTGGAGCAAATATCTGAAGGATTAAAGAGTCGATTCATGCCGGGAATGATTAGATTTTTTGTTCGGTCACTATTAGCATTCAGTAATGATTTTCATATGTTTTACTTTTTGATTTAGGGCTTCAAAACCCTATTGCTTTATGTTACACTAGATCAATCAGTGAGATTATGTATTAATTTACTATTCTGAGTATATATATTCTTATTTAATTTCTTATGTTTTCCTGATAAAAGATCCTCACACATTAAAGTTTTGGTGTTTTCTTTTTGTTGGTGAGAATTATTGGGATTACATGGTCATTCTATCTTGAGGTTCTTGGTTCATGCGAATTTATGATCGTTAGATTTTAAGGCTAGAGTTTTGACCATAAACCAACGGTTAAATAGAAAAGTTGGTAACTTTAATATGTGAGATGATATGTGATGACCCTTTATGTATATAAGTGATATTATGAACATTAATATCAGTTTACAATTGAAGTATTGTATAATTCAAACCAAACACTGATTTTCATGATTATTTGTTCACTTGATCACTGAGTTAATAGTTTTGTGAAAATCAATGGATTAGTAATCTGATCAACATTCTAGTCATATTAGGAATCGGTGAATAATGAATAACTTTCCATTACACTTTGTAGTTAATCAGTATTTTGAGATGAAATTCAGTTTGAACCCAAAGTATGCAAAGTGATTTTTTTCCATTTAGTTTATCTAATTAATTTATATGTTGATTTAATATTCAAAAACCCCTTTTTAATGTTTTCGTGTGCTGAGTTTAACCTATAATCAAACATCCTAAAATCAGTTTTATAAATTTAAAACTTGGGCAATTAATATGTATATATATATATATATATATATATATATATATATATATATATATATATATATATGGTTCAGGTATGCATAAATGTAGCCAATCAAAATTTAAAATAAAAATAAATAATTAAATAAATAAAAAGGGTAAATAGGTAATTTGATAATTAGTTTCCACAAATAATATCATATAATTATGGTAACCATTCACTTAAGCTACATAGGGTTTCTCTATTCATCGGCTTTTTAAAACCACCATCTACCTAGGTCCGCCAAGTGTTGAAGCAACAAGCGGGAAGGTGTATCAATTTCCTGTCACCGGCGGATCTTGTCGACACCAAAATCACGTCCTTTCTCTTCTAGCCGTTATTGACTCTTCCAGCCGTCATTGACTCATTCCCTCCATAATCAATAGCAAGCAGCGACCAGCAAGGCAACTACCACCGTTTGGCCCGTCGCATATTCGCAGGTGCATGTCAAAATCGATGAGAATAGCCACACCTTCCTTCACCTCTTGCAAAATTGATCGACATGAACCAAGAAACTTAAAAAAAAAAACTGCAGCTCTCCTTGTGTACCTTCTTCGATTCTACATGTTCTTCTTTCAACAATCAAGTCCCCAAAAATCGATATTGCTCTGGTTCTATCTCCACCTTTTATCGACGCCACACACACAAGAATAAATCACAGGTATCCATATTAAACTCGAAATTGGATCTCTTCTCTTCTTTAATCGATCACACCCTTCTTTCTCTTCTTGCTTTCTTGAAACCGATCACAGTTCCTATTGATCGAAAGTGAAATAACAAGCCACTAGTTGACTCTTCACCCTTCAATTGCATTGTTGAAAACTGATGTTCTTCTTTTCTGATTTCTTATTGATCCATCCCAAACGAAATCCGCAATAAAAATGTACGAAATTAGGAATCTTCTATTGGATGATTCAAAAATACAGTCTTGAATGATGACATTCAACGAAACCTATGCAAAATGTCTTACATTTACAAGCCCCAAGGCATAGATTAACGATAATCTAATAGGAACGAATGTAAGGTACAATGGTTTTCTGATAGACGCGATGTGTTTAGGTTTATTGGAAATTTGTTCTGATTGTCCAATTTTTACAGAAAATTATAAGTTGTTTTGATGCACACCAAGCGCTCGCTAAAATGCTTCAACTGAATGGTATTTCTATGTTTATACTATTCTATTAAAAAAGAATGTTTTTTTATGATAATCATGAACATATTATGTTAGAATGCCCCGAATTAATATAATTATTGGTAAATGAATTCAAATTCTATCATAATGGAATCACGAATTCCAATTATGTTGGAATGGAATATGGATATTGTTGAAAAATGTTTTTGTATGTGACCTTGTATGTGACCATCACTGAAATAAGATGAATTGTTTTTATATTATCTAACAAATATTATCATTTATTTCAGGTTGCATGAATGCGTGATCAAAACAGAAAATATGAAAAACACGCGAATGACAAAAAACACATAGACGAGAAAAATTAGCCTTGTGACTGAACAGTTCAACAATATATATATATATATATATATATATATATATATATATATATATATATATATATGTATGTATGTATGTATTATACATGTATATATGTATTATATATGTATATATGTATTATATATATGTATGTACTATATATGTATATATGTATTATATATAGATATGTTGTGTTGAATAGTCAAAACAAAGGAAAAGTCAACAAAGCATGGAAATGAGATGCTAAATGAAGACCCACGTTTTTGCCTCCTACTCTACCACAACTTGCAGCCAACTCTTTCACTTAAACTCAAGTGCATGAAGATATTTCCTACTCATATATGTATACGTGAGTTTGTATGTAAAAGTGTGTGTGTTCATTTTTGTTAACTTGTAACACTTCCTAGAAACACTCCCAAGAACGTCACCAATCTTCATCTTCTTCAAGAACAAAGACAAATCCATGGAGAAAATGAAGAACACCAAGATCAAACAACAATGAAGTGAAGAACATCAAGATCATCAACAATGAAATGAAGAACACCATCAACCATCTTCATCTTCTTCATTGAAACTCAAGGTTCTTCATCTTCACTACCTTTGTTCATCACACCATACACCACCAAACACTTTCCTTACATAAATACACCAAAACACAACCATGAAACTGTTGGATTAGTGTCTAAGGCTATAACTATATTTGGTAAGTACTTGACCCGATTGTGCATGGTCCTTTTGGATTGCATTCACCATAGCAACTTGATAGGGTGATTTAGAGAGAAGTGATATTATTATTAATGTATTATAAGATTAATATGTTAAAAGAATAATAATATTATTTGATTAATATAAGTCATAAATTAATTAGGAATTAATTTAGTGACTTAAAGAGATTAATTGAATAAAGGGGTATAAACTATCAATTGTGTGAAAGTTGTATTTTGAGCTAAGAACCCTTATGGATATGGGTTGGACGATTTTAGGGATGTGGATCACCTAGAAATCGTCCAAGGGTTTATCTAGAAGAGGATTTGGATTGCTCACTACTAGAAAAAAGGCATTTTACGACGCGCAAAACACGACGCTCTTTGATTTATGTTACGCATTAGAGAGCGACATTAAAAAAGTGTCATCTCTTCAAAAATTTGAAGGATTTAGGTCGCGCATTACTGAGTGCCCTTAAATTAGTGTCTCATGTAAAAATATTAAAAACACGGAGGGCACCTATAATAAAACGGGCGTCCTCTACAAATGTCGCTTTATAATTTTAATAAACGCACGTTTCTGGGACTCCTTGATAGGTAAGGGGGGAAACTAAATCCCCTAAAATTTTGAACACCCGCTTCCTCTTCCTCTCTACTCTCTACACCCGCCAAAATCAACTTCATTCTCTCCCTTCTTTCTCTCTGCAAACCCCTTCCTCTCCGATCGACTTTCACTTCCTTCTATGTGCAAACCCTAATCAAACATAACACTTTTGAAATAGTAATATCTTCTTTCACAAAATAGAAGATTGATCGAAGAATGATTTTCTTTTGATGAATCGGGCATCACCAACAACAATAGCTTCCATCACAATTTGTGTTTGCTTTCAAGGTTTTGTGTGGGGCTGTCAGATTTTTGAGTCACCGTCAAGGGAAGACGACTTTGAGACAAACTTTTCTCCAGCCTAAGGTATTGATTCCTATTATTTTCTTCTCCTTCTTTTCTGTTTTCCCCGCCAAGCACCACTTACCGCCATGGTCGGCAGCCTAGGTTGTTGGCGTGTTTCTATGCCGCCACCCTCTACAATTAGTTGGTTGTGTTTGTATATGTGGGTGCTTTATTGTGTATGATATTCAGTTCCTTCACAAAAAAAACAGTTGTCGGTGTGATTGCTCTCTCTCTCTCTCTCTCTCTCTCAAGAATCAAATTGCTTGAGAAAGGTTTGAGATGTTGGCTTGAGGGAAAGAAGAGGCGGCGACGGTGGCTCCAATGAAGGAAGACGCCAGACGGTGGTTGTGGGGAATGAAGATGCAACGATGGTTGGGTTCAACCCCTTAGATTCGCTTCTAATCCTTCTAAGGCTCTATCATTAACGATTATTTTCTCTCCCTTTTGTCTATATTTTTCTATGGCCTCGCGTTTCTCATCTCCTTCCTCTTTGCCCCTATATAACTTTTCTACTACTTTTCAGTTTACAGTTCTAGGTTTCCCCCAAAAAAACTACAAGATCTTGATCACGATGACCTCTTTTTCTTTCCAGTGTAGGTTTTACCTAAATCAGATGCTTATATATATGAAAAGGTTTCTCTCATAGTTACCCCTTAGATTCGCTCAGAAGGCCACGAATTGCGTACCAAATCGTTTCGTACCCAATCGGGTACGAAAGCGTTTCGAACGTGACCTGGATCGCAAACCGGTACGGTGTCGAGATAGTTCCCAATCGAAATCTGGAACAAGTTTGATTCAGTAATCCAATAGTTCCAAAACACGATTTTGGGTTCAATTTCTGAAATTAGTACGTCAATTTCTGATATTGGTATCCCGATTTTTTGGAATGGCGCGAAACTGCCGACTGTTTCCACATCGACTCTTAATTCTTCTAATTCACTGAACCATCTTACACACTAATATTCAATTTCTTATTCTAGGTACTATAATTGCGTATATATTACTCAATTTGAAATCATCTTCTAGAATGATTGTTTGTGTATTCTATACCACTATTCCAATTCCCAATTTCTACAAAGTCTATACGTACCAGACTAGCACTAACATGTATGTATACCTACAAATACATATTGAATTCCATCATCCAAATCTGCTCTACACTTCTACTCTTCTCCTTCTTCATTCTTCTTATTCTTCTTTTGTTTTTGTTCTATTTTTATTTCACCGAATTTACTCAAAGTTCATGTTTTGGTTTTGGAATTTGGTACACTGTACCATACTAAATTGTATACCGTACCGGATCGTTCCGAAATGAACCTACGCCCCTCCTGTAAATAATGGCATGCTGCTGCTTCTGCCAAAGGAAGAGTTGGAAGATGAAGCTTCACCTATAACAGCTTCCATAAAATGTAGGGGCTCAAGGTAAGTGATGCAATCTTTCTTAATACTTATGGTACACTAAAGGTCTATTTTGGTTGGATTGAATATGATGACAAATGTATTGGAATTGTTGATTACATTGCATAATTCCATTATCTTGCTTATTCCATTACCATGTACCTATATATTGCATTTCTTCATCGTTTAATTCCATCCAACCAACACCCGTGTCACTCATGAAGTTGAAGGGGGGTATGATGGTCATTTTCTCACTTTAAGGTACCATTTATTTTATGATCTTGTAGGGAGAGTTCTACAACTATTCAGGATGTGGAAACACCTTCAACTGCAACCATCCTATTGTACGCCAATTCATAGTAGATTCCTTGAGGTATATAAGTTGCTACTTACCTATCCCCTGTTTTCAGTTTTTATTTCAAGAGTAAATTACAATTTTGCTCCCTGAGTTTAGCACTTACTTAGTTTTGGTCCCAAAAGGAATTTGTTTGGAAGACATTGCCCTTATTTTATTGTTTCATAACAATTTTGATATCTGGAGCATTTAATCTAACACCCAGTTGTTGATATTTTTTCAACTGACCATCTTGCCCTTTGACCAAAACTGCAAACAGATCCCTTTAGGGACCAAAACCGAAAAAGAGTGCTAAACTCACGGACCAAAATTGTAATTTACAATCATACATGTGTTCCTGATTCTTGGTAAATTAAGTTTTTCTTTATGAAACCTTCCTACAGATATTGGGTAACAAAGATGCATGTCGATGGATTTCGGTTTGATCCCGGCTCTATCATGACAAGAGGCAGCAGGTTATCAGTTATCTATTCTACCAAATATCTTATATTCTGATTCTTATCTTAACAATATTTGAAAAAAAAACAACATTCATTTGTATTTTCTTTATCTTTTTTCTTTCAGCCTTTTTGATGCAATAAATGTATGTGGAAATCAAGTAGAAGATGATTTACTAACAACTGGCTCACCTCTCACCAACCCATCTTTCAGCCTTTCTTTATCTTTTTTCTTTCAGCCTTTTTTCTTTCATTAAACTATAGTGGTTTTATGAGATGTAGGCTTAGTTATTTATTTATATAATAATTTGTGACAATGATTATTGGCAGGTGGGCATCTATTTGCCTTGTTATGACATTTTGTGCAATTATATGGAAGAATATTCATCACAAAATGCAGCAAGCATGACCCATTGTATTACTTGTTATCCTATTGAACTTACAAGGTTACCTTTCTTTTACACACTTTTTATGTTTTATCTATCAAGTATCAATCAGTTACTTGAGAGTATCAATCTACATTTATATTTATTTGTGTTATTGTTTTTCCCAGCTTTCAGGTGTTGGTGTTAAGCTTGTTGGCAATACAGTGTGGAGTACCTTCTTTCATCAATTCTAGATAGTGATGTCACGTGAGAAATCATTTTTCTTTTTGTTAAACAAGTCTTTATTATCATGTATTAGATCAAACCATGGGTAAAAATAGCCTTGCCCCTGGTTCAGGGGTTGTCACAAAATACTTGCTCTAGAGGTAAAATTATGATTTTGTCCTTGATTATCTTTTAATCTCTTTGCCTTCCATTTTTATAACTTTCCTCATGCATACAGTTGCCTGCAAAAGTACTTGGACTAGCAGGGATTCAGCATAGTAGGCCATGGCTGCACTATATGTAGTAAATTACAAAAATGGTCCCTGTAATTTTTGCTTTTTCCTTGTTTAGTCCAAACATGAAACCTTTTTTTCAGTTTTAGTCCTTATTTCAACATTCTAGGGACCAAAATTGAAAAAAAAATGTTCCAAGTTCCAATTTTGGAGTGAAACAAAGTAAAAATCAGAAATCATAGGGATCATATTTATAATAAAGCACAGCTGGTGGAAGCATCTGATAATCCTGAAACACAAGGTAATTTTGTACTTCATGTTATGCTTTATTTTTATGGTTTAGTGGTGTATTAAAACTAAAAAGAAAACCATATTTGTAATATCTCAATATTTGTTAGCAGCTGAATATGAAAAAGAAATATCTCCAGACTGGTGGGGTAACAAATTTGGATTTGTGTCTGGAGGATTACTTGGAGCACAATCCAAGAGAAAGAAGTCTAACAGCACATCGGAAATCACTCAAAATAGTAACAAAAGGATTGCATTTTATGAAGAGGATCAAGAGAATCTTTACAAACTTGTACAAGTATGTACCTTTTTTTTTAATAATAAAAACTAAAAAGACCTCAACTTTTGAATAAAGAATCAACATCTACAAAATTGACATATTTTGTTGTTTTTGCAGGATAAAGCAACTTCTGGAAAACAGGGACTTGGTATAAAGGATCGCCCAAGGAAAATAGCAGGGGTTCGCTTTCAAGGGACAAAAACGTCTTTTAGCGACAGTGAGAGGGAGGAGTCTGAGTCGGAAGATGATCATTCTTTAAAAAAACAAAAAATTGATGATGTGTCGGAATCAAAAGTGAAGCTAAAGAAACTCTGTAGAAAGCTTCTTAGCCAAGTACCTGAGAAATCATTGAAGCTTAAAAAACTCAAAGCTCTAGTCGATGAAAACTCTTCAATATGGTTGAAGGTATGATTTTTTTTTCTGGTCACACCATATAGAATATGGTTGCATTTGATTCTGATATTAATAATTTCTGTTAATTTTTTTTTTACTGTAGCTTGAACGCAGTGAAAAGTTTATTGTGGAAGGGAAGAGAGTTAGTCTCTCATCAAAATGAGAACAAATCTTTTTGGAGAATTTCAAAGTGTAGAGTTTGCTAAGGCTTGTAATCCTATCGAGTTACACAATTGGATTTGTTAGCAGGTAATTAATATTATTATTCTTAAGAGAATATAGATTTGAAAATTTTGAACACATCCGTTTAGGGAATTTTAATGTGTCTTATTTTATTATTAACAGTTGTACCCTTTGTCATACTTGACTTAAATTATGGAAATAGAAACTTTCGGGAAATAGAAACTTTGAAGGGCGTGTTCAACCACTAACAAGAGCCAACTACCTGGCTTCACCTCCCTTGGTTGTAGCTTACGCACTTGTCGGCACAGTATGTGTAAAATTACTCTTCTACCCTCAAAGAAACACACAACACAAATTCATATCATGTTTTGCATGCTGTGTGTTTTATTAACAACTTTTATTTATTCATGATCTTCAGCTATCTTCTGTTGGTGGACAGCTTGTAATTTCAAGTGATGGAGTCGCGGATTGGCTCCGGAATCAGCAGCAGCACAAACAGGTAAGTTTTGTTAAATGATTTTTATAAAGTTTAAAGTCAATCCTTTCATCTGGACAAAATTCTTCATGTTAAATTACGTAGTAGTCCTTGGAGTAGTTGACATGAACAGTTTTTTTTTTGTTAGAATGATTCCATATATATGTGCAAGCAAAGCACATGCCTTGTGAAAAAGGGAAATTTATTCTAGTCATTCTCTTTAACAAGGCAACCTTAAAGTTAATTTTTTAAACTTGATGTTTAAAACTACATTGAGTGTGAGATAGAAGTTTATGCAGAGAAGGAAAAAGATAGATGTTTTTGAGGATGTTGCTGATGAAAAAGATAGAAGTTCTTTAGGATGCTGCTAATGAAGTTTATGTAGAGAAGGAAAAAGATAGAAGTTGTTGGCACATAGTAAGCTAAATAATGCAATTGTATATAAATGAGTTCATTTTTTTATAACATTTACTCACTATTGGAATAATTATTTGTATTTGACATATTAGTAAAATGAATTATCTTTGTTATTTATGGTATTTTATTTATTATTATGAGATTTGTAATGTATTATTTAATATGAAAAATTAGTAAATCTATAAATAATATTTTTTTTAAACATTTAAAATTATGATACGCAAAAATGTGTGTCATCTTTATTTATGACATGGCCTTTCTTGACAGGGGCTTCCTTGATACGCATTGCGTGTCATAAACACGCGCGTCGTAAGGTTACGACACGCAAATGTGTGTCGTCTTCTTTTATGACAGGGCCTTCCTTGATACGCATTGCGTGTTATAACCGCGCGTCGTAAATGCGCGTCATAAATGCGCGTCGTAAATGCGCGTCGTCTCTCTTTATGACAGGGTCTTCCTTGACACGCATTTGCGCGCCGTCTGAGCGTTTTACGACGCGCAATGAGCGTCGTAAAAGGCCTTTCTTCTAGTAGTGGCTTTGAGGCTAAGTTATCCAATTAGGGTTTTAAGGTGAAACCCTAGGAGCTCACAGTATAAATAGACCCATAAGGTTGAGGAAATCGGCCACCCTTGTGATTGGAGTAACCTTAGAGCCGATTTCCCTCTTCCTCATCTCTCTCAAATCATCTTTTTGCTAGTTGGTGTTTGTAAGCCATTAGAGGAGTGACATTTGTGACTCTAAGCTCCAAGAAGAAGAAAGTTTTCAAGTAAGTAACTCAAGGTATTATTCTAGATCTCTTTTTCATAGGTTTTTAATTGTTAGTTTACATTAGATCTAGCCATGAAAGTCTTGGATATGTTGCATGTTCAATTAGTGAAACTTAGATCCAAGCTATAGGGTTGTATGTGCACATAGGTAAAGTTCTTATGTCCAAAACCCATCGGTGGTATCAGAGCCATGATTGGTTTCAATTGAATATGATGCTTAACTGTTTTACTTGCTGAAAATCGTTTTTTCTTGCCCTCTGTCGACCCAACTCGGCGAGTCCAAAGCTTTACTCGGCGAGTCCGAGCGTCAGACAGAGGATAATTCGGGATTTTGTTGCTGATTTTATCTTGGATTGATACCTAAATCGTTTTATTATGTAAAAATCTGAATTTTGAACTTAATTTAATGATTATCCTTGACATAAATATAGATAAATTCAAATCTTTTAAATATTAATTATTTATATGATAAATATTGGACTATTTAAGATTATTTGGTAATTATCTAATGACTAAAATTGGATTAGGTCAAATATAGATAATTATGAAATTAATTGTTTAATTTGAATTATTTGTTATTTGATCCCTATTTTTTTGAAAAGCTCAATTTCTATCCCGAAGTTTTGAAATTTGAATTTAAATTTCAACCCTTAGAGTTTTACAAGTTTAAAATTCAACCCTATACTATTATATTATTAAAAGCTTAATAAATATATATGTAAAATTTAAATGATAGTTTTACCGTTAGTAGGCCTCATTCACGAAGTCGGTCTATAAGGTGGGTATAGGGTTGCTGCCTATAAAATGGCGCTTAATGGGTGTACACTCACACCCACCGCTTGCTTGACCGGTGGAGGGTCGTTAGCCGAATGGGTAGGATAGGGCAACTCTCTCTCCTCATTAATAAGTATAACGAATCTATAAAGTAACTAAACTATTTTATAAAATTCTCAATCTTAGTTACTTTAGGAAAAGTGAATTGATGCAATCCCATGAAATTGCACTTTGCACCCTTGCTAAGAAGTTAGTGGAGCGTGTGTGATTTACCGGCACACTAATTGGTTCTAAGCAAAGGTGGCAAAGGGTGATTCATTGTTTATCATAGTTCGATGGCGTGTGTGTGGTTTACCGGCACATCGAATAGATGATTGTAACAATGAAGGCACCATGTAGATTTGCATGGTAATTCACACCCGCTTTGTGATCCTCGGTATCCCACTCACAAACTAGAGGGGCATATTGAGATTTAAGCATGTCATTGAAGAGTTCAATGAATCTCTAAAATCTACGAATTCTCAATAAAACTTAAGGTTATGTTTTCGTGGTGAAGAATTAGTGAATCGTCATTCACTTACCTCCAAATTGTTTGCACGATTGGATTATGACATCCCATTTCTAATATGTAAATAATGTTGTTGGGTCCTAGCCCTAATTTTTCATTTTGGGTGTTTAATTAAGGATCCAAATTCTAATCAAACTTTGTCCTTTCTATTTGTAGATGTAGAACGCAAACAACGTTGCTGCTAACTCTTTCACGTTAATGAGTGTTTGCCAAAAGGTGACCTTCGATGGTACAAACTTTTGCGAATGGATAAGATACATTCGCACCATTGCACGCTACGAGGACAAAGAGTATGTCCTCGACGAAAAGCTCAAGAAGGTCAACCTGGAAATCGCTACTCCCGAAGAGATGGATGTCTTTGAAACACATGAACGTGATGCAACGAAAGTCCATTGCATCATGATAGCCACTATCAACCAAGAATTCCAAAAGTCCTATGAGGACATGTATCCCTATGAAATGCATCAAGACTTGATGGAGAGGTACCACCAAAGCGCGAGGCAAGAGCGCTACGAGATCATCACTAACATGATCACCGCTAAGATGGGAAATGGAGAATCGTTGACTGTGCACTTGCAAAAGATGCAACGATATGTTGATCGTCTTCGCATGTTAAATGTTAACTTTAGGGAGAATTTGGCCATCGACATTGTTCTTCATTCCTTGCCTTCATGCTACAACCAATTTAGGATGACCTACCACATGAACAAGAAAGAGGTCACCCTAAGCAAACTCCAAGGACTCCTAAGGACTGCTGAGAGCAACCTAAAGGACAAGTCTGTTGCACCAACTCCCGCACCAACCGCTGCTCCTGTTTTGGCTATAGGACAGGGAAGGGGCAAGAAGAGGAAGGTTGCGTCAAAGAGCCACTGCAAGGGAAAGTCCCAAGATGGTTCCTCTTCTAGTGGGACCAAAGTTGATCCCGCTAAACCCAACCCTAACCCGAAGGAGGCAGAGTGCCATCATTGCCACAAGATAGGGCATTGGAAGAGAAGCTGCCCTGAATATCTGCAAGCCATCAAGGATGGAAAGATCAAACAATCTTTTGCAGGTAGATACACAATTAAATCCAGTAATTCATCTCACACTATTTCTTGGGTTCTTGATACAGGATGTGGTTACCACATTTGTTCTGATTTGCAGGGACTAAGAAGAGATAGAGATGTGGAGCAAGGAAGAATAAATCTAATAATGGGAAACAAAAGATCGTCGCCTGTCACCAAGATTGGAGTACATTCTTTAGTGCTTAGTAATGGATTAGGTCTAGATTTAAATAATTGTTGCTACTCGCCAGATATGGAAAGAAACATCATTTCATTTCATGGTTTGTTTAGACAAGGATTTAGATATTCGTTTAATAATATGAATGGTTCTATTTATGCTGATCTAAATGGTGTTTTATACTTTGAAGCAATGCCTTGTAATGGAATTTATGAAACTGTTATGGTTGTCGATAACCTAGGAAATCATGTGTTGTGTATAGATTCTTCCAATAGTATGGATAAAGCATCTTTGTGGCATTGTCGTCTTGGACATGTCAACAAGAAGCGCATAGCCCAACTCCAAAAGGATGGTGTGTTGGAGTCATTCGACCTTAGGGAAGATGACACGTGCGAATCTTGTTTACTTGGAAAGATGACCAAGTCACCCTTTACTGGCACTTGTGAGGGGGGTGAGGGTTTATTGGATCTCATACATACCGATATATGTGGTCCCTTTAGATCCACCACAAAGGATGGAAACTGCTTCTACGTGACTTTCACCGATGATTATAGTAGATATGGGTATATTTACTTAATCAAGCACAAGTATGAAACGTTTGAAAAGTTCAAAGAGTTCAAGAATAAAGTGGAGAATCAATTGGGCAGGAAAATAAAGATGCTTCGATCCGATCGAGCATGAGAGTACTTAAGTCTTGAATTCCACGACTATCTCAAGGAATGTGGAATAGTTTCGCAATTGACGCCACCTAGGACACCGCAGTTAAATGGTGTGGCAGAAAGGTGCAATCGAACCTTGTTGGACATGGTTCGTTCTATGATGAGTCGTGCTTCACTACCTATCTCTTTTGGGGGTATGCCTTGGAGACTGCGCCCATATCCTTAACCGAGTCCCTACAAAGAAGGTTGCCAAAACACCTCACGAGATGTGGACAGGGAAAGCTCCCTCGTTGGCACATATCAAGGTTTGGGGTTGTGAAGTTTTCGTAATACGAGAAACTCATCACAAGCTCAAACCTCATAGTGAGCGATGTATTTTCATAGGCTACCCGCAGAAATCCTTTGGATATCTCTTCTATAGACTGAGTGACAATGTTGTCTTCATTGCGAGGAGAGGGGTTTTCCGAGAGAGAGAACTCATAAGCCAAGGAAACAGTGGGAGGCAGATCGATCTTGAAGAGATTCAAGAGCCGAGTGATGAAGGAACCTCTACCGCTGGCGCTCAAGCTGAGATTCAGTCCATGTATGACAACCAAGTTTGGAATTTGGTTGACAATGTGCTCGGACATAAGACAGTTGGGTGCAAATAGATCTTCAAGAAGAAGACCGACATGGATGGGAATGTGCACACGTACAAGGCGCGATTCGTTGCGAAGGGCTTTACTCAAACTCCCGGAGTTGACTATGATGAGACCTTCTCACCAGTTGCGAATATTAAATCTATTAGGGTGATGCTAGCTATTGCTGCATTTCATGATTATGAGATATGGAAAATGGATGTCAAAACCGCTTTCCTTAATGGGAAGCTGGCTGAGGATGTTTACATGGCTCAGCCAGAAGGTTTTGTCGATCCGAAGCATCCAAATAGAGTGTGCAAGCTTGAGAAGTCCATTTATGGACTTAAGCAAGCGTCTCACAGATGGATCATGTGTATATGTCAAAGCCAGTGGGAGTATAGTTAGCTTTCTCATTTTGTATGTCGATGACATACTGCTCATAAGAAACGACGTCCCGACTCTGCAGGAGGTAAAGTCCTGGCTCGGGAAGTGCTTCGCTATGAAGGACCTCGGAGAGGCTTCCTATATTTTGGGAATAAGGATAGTGAGAGAAAGAAGTAAGAGACTAATAGGACTTAGTCATAATACTTACTTAGATAAGGTACTAAAATGTTTTAGTATGGAAAACTCGAAGAAGGGAGAACTATCGATACAGAGTAATACCAAGTTGAGTAAGACTCAAAGTCCGAGTACCGAAGCTGAGATAGCTGAGATGAGCCGAGTACCTTACGCTTCCGCAGTTGGCTCGATCATGTATGCTATGACTTGTACTCGACCTGATGTGGCCTTTGCTTTGAGCATGGTCAGTAGATATTAAGGGAATTCTGGTAGAGCGCATTGGATTGTGGTCAAGAACATCCTTAAGTACCATCAGAGGACCAAGGAATTGTTTCTACTCCTCGGAGGGAGTGATGACTTGAAGGTGCGAGGGTATACTGACGCCAGTTTCCAGACCGACAGGGACAACTACCGTTCGCAGTCGGGATGGGTCTTTACCCTTTATGGACAAGTAGTAACTTGGAAAAGTTCCAAACAGAAACTGTAGCTGATTCAACGTGCGAATCAGAGTATATTGCAGCGAGCAAAGCGTTAAAGGAGGCAATATGGTTGAAGAACTTCATTGGCGATCTTGGAGTTGTGCCTGCCATAAAGGAGCCCATGGAAATTTTCTGTGATAATGGAGGAGCAGTTGCCTTGACCAAGGAACCGAGGGATCATGGTAGATCTCGGCATATCGACAGAAAATATCACTTTATTACGCATCGAGTAGAAGAAGGACACCTCATGGTTAAGAGGATATCATCAGAAGATAACCCAGCAGATCCGCTTACGAAGGGACTGAGCAAGGTTAAGCACTTGCAGCATACTAGGAGTATTGGGCTGAAGGATGATATTAGTATAGATTAGATAGTATTAGAAACGTGTAATAGATAAATGTAATTGACATTTGATGATTGAATAAAGGAGTATTATTTATAAGTAATGTTACTGTCTTATGTTAATTGTTTAGCTATTGTTTCACTTTGCATGTTTTGACTTCCAGAATAATTGAGTTTGTTAAGAATAATCGAATTATTCAAACAATCCACAATCGTTCATATGCTGGAAGTAGGTATGAATGAAGATTGTCATAAATTGGTGTGTAGATTATCTAAATGGTATTAGACATAGCAAAGGTTTGTTGCAACGTTCATGAGTGCTTATGAATAAGTTTTGAGCATTGGAATAAACCCGCGCTTGCTGGAATCACTTTGGAGTGATCGCAAGACGAGAATATCATATGGTCTTAAAACCTAGATATATGGTTTATTATTTACTAATTGGTTGTACATTGATAATGCGAAACCGCATCAGTAAATTGATGTCAGAAAACACATTGTTGTGTATAGTTGGTTAGTCGATAAGTAAATGCATATAAGTCGAAGTTTATCAGTTACTTTTATCCTAAGAGGGTAAGAGCGATATCACGGCCACTCGATGATTTGATTTGACTTATGTGTCGGGCCCTGTCAGGACTGAATTGATATGTTCAATTAAGTTCTATGTCAAATAAGTCTGATATCGAGAAAATAGTTGCTGGACAATGAGTATGACAATGTTTCATGAAATCGTCTATACGATATCAAAACAGAGGACTATATGATCCCTTATCTAAAGGATAGGTTACTGATATGATCAGAGTTGACAGCGTCTTTGAGAGCTACTATTGCTAATCGGATTGTGTTTGCGTTTATAGTTTCTAGACTTATCCAAGTGGGAAACTGTTGGATTAGTGTCTAAGGCTGTAACTATATTTGGTAAGTACTTGACCCGATTGTGCATGGTCCTTTTGGGTTGCCTTCACCATAGCAACATTATAGGGTGATTTAGAGAGAAGTGATATTATTATTAATGTATTATAAGAATAATATGTTAAAAGAATAATAATATTATTTGATTAATATAAGTCATAAATTAATTAGAAATTAATTTAGTGACTTAAAGAGTTTAATTGAATAAAAGGGTATAAACTGTCAAATGTGTGAAAGTTGTATTTTGAGCTAAGAACCCTTATGGATATGGGTTGGACGATTTTAGGGATGTAGATCACCTAGAATTCGTCCAAGGGTTTATGTAGAAGAGGATTTGGATTTCTTTGAGGCTAAGTTATCCAATTAGGGTTTTAAGGTGAAACCCTAGGAGCTCACAGTATAAATAGACCCATAGGGTTGAGGAAATCGGCCACCCTTGTGATTGAAGTAACCCTAGAGCCGATTTCCCTCTTCCTCATCTCTCTCAAATCATCTTCTTGCTAGTTGGTGTTTGTAAGCCATTAGAGGAGTGACATTTGTGACTCTAAGCTCAAAGAAGAAGAAGGTTTTCAAGCAAGTAACTCAAGGTATTATTCTATATCTGTTTTCATATGTTTTTAATTGTTAGTTTACATTAGATCTAGCCATGAAAGTCTTGGATATGTTGCATGTTCAATTAGTGAAACCTAGATCCAAGCTTTAGGGTTGTATGTGCACATAGGTAAAGTTCTTATGTCCAAAACCCATCAGAAACAACCCAAAACCTTCTGCATTAAGATCAACCACAAAACCCATCACTATTCATCATCATCTTCATAGAAATTTCATCACCATCACCACCTTATGTCAACCTCCTTCCAACCTCTAAACAACCTTGAAAACATCCTCAAAACACCATAACACCATTACCTTAGCCAAAACATCACAAACAAAACTTACCTTCAAATTACAAAAATCCCGAAATTGACAGCTGCGTGAACACGGCCCGTGTTCAGCATGCCTTATATCAGACGCGGCCCGTGTACTCTTCTGTTTGCCTCTGTACTTCAACACGGACCGTGTTCAAACGTAGCCTAAATCCAACATGGCCCGTGTTCAGCATCATTATCAAGAAAACCCTCCAAAACCCTCCTAAACCTATCTTACACGACCCATGTGCATGTTTTTACCCAAAAATACCTCAAATACAAATACATAAACTCATGTATTTTGTACCCTTTTGTAAACAACTTGTTTTACATAAAACCGAGCTTTAAATGAACTCTTTGTTACTTATCCAATGCCGAATTGATCTTTGAACAAATATCGACCAGTCGTTCCAAGAGTCCCAATATCGACTAGTCATTCAAAGAACAAATATCGACCAGTCGTTCCAAGAGTCCCAATATCAACCAATCATTCCAAGAGAACAAATATCGACCAGTCGTTCCACGAGTCAATTTATAGACGAACCTACTTGATATATATTTATATACTTATATATTTTATTATAGATTTATGTCATTTAAATACAGTCATTTATATTATTTATAGCTTTACGTCATTTAAATACAGTTATTTATATTATTATAGCTTTCAGTCATTTATAAGTTTAATATTTATACTTATTCCGCAATTATTATTCTTTATATATATATATATATATATATATATATATATATATATATATATACATCTTATATATCTGTCACATAGTAACCGGTAACCGAGCCTTTTGTTATGGTGATCAGATTGTTATATTTCCAACAAATCGGTATCTGAGCTGATATATAAAAGGAATAATATCCAACATATATTTTCTCACTAATTTATTCATTGGATTTGTTTCCACAGAAGCTGATTCTTGAAGAACGGACCACGAAATTTGAACGACGCCCCTTAGCAACATTATTTTTTTTAGAATAAATTAGTGTATTTGTTAGATTTTGATGTTTTTTTCCCGAATTGAAAGTTTTTTGGTTTTATTCTTTAACAATAAATGTAATTCTTAGCAATTGTTACATGTATTCTATAAGAATTAATAAAATTTTTGTTTTAATTTAATTCTTCAATTGCTGGTTCGAGAATTTGTTATTCTACAAGAAATATGTTCAAAAATATTTTTTATTATTTTATCGTTCTACAATATTTTTATTTTTGAACATAATCAAACATATTCTGTCGGAATGTCCGAATTAAAAGTCTTATAATTTGTAAAATCGGATTTTTAAAATTAATAGAATCAACGATCTCTTAAAATATGCAAATTTCCTTTATTAAATCTATATTAATTAACTAAAATACCCTTCTAGTTAAATTAGACGGTATTGTTCGATTATTTTTAGTTCAAAAATATGTATTAATCACCTTCTTAAAATAAGTAAAATGATTGGCCCATATTTATGCATACAATAACATAATAATTCATTTGAATGGAATAACCTAAGCATATATATATATATATATATATATATATATATATATATATATATATATATATATATATAATCACATATCAAGTTTTTGACGTTGTTGCCAGGGAACAATTTTCAATTGATTTGTTTTGCTTGATTATTCATTTTTTTTGTTTTTAATTTTTAAGTTTTATTTATTTTCATTTTTTCTTTAATAACGTGTCATTTGCCGGTAAGGTTTCTGCTATTTTTTTGCACTTATTTAATGTGTAAGAAAGTACCCGATGGGCTTAGATACATAAATGAGAAAAATGAAGGATTTCACATTTACGGATGGCATAATTTTATCTATGTTCATTGCAAGGTTAAAAACTCACGGATCTGGATACCCGTTACACCCTCAACGCGCTGCATAACGCGATGTGCTACGCCCATCGTAGTTTCACTCAGGTTAAGTGTTTCTTACTCGATTGACTTTTAATTTTCACTTTTTTCTCAGCACTCTCGATTGTATTGATGAGTTCTTCACACTTTGCTCCGATTTTTCTTCTTCTTTTTATGAAATCAAGACAAAGGTATGTTTTTCGTTATCCCTTTTACTTATATTGCTATTTAATTACATAATTATTGTTGCATTGGGAATAAATTGCATTCTAAGGTTTATGTAACTTGATTTTTGTCTGATTTCCTTGAAATTGCGGTTTGATATTGCTTAATCAAACTATTTAGGACTCATAACATTACCCCTTTTGACCTATTTATGTCCTGGACATTGAATGGAAAAACTATTGTGCGCCAAGCTATACCCTACGTATGCAGAACTACGCCCTGCGTAGTGAAGTCAATCAGAGGGTTTTTTTATGATCTGATTAGCAAGTTGTGTAGGGGTGGTTGTTTTTGACAGATCTAGTATGATCAAGATTCATATTAAAATGATATTGCTAAATAACATATGATCCTAAGGGTCACACTAACAACAACTTGATACAAATGATTATTTATTAGAAATTGATTTTAATAAATATTCATAAACTCTTATAATAAATTGGGAAAAATATTTATTTCATGTACAACATTTTGGACTAAGTATGCCCTTTTGTCTTTTAGCAAAAAGACAATGTTTATATCTTATAAACTTTGAGTTTATAAAATTTAAACATAATCCTCTCTTATTACAAGCATGGGTCGGCCATGCATGGAGAAATGAAGAAGTATGTAACATTCGTCACTTGAGGAATTATTTATTTTAAAATATTTTATTTATTTGTTGGGCTATGAAATAGATAAGTGGATTATTGAGTTTAACTTTAGCAAAGTGGGCCGATAAGTTGGGCTACCCGAAGACGTATATTGGGCGTAAGTAGTGCAGCATTGAATGCGGGGGCGGAGGCGCATACGCGCAACGTACCAATGTGTACGCGCTGCATACACAGGCAAACTCATAACCCTAATTTTTAGGGTTCAATCCATATAAAATCAACATTATGACTCAAACCCTAGCCTCCTTACAAGCCGCTCAACCTCAGAAACCCTAGATAGCCTCTCATCGTTCATCCTTTTGGATTTTTGTCTTTGTGAAGTTCTTGGTGGTGTTTAGAAGCTTGAAAGAAGAAAGGAGAAGTTGGAGGAGAAGAACATGAGTATCTTGAGCTCAAGCATCTGAAATTACATCACCATTTGGCACTCATTGGAGGTATAAAGCTTTCAATTTGCCTCATAAATGTTTGGATCTATGTTAATGGAGTTTTGGACCTCCTTAGGTCCCAAGAATGGATGTTTATGATTCAACTTCGTTTCTAGGCTAAGGGTTGCCACCGTTAGTGCAAAATGTATCCCTATGTCATTAATGTTTCGATCTTTAAGGCTCTTTTTTGTGACCATGCATGAGTTCTAGTCATTTCCATGGAAGTTAATTGCTATATTCCAAGTTTGGGTCCATTTGGTGGGTTTGAAGCCACCTAGTAATCGACTTTATGAATTAAGACATGTTAATGGACTCAGATCTGTAATTTGGACTTAAGGTCTTAAGGGATTAAGTATTTTTGAAAAATATGGCTTAACAGGGTAGTACGTTGGGCGTACAAGCCAGTACGCACAGCGTACGAGCGATACAGCCTATACGCCTAGCGTATAGAGGAGTATGCCCTGCGTACTCATAGTTTGGGCTTTACGTCTTTTGGGCCTCAGATTGGCCCAATCTTTGGACTTATCAGCTATTGGGCCTTTTTGGGCCATTAGAAATTAGTTAATGGGCCAAGTACATGTTTGGGCATAAGGGAAGGCCCATTTGAGGATTTGGGCCCTATTTAGAAAATTGAGCCATTAGTGGGCCTTTAGTGGGCCATTAGTGGGCTTGGAAAGATTAGATGGAATTGGGCCTAGGTTATGGTCCAAATAAGACCACGAGGTAAAGTGGTCATTTTACCCTAAGAAGGATCATGGATTTTGACTAGGTGTTGTTGTGATAATGATAGCCGAGGAATCGTTGGAGCAACCACTACGTATTCCTTACCGTGAGATTCAGCACTTAGCTTTGCGAGGTAATTTTCCCCCTATATGAACAAGTTGAAGTTACCAATGCCGGCCCGTATATGTGTGCTAGTATGTTTCGGGCTTAGTTCCGATGTCGGGGATAGCCCGATGTAGGTTTATATGTTTCCGGACTTCGGTCTGATGTCGGGGAAAGCCTAAGGAATATTTGTATGCTTGATATCTTCATTATACTTGCATGTTCTTGTTATATGTTCTGGGCTTCGGTCTGATGTCTTGGTAAGCCCGAGTAATATTTATATGTTATGTTATATGTTTCCGGATTTCGGTCCGATGCCGGACTTCAGTCTGATGTTGGGCGAGGCCCGACGTCGGACGGGGCCCGATGTAGCAAGAAAGGCCCAATGTTATGTCATTATGTCATTATGTGTATGGTATGTGGTAGTTTGGGGAGACTCACTAAGTTTTGCGCTTACAGTTTTCAGTTTTGGTTTCAGGTACTTCTGGTAGCAATAGGAAGAGCTCTGGATGATTGCAGTGCACATGCCATTTGTTTAGCCTGTGATGTTTATACTCTAATATATTTCGTAGATGTTTATGATATTTTGAGATACACGACATATGATTTTTATATGATGTTTGATAACTATGGTTTTCTTAATGATTTAAAATGAAATTTTTGGACTGTACTTTTTGGATGTATCAAGTTGGTATCAGAGCCTTGATTTGAGGGATTCGAGCACACTCTCAGGTGTGTCTGAACTCAATCTGAGGACTTGGTATAAATTTTTTTAAAAAGAAAAACCATTTTTACAAAAACAATTTTGAAAAGAGAAAAGGGTGTGGTGCATGCACTCAGCCGAGCTCAATTAAGTACTCCCAAATTAACCATACAAGTTTATATTATGATATGCTTATGAGAACTACATGCTAGATTATGGCTAAGGATCTAGGAAGGATGCCTTATGTGCCTGTTATATGTGTATAAGCTTTATGAATTGCATGCTAGTACTGATTAGTCAGTGTTAAGATGGTCTGATTAGGATATGTTTGATTATGTTTACTCAATGCTCGAATGTTGCTTGCTTTCTGCTTTTAGGAGTTCTAGTTATCTCTAACTAACTAGTAAACAAATATGTTAAGTTACATATTACAAGGAATGAAAATTTTCAAAAGGTTAGGTTTAGCTCTATTTTGCAGCTCTTGCTTGAGTCCAACCATTGTAGGGTAGGACCTCTCATTCGAAGAATTATCTAGTCTTAGTGATATGTAATGGTATTCGCAAGCTAGTTAGGGGAGATACCAGGGACTTCTTATGCAACAGAGTGCGGAGAGTGGGTTGGTGATTACCCTAGGGCAAGCCTATGATAAAGATTAGTAGAGAATAGTAGTACCATTAGAAGGGACTTGGTGGAGTCAAGGCGGTTCTTGAGGAAAGTACAGAGAGATGTGGAAGGTAGTATGGACCCGTACTACTGAAAGTAGAGGATCCGTACTCGAATCAAGGAAGGCTGATATGAACTCAGGAAACTTGTAGTATGTGAGATCCCTCTAGTTATGATGAGTATACTGATGTTTGTTATGGTGTATTTTGAGCATGGTGACGTTACGCACCAGGCCAGTCGGCAGTTCAGGTGCCGGTGAGGGATAAGGCTCAGGTTCTGGAGTCAGGCAGCTCGATGAGCAGATGAGAGAGTTCATTTCATCTGAGGTCACGTGTAGTATTTCAGACCAGACTCCTTAGATATTTTGGACGGTCAATGAAGGAATCTTGGAGATACTTGACGAGCGGTTGGGTGCATTCCGCACCGAGATCGCGTCCATGCTAGGGGCGTACACGATGACTTTCAGGGAGTTCCGACCATGTGGAGCTCCAAACTATCATGGGGCTCAGCACCCCATTCCTAGCATCAGGTGGTTGGCTAATGTCACCAACACCTTCCGTACGAGCCGGTGTCCCAAGGGGGAAAAGTTCCGACTTGTTTCCTGTCTTCTTAAGGACAGAGCGCGTGACTGGTGGGAGGAGATCGGACATGCCATTAGAGATGATGCAGCTTTAGATGCGATGACCTGGAGTGACTTTTCGGCCGGGTTCAGGACCGCGTTTTCACATGTGATTGAGGTGCAACAGCTTGCTAGGGAGTTCCTGCATCTCCAGCAGACGACTGAGATGGTGACCGAGATCACCGCTATGTTAAGGAAGAGGGCCTTTCTCGTTCCGCAGTACGTGGCAGACGAGGAGATGAAAAAATCCTAATACCATGAGATGTTACTGAGTGATATCTGCCAGTTTGTGAGCCGATCCAGCTGCAAGACACTATAGGATATGATTGTGAGGGCTCAAGAGAGAGTGTTGGATTTGGAGGTGGAGAAGGAGAGGAAGCCCAAGGGGGTTCATTTAGGGAGAGCGAGCAAGAAGCCCAAGGTATCAGATCACCGATTGAGGAGCCAGTAGGGCCGCAACCGTTGTGGCAAGTGCGGAAAGGTGGACAAGGGGGCGTGCAGGGCGGGTAGTTCGGGTTGCTTCAAGTGCGACCAAACTAGTCATGTTAGCAGGGACTGTACAACTACCACCACAAACACAAAAGTATCATATCTGATTTGCTTCCAATGCAACCAGAGGGGACACAAGCGGTCCCAATGCCCGAGTTTAGCAGCAGTAGGATAAGTGGCGGCACCCGCTCTTGCTAGCTTCAGGATTACCGACGGCCGCTAGGGCCGGGCAGAGGCGCCAGTGGCGAAGATCAGAGCTTTTCCAGTTCATAGCTGAGGAGGCACGTCCAGCTACCGATGTGGTGACGAGTATGTATCTTCTCTTTATCTCTTTATTTATATTTATTGTTGCTTATGTATATGTGTTCCCTTATAGGAACGTTCCTTGTGAACGGTATATCTGCTCTGGTATTATTTGATTTGGGGGCTACCCGATCTTTTGTGTTGCTCGCACTCAGCAAGCGGTTCGTTGGAGCTCCAGGGGAGCTGGACTGTCTGCAAGACGTAGAGATAACAGACGATAGGACTGTTCGGGTTGCGAGGATTCATCGTGGATGTACAATACAATTGTTTGATGAGTAGTTTTCTGTGTATTTAGTCCCTATTACGCTACGATGGAATAAGGTTATAGTAGGTATGGATTGGTTAAGCCCCAAATCGACAGTGATCGACTGCAAGCAACAGCTGGTGCGGGTTCGTGTCACGCCCCCAGACCAGACGGCGGAAACATCCGGAGGCGGGTGACTTCAATGTGTAGTATCATAACAATTGAATATAAATGAAACAGAGTAATCCAAACATCATATATTGAGATATCAAACTTACATTTTTTACATTGAGATATCAAACTTACATTTTATACATTGAGATAAGCAGAAAAATTCCAAACTACATCTAAATAGTTCTGCATCCGCGTCCCTTGTTACCTGCTTACTAGATCCCTGAGATTAAAATTCGTTTTGAAAAGCATCAACTAAAAAGTTGCCGAGTTCATAAGCGTTTTTGTATACAATAGTTTTACACTTGTTTAAAATCATTCTCATTGTACTTTCAGAAAATCTGATATTTTCTATGAAATCGTTTGAAGCCTTGCTTGGAAAATCATGGGTATATGTGTGCATTTCAATACTTTTGTTCATCCTTATAAGAAGTAATCTTTGAAATGTAGTAAAGTTTGTAAAGGCGAGTCGTTTTTGAGAATAGTTCGTTTGAATAGTAATAACCAACCGTTCCAGAAAATCACCTATTTCCAAAAAGAATACAATTGTAAATCATGTTTTTCTTATCGGGTATATGTGAGTGTGTGTTCCAGTTTATCGTTATCGAAATCGTATAAAATCGTTTTCCTCTAGAAAATCCTATATTTTCTGCTATAAAATGTTCATAAGTTTTGATTACAATTGTGTATACTTGCAGGTGTGTGTGTTAGTTTATCGTTTTCAAAATCGTTTACAAACATTTTTCCCAGTAAAATCCTATGTTTTCTTATTGGTAAAATAGCAATATTGAGACTCTAATACTTGTTAGGTGAAAGAAATCTACCTGGTGACTATGGACATTCTACGCACTGAAAAAGGGCGTTCAACACAACAAATGCAGACCATCACTACCATGCGTAGAACAATCAACACAAAGTGCCAAAATTTATTTATGAGGTTTTCCTTACATAAATTTCTAGCTAATATAACGTATTCTAGTGAGTTGTTATAACCATACTAATATAACAGAAGCCTGTTTTGTCATTTCTCAGGCACCTTCATTTTGGGTAAAGACATTTGTCACCCTAAACTGGCCGGTCTAGCTGTAGCGAACATGGTAGGTGCGGGGTGTCAACCCCGTATAGATCTATACACAAATTCTCGCTCTCCCTCCAGGAGACTCTGCCTATAACTCCTTACAGGACTTTAGACGTACACTAATATTTTTATATTTAGGTACTTTGAGACTTGTGTGACTAGAATACTATCAACCTTTTGAGCAATCGTTAGAGATCCGTTATTTGTTAAATAAAATAATGATATACGTACTTATTGAAAAGAAATATTGTTTTCGTTCCATCTCGTTTATTTTTCTTGTTAACTGGGTGCCTCGTGTTCGTTCCGTTTCTTTTTTTTTGAGAAATAAGCCATTTTGAATGTCTATCAAAATGACCCAACATTATCGGAATTTAGCAATAATGGTTTTCCCTTTCTATAAATTGGCGGTTCACGCCCATATTAGTTAAAAGAAAAGTGTCAAGTTATACTTTGTGTACATTCATGACTATAGGGTATGACACGCATTGTCTGTTTTATGACATATAGAACATTACTTATGTTCCTTAAGGTTTTATGATAGTAGTTTGTGACATGTAAATACTTTTGTCATGAAAACTCTATTTTCGTATATTTTTCTTGATAAAATTATTTATATTAAATATCTATAAATAATCACACATAGTTTGTTAATTGGGTAAAAGGTCACGAGTATGACATAATATTCCAAGATAACCCTTGTATTTATGTTTGGCCAAAAATGATCCAAAATCAATATTATTATTTCCATATTTTAATCATTTTCAAATTGTTTTGTCCACAACTTGTTTAAGAAAATCTTGAAGCAAATCCTAATAGTTGATATGGTAATCTATGACTTATACTTGGTAACATAAAACTTTTTGTTTCTAACCATGATTTGTGGAAAAATATTCCAAACTCTTTAGACTTAACCAAAATCTCGAGTTTTTGGACTAAGAGTAGGGGATTTCATACTTAAGCACATGTAAGATGGCATGCATATGCAATAAGCAATTAGATCATGATTTACACAATACTTTGACTTGTATTCTCCCCCCAAAAACAATAAAAACTTAGAAAAAGTGGGGGCATCAAGCTCACCTTGAGTTGGTTGATGAGTTGTTTGGAGTGATGGAGAGAAGATTTCAAGCTTAGACTTTTGGCTGAGATGAGGAACTCCTTTGGGAAGAAGGTTGTCCTAAGGTTGATTATTACATATTATTATGAGTAAAATAATATTGATTCATCTTAAAAATCATATAAAATCTTAGATGGGTGGAGAAATTACTTTAAAAAAAACTCCAGGGAAGATTTTAGAAATTTTGCTTCCAGCAAGATCCTTAACTTTGCTCTTGGGAGGAGTGTTTGAGAGAATGTGAGAGAAGTGAAAGAAGTGGAACTTAAAACTCTTTCACCGACATTGCTTAAGAGAATAGGAGAAAAAGGGGGGAAAACCTTAGATGCATGGAAATATGATGGTCCAAGCATTGATATTTGGTGGTTAAAGCATTGGATACCGTGATTTGCATGGGAAATGGAAGATTACATCAAATCACAAGGTTAAACCTCTTTTTCCTTATCTTGATGTTAGGATAGGATCTTTATAAATCCTAAATTTTATTTTATGTAAATATGATTTAAATAATCAAATTTGACATAAAATAGAGGTTTTAGGGGTCTAAGTTACGAAAAAAAAATACGAGTTTGGAGGCTTATTTTGAGGCTGTGATTCCTCTTTGTTCCTCATAAGGCATTCCGGACCAAGAGGGTTCCGTCCAAGAGGTTCAAGACCAAGAGGGTTATGCACCAAGAGGGTTCCAGACCAATATGGTTTTGGGCCAAGAGGGTTCCAGACCAAGATGGTTTCGGGCCAAGAGGGTTCCGGACCGAGAGGGTCCTATTGGGTTTTATCTTTCGGTTTTGAGGTGTTTTCGACTAAGGAAGGTAATTAGAGAGATTTGAGATACGTTAAGAGATTTAAGATAGATTTCGCATACTTGGAGAGATTTGGGAGAGATTCGATATTCTAGGAGAGATTTCACATAATTGAAGAGATTTGGGAGAGATTTCACATACTTAGAGAGATTTGGGAGAGATTTCACATACTTAGAGAGATTTGGTAGAGATTTGATATACTTCGAGAGATTTCACATACTTGAAGAGATTTGGGAGAGATTTCACATACTTGGAGAGATTTAGGAGGGATCTGATATACTTGGAGAGATTTCACATACTTGGAGAGATTTAGGAGACATTTAATATACTTGGAGAGATTTCACATACTTAGAGAGATTTGGGAGAGATTTCACATACTTGGAGAGATTTAGGAGGGATTCGATATACTTTGAGAGATTTCACATACTTTGGTGAGATTTCACATACTTTTAGAGATTTAGGAGGGATTCGATATACTTGGAGAGATTTCACATACTTGGAGAGATTTGGGAGAGATTTGCATTCTAACACTACATGGCTCATTAGCAACTCATATTGTACACTTAGATGTGTTAGCACAAGTCTCACAATAGTCCTTGCTTACTTGGGGACGAAATTTCCTAGCCAAAAAGGCTAGTTGTGACAGCTCGGACACCAAGTAGGGAGGTTTAGAGATTCATGGAGAGAGGCTGCAGGGTGGACTGACTATATCTTTACTAGCGAGAGCGAGAAGCTACCTTTAGTAGGGTTGCCTAGGTTATTTCGCCTATGTTATGGATACCCGGGATAAGGTTAAGGTGACTGTGGATGATGTACCCGTCATGCGGGACTACCCGGACGTGTTCCCAGAGGATTTTCCTAGGATACCTCCGAAGAGACAGGTACAGTTAAAGATTGACCAAGTCTCGGGTGTGGTTCTAATAGCCAAGGCACCGTATCTGTTGGCTCCTCCCGATATACATAAGTTATCTACACAGCTACAGGAGCTGTTAGACAAAGGATTTATGAGGTCGAGCACGTCGCCATGGGGAGAGCTGATCCTATTTGTGAAGAAGAAGGACGGGTCACATCGGATATGTATAGATTATCGGGAGCTGAATATGGTAACGGTGAAGAACCGTTATCCCCTCCCGAGTCAGGGACGAAAACATGCCGAAGACAACCTTTCAGACTTGCTACGGTAACTATGAGTTCGCGGTGATGCCTTTTGAGCTCACCAATGCTCCTGTCGTGTTCATAGACCTCATAAACCGCATGTGCAGACGGATGCCAGACTGATTTGTAATAGTCTTCATTGATGACATCTTGGTTTATTCCAAAATTCAGGAGCAGCATGACGACCACCTGAGGGTGGTGCTGGAGACACTATGGAGGGAAATACTTTTCACAAAGTTCTCCAAGTGTGAGTTCTGGTTGAGCAAGTTGCAGTTTCTGGGGCACCTTGTCAACCAGAATGACATTCTAGTCGATTCGGCATAGATAGAGGTCGTGATGCAGTGAGAGGTTCCGAAGTCTCCAACTGAGGTTCACAGTTTTCTTGGTCTAGCGGGTTATTACCAAAGATTCATCAAGGATTTCTCCAAGATGGTTGTTCCTTTGACACGACTGGACAAGAAGTCGGTGACATTCCGCTGGGAGCCTGAGCAACAAGCAGCCTTCGAGATTCTCAAACAACAGTTATGCGAGGCACCAATTTTGACTTTATCGGAGGGAGTCGATGACTTCATTGTTTACTTTGACGCTTTCATCACAGTCTTAGGCACGGTTTTGATGCAGCGGGGTCACATGTGTAACATCCCGAAATAGCGAGGGTAGAGTTGAAGGGCCAAAAGTGTTAATTGGGAAAGAGTGACTCGGCGAGTCCATGGCTGGACTCGGCGAGTAGAGTCACGGATTGACCGCGTATTAAGTAGCCGACTCGGTGAGTCGATGAGATAGACTCGGCGAGTAGGCGCTGGGTGGAGAAAACCCTAACTCTCGGGATTGAGCCGTATATGAGGAACATCATGTTCCTTCCCCAACCTCTTTACTTCCCTCTTGGATTCTAGAAACCCTAAATCGCAGAGGAACTCCATTGTTGAGTGGATTGAAGCTTGGAGAAGCAATCATTGAAGGAATTTTGTGGGAATTGAAGGCTTGGAGCAAGGGGCTTTGCTTGGAATCAATTTCATGGAAGTTGGAGGCGTCCATTGGAGGTAATATCTCGTTCTTGGTCTGATTGTATGTTATTTCTTCATTTTGGGGTTGTGGATCTTGCCTATGGATGTAATTGGAATGGTTAGTGAAGCTTGCAAGTCCCAAACCCTAGTTATGAGTGAATATGGCCTAGATCTCTATGGATCCCGTAAAGATTGCCACTTTACGTGATGGACGAGTTGTAGGAGACTAAATCTATGTTTTGGATCAATTGGAGGGTCTGGAATGCTTCTGAAAGGGTTCAGATCGGTGGTACTCGACGAGTTGGAAAAACAACTCGGCGAGTCGGATGAAGATGGCTTGGAACTCGGCGAGTTGTATGAACAACTTGGCGAGTAGGTTGAAGATAACCATAGACTCAACGAGTCTATTCTTAGACTCGGCGAGTCTTGTCGAAGAGCCCCGATATTCTCTGATTGAGTCGAGAATCGGTGAGTCAAGGGATGACTCGGTTAGTTGAGGGCGAGTGAACTCAGAGTTGTTGGACTCGGCGAGTCTTGGGGTGACTCGGCGAGTTAGATCGCGGGTTGAGTGAAGTCCTGAGTATGGGGACTCGGCGAGTCATAGGGTTGACTCGGCGAGTAGGGTCAGTCAGGGGTTGACTTTTACCTTGTCTTTGACCAAGGATTGACCAGTGGTTCCAGGGGTATTTTGGTAATTGTTGTTTATTGTTTGAGTTCAGTGCATTGGTGGCTGTCCAGAGGTGGAGATCGTATCAGTGATCGGAGCAGCTTGAGCTATCTGTTCAGTCGGCAGTTTCGAGGTGAGTTATCCTCACTATAATGCTAGGGTTCATGGCACCTAAGGCTGACCCTTTTATCGGATGGAAATCCGGGTAGTTGTCATTACATGATATGGGCCGGAAGGCATTGCTATGTGGACCGGAAGGTCATGGCCTGGAAAGGCGTATGTATGCATTTAGTATGTTGACTGATTCGTAGGGTAATGTTATGCTAGTGACTGGCTAGACCGGTATCTTGTTTAGAGTAATGCTATGATATGTGATCTGTTGATCGATTGTTGTCTGTGAACTGCTATATGATTATGTGTTATGAATGCTAGATCCGGGGTGTGACCGATATGTAGGGTCGTTCTATGATTTGTTATGTTATGTATGCATTTTATGCTATGGGCCGGAAGGCAATATGTTATGGGCCGGAAGGCAATATGTTGTGTTATGGACCGGAAGGTCGGCGTGGGTAGGACCGGAAGGTTTACCCAGCAGGGACGGAAGTCCCCTGAGACACATGGACCGGAAGGTCGTGGCCTGGAAAGGCGTATACGTGGTTGGTATTTTGGGGGTATCTCACTAAGCTTTCGGGCTTACAGTTGTGGTTTTATGTTTCAGGTTCTCAAGAGTCTGTGGCAAGGCGAAGGCGTGATCGTACCGTTCCTCGCGTTGATGTTTTATGATATAAACCTGGGAAAATACTTTGTTAAATAATGTATTGAAAACCTTTTGTAACAACGTTATTAAAATGAGTGGTTTTTGAAAAGTTTTAATTGTTTTGAAATTTTGGACGTTACAAGTTGGTATCAGAGCCTTGGTTTGAGTGAATTGGGGAAACATTCGTGTAACTCCAGTCTCAAATCGAGGAGAATTTTAAAAAGAGAAATTAAAATGGTTTTCAAATCTAGTAAAAGGAGGACGCGGAGGTACGATCAGCCGGAGCCAGTAAGTAACCCCAAGATACCATACATGATAATTGTTTTATTGAGCTTGATAGAACAGCATGCTAGAGTTAGGCTAGGGATCTTCAGGAATTCATGATAATGTTGCCTGATTTGTGATGCCTGTAGCCTAGGGTCCCTTATGGGATATTCTCAGTGTTCCTCTAGTGGTGAGGGTTGATAGTTGTTATGCATGTTCTCTAGGGTATTGTGGTAGTACTTCATACAAATATGGGTAGGTGTGGAAGGTAGTATGGGCCCGTACTACTGAAAGCACAGGACCCATACGCGTATCAGGGAAACCATGATCCCTAGGGTAGGGTTGCGAGAGTTGGATCCCAGGATTGTGGGAAGTGTTTGAGATTGGTATGGTGTCTTCAGTATGGAGATTTCGAGGCATGATGATAGTGGATCCGGATCAAGATCGGGAGCTGGAGAGCGAGTTTCGGGTGGATTGGTGCCGTCTGAGGTTATCGATCAGACGAGCCCGAGCGAGTGGGATGCGAGGATTCGCAAGATCCTGCGTGATGGGGTTGCTGCATTGTTCCGAGCTGAGTTTCCGAAATTGTTTGGGTTGATCAAGACCGCCATGATTGAGTATTTTGATGAGCGATATGCGGCTCTCGCAGAGACGGCTGTCGCGGTGGCTACAACAGCTGTAGCAGCGGCAAAGGGAGGAGCTAGTCGGAGTTTCAGTATCGGGACTTCTATTATACGAAGCCTCCCACATTCGATGGAGTGCAGGACCCGATTGTCGCCATAAGATGGTTATCAGACGTGGAGGGGTGTTTCTTCACGAGTTTATGCCCTGCTGATCAGAGGGTGAGGTGGGCTCTAGACCTATTGGGGCCCGGGGCGAAGGATTGGTGGAGATTGACCACGGAGTCATATTCCGACGCGCAGAGGGCTGCGGTTTCAGGGGATCAGTTCAGGGAGATGTTCAGTACTCGCTATGTTCCGCGAGATGAGAGGGAGAGATTGGCTCGGGAGTTCCTTGAACTGAAGCAGGATTCGGAGTCGGTGACTGCGAGCACCAGGATGTTTATTGAGAGGGCGATGTTTTACCCTGAGTTCGCTTCGGAGCAGGCTCAGATGCCCCGATATCTGAGTATGCTCAAGGGGGATATCAGACAGTTCGTGTCTGCGCAGAGGTGCGAGATCTTGTTGGAGTTGCAGGAGGCCGCCATGCGGCGTGAGTTAGAGGTTGAATTTCAGTTGCGTGAGCTGAGGCAGGCTTCGAGGCAGTCGCAGCTGGCGCCGAAACGGTCCAGGACCGTTGATGTTAGAGTGGGGGATCGGAGCGGCCACACTTGTGGGAAGTGTGGGAGGGGTCACACCGGAGTTTGCTGGTCCGGTGGTGCATGCTGCAAGTGCGGAAAGGAGGGGCACTATACGCGGGATTGTCAGCAGTCAGTGCCGATTCGGGATTTGAGGATTTGTTATCATTGTCGGCAGGTTGGACATTTGAGGGTCAACTGTTCACATCTTTCTGCAGGACCGGTGCAGGCTCTAGCACCGGCCACCTTGAGGAGTTCAGGAGGAGGACAGGATGGAGCGGAGCCCCAAGGGCTCAGGGTCGTGCTTATCGGCTTGCGGCAGAGAGAGACGGAGCAGTGCCAGAGGCAGCTGCGGGTATGGTGCTTTCTTGACGTCTGGATTATCTTTCGTTGATTGTGGCGTATTGTTTGTGCTGGTATCTTGCGTGGATTTCGATGCGGTATTCGTTGTTTCGCGGATTTGGAATGGTTATAGATTGGTGTTTCAGGTTTTCGCTTTGGCATTCGTTGTTCCCTGATGGTTTGGTATGGTTATAGTTTGGTGTTTTGGTGCCGGTATCCTTGTGCGGTTTTCGATGCTGTATTTATCCTTTTGCAGGTTGTGGGTTTGGTTATGGGTTATTGTTTGGGAATTCTGTTGGTTATCATTCGTGAGGGTTGATAGTGGAGATGCGGCACTGGGTCGAATGTCGGGTAGCATCTGCAGTCGTGGAGTGGATAATTGAAAGACCGGATTCTTTTGAGCGGAGTGATCAGGGAGGAGATGTGTTTTGTTGAGGGTTGCTTATGCTTGTGGGAAGCAGTCAGTGTGTAAGTGTTCTCTTTGTGCGGGGTTGTTCTGGAAGGTCGTTAATGGCGATCGGTGGCTGTTAGTCAGTGCTATAAGTGGGGGGAGAATTGGAGAATTCTCTGGGAGACCGATGAGTATGTGAGGGTACTTAGCTGTTGGGATTCAGCAGTGTTCTGTCAGCTCAGGGTATAGGCTGACAAGAGCGAGTGTCGGGTATACGGGGTGGGATACAGACCTAGGGCATTTGGTTATGGAGGTCTGGGAGCAGGCCGGGATCAAGTTTGAGTAGGTAACCGGGGTTATGTGATCAGAGTATTTGTATGCTTGATGTATGGGATGGGTTGTACTGCATTAATCCCACGGGATTTATGTTGTGCATGTTTCCAGAGTTGGAACCGGAAGGTTCCTGGAGTTAGAACCGGAAGGTTCACAGAGTTAGAACCGGAAGGTTCGCAGAGTTAGAACCTGAGGGTTCACAGAGTTTGGGTGTACGGACCCACTGAGATATAGCCTCGAGTGGCTAGTGTGTGTTATGTGAGTCAGTCCTGTCATGCTGGAGACTCTGTTGGTATGGTCGGATCAGTTTGAGATTGCAGATTGTGTATGTTGCAGTGTGATTACACTGAAAGGTCTGGCCCCGGGTTAGTAATCTTGTTTAGTTGAGGTAGTGATTTTGTTGAGTGGAGAGAGTGCATGGGATTGAGAGCCCCTGCAATGAGAGCCAGAGTATGTGAATAGCGGTTACGCAAAAAGGGTGGTGTCGCTTGGGCGAGCACCGTGGCACGGGTTGGGGTGGCATCATGGCCAAGTGAGTTCCTTGGAAAAAGGGAAAAAGGGAAAGGTGTGTAACTCCGAAGGGGGGTGCAAGTTCACGAAAGTGAGAGCTGCGGAGCAGAATTATGGGTAGAGTATTTCGAGTATGGTTTTGAGCATCATGTTCGCAGCAGTGAAGTAGGAACCCATCCGGTTTGGGACGTCTGTTGAGGTCGCGAGGAGATATCCGCAAGTGTAGAGCCAAGAGGCTCAGAAGGGATGCAGGGAGAGAGAGAATCTTGAATTCTCAGTGTGATTCTGATAAGGGTATGGGGTGGATATTAGTGGTTCATCCTGGGAGATGTTTGAGGATAGTATCAGTGTAGCAGGTTTCCCAACCTGAAGGTGTTAGAGCTGGTTCAGCTTGTGTGTGCGGTTGCAAGAGGAGAACTCGTGAGAGTTGCTCTGATATAGAGAATGAGTTTTTCCGTCATCACGGAATGGGTAGAGTGAGATTCGGATCGGGGGTCCGATGGTTCATGGTCTTTTAGCCTTTATGGGTCGAGTGATGGTTGTGATTTGGAGCAGTGTTGCATTATGGGTAATTCCCAGGGGTTAATCGAAGATATTAGAGGGTGAATCCGGTGCCCTAATTGAGACAGTGGTAAGGACGCCGTGAGGGAAGGAAAGTGTATTCGAGTTCGTTTGGGTATGCCTTGTGGGACCTGGTCTGGTTGAGGCCAGGTGGAACATTGTGGGAGTATCCCTAGAGTTGAGCTGCTATAGGCTTCGAGGGCGAAGCCTAATATAAGTGGGGGAGAATTGTAACATCCCGAAATAGAGAGGGTAGAGTTGAAGGGCCAAAAGTGTTAATTGGGAAAGAGTGACTCGGCGAGTCCATGGCTGGACTCGGCGAGTAGAGTCGCGGCTTGACCGCGTATTAAGTAGCCGACTCGGCGAGTCGATGAGATAGACTCGGCGAGTAGGCGCTGGGTGGAGAAAACCCTAACTCTCGGGATTGAGCCGTATATGAGGAACATCATGTTCCTTCCCCAGCCTCTTTACTTCCCTCTTGGATTCTAGAAACCCTAAATCGCAGAGGAACTCCATTGTTGAGTGGATTGAAGCTTGGAGAAGCAATCATTGAAGGAATTTTGTGGGAATTGAAGGCTTGGGGCAAGGGGCTTTGCTTGGAATCAATTTCATGGCAGTTGGAGGCGTCCATTGGAGGTAATATCTCGTTCTTGGTCTGATTGTATGTTATTTCTTCATTTTGGGGTTGTGGATCTTGCCTATGGATGTAATTGGAATGGTTAGTGAAGCTTGCAAGTCCCAAACCCTAGTTATGAGTGAATATGGCCTAGATCTCTATGGATCCCGTAAAGATTGCCACTTTACGTGATGGACGAGTTGTAGGAGACTAAATCTATGTTTTGGATCAATTGGAGGGTCTGGAATGCTTCTGAAAGGGTTCAGATCGGTGGTACTCGACGAGTTGGAAGAACAACTCGGCGAGTCGGATTAAGATGGCTTGGAACTCGGCGAGTTGTATGAACAACTCGGCGAGTAGGTTGAAGATAACCATAGACTCGACGAGTCTGTTCTTAGACTCGGCGAGTCTTGTCGAAGAGTCCCGATATTCTCTGATTGAGTCGAGAATCGGTGAGTCAAGGGATGACTCGGTGAGTTGAGGGCGAGTGAACTCAGAGTTGTTGGACTCGGCGAGTCTTGGGGTGACTCGGCGAGTTAGATCGCGGGTTGAGTGAAGTCCTGAGTATGGGGACTCGGCGAGTCATAGGGTTGACTCGGCGAGTAGGGTCAGTCAGGGGTTGACTTTTACCTTGTCTTTGACCCAGGATTGACCAGTGGTTCCAGGGGTATTTTGGTAATTGTTGTTTATTGTTTGAGTTCAGTGCATTGGTGGATGTCCAAAGGTGGAGATCGTATCAGTGATCGGAGCAGCTTGAGCTATTTGTTCAGTCGGCAGTTTCGAGGTGAGTTATCCTCACTATATCGCTAGGGTTCATGGCACCTAAGGCCGACCCTTTTATCGGATGGAAATCCGGGTAGTTGTCATTACATGATATGGGCCGGAAGGCATTGCTATGTGGACCGGAAGGTCATGGCCTGGAAAGGCGTATGTATGCATTTAGTATGTTGACTGATTCGTAGGGTAATGTTATGCTAGTGACCGGCTAGACCGGTATCTTGTTTAGAGTAATGCTATGATATGTGATCTGTTGATCGATTGTTGTCTGTGAACTGCTATATGATTATGTGTTATGAATGCTAGATCCGGGGTGTGACCGATATGTAGGGTCGTTCTATGATTTGTTATGTTATGTATGCATTTTATGCTATGGGCCGGAAGGCAATATGTTGTGTTATGGACCGGAAGGTCGGCGTGGGTAGGACCGGAAGGTTTACCCAGCAGGGACGGAAGTCCCCTGAGACACATGGACCGGAAGGTCGTGGCCTGGAAAGGCGTATAGGTGGTTGGTATTTTGGGGGTATCTCACTAAGCTTTCGGGCTTACAGTTATGGTTTTATGTTTCAGGTTCTCAAGAGTCTGTGGCAAGGCGAAGGCGTGATCGTACCGTTCCTCGCGTTGATGTTTTATGATATGAACCTGGGAGAATACTTTGTTAAATAATGTATTGAAAACCTTTTGTAACAACGTTATTAAAATGAGTGGTTTTTGAAAAGTTTTAATTGTTTTGAAATTTTGGACGTTACAACGTGATAGCTTACGCTTCGAGGCAGTTGAAGCCTCACAAGGCAAACTATCCGATGCATGATTTAGAGTTGGGGCTGTGGTTTTTGCCCTCAATATTTGGAGGCATTACCTCTATGGGCTTCGTTGTACCATTTATATGGACCACAAGAGCTTAACGCACCTCATGGATCAGCCGAATCTGAACATGAGGTAGCGTCGGTGGTTTGATATGGTGAAGGATTATGACTGTGAGATCCTTTATCACCCAGGGAATGCCAATGTGGTGGCGATGCGCTCAACCGCAAGGAGGTTACAGCTCCGATACGAGATATATGTATGAGGATGACAGTGTACGCCAGGTTCTGATGGATGAGGCTCACAAGTCAAGGTTCTCCATCCATCCCGGGGCGACGAAGATGTATTGGGATCTTCGCCCTGATTATTGGTGGCCCTACATGAAACGGGGCGTAGCATGGTATGTAGAGAAGTTCTTGACTTGCAAGAAAGTCAAGGTCGAACACCAACGACCTCACGGAAAGATGCAGTCGTTGGATATTCCTATATGGAAATGGAAAGATATTACTATGGATTTAATCACGAAGCTTCCCAGGACCGCACGTGGAGTAGATTCGATATGAGTTATCGTGGATTCGTTGACCAAGAGTGCTAATTTCATCCCAATCCAGGAGAGTATATGGGCTGAGAAGCTAGCCAAGATCTACATTCACGAGGTGGTGGCACATCACAGAGTGTCGGTTTCGGTGGTGTCATACTGAGACGTTCGTTTCACTTCCAGATTTTGGAAGCGATTTCACGATGAGATGGGTACTCTTCTTCACTTCAGTTGCGTGTGTGTATTGGATTTTGGAGGCAGTTAGGATACATATCTTTCGTTAGCAGAATTTTCGTATAACAACAGCTATCATTGTAGCATAGATTTACCTCCCTTCGAGATGCTCTATGGGAGGAAGTGTAGGACCCCTATCTGTTGGGGCGATGTTAGTTAGAAAGTCATCAGGAGTACTGAGGTAGTACTCAAGACTACTGAGATGATCCAACAGGTCTGGAGCAGGCTCCAGACTGCTCAGAATCAGTAAAGAAACTATGTCGACAACCGTCGTTCAGACTTGGAGTTTCGGGTGGGCGACATGGTTCTCATGAAGGTGTCACCTTAGAAATGTGTCATTCGGTTCAAGAAGCAAGGCAAGCTGGGCCCCAGGTACATCGATCCATTTAGGGTTTTGGCTCTGGTCGGCCGGGTTGCTTATCGTTTGGATATTCCAGCAGAACTCAGCCAAATCCAAAATACTTTTCATGTCTCCCAGCTGTGGAAGTACTTAGTGGATGACTCCACAGTTGTGCCTTTAGAGGATATATAGGTTGATGATAGCCTGAACTACATCGACAGACCGGTATCCATTCTCGACAGGAAGACGAAAGAGCTAAGGAACAAGAGGGTAGATCTGGTAAAGGTGTAGTGGCATTACCGCAAGGGCTCAGAATGGACTTGGGAGCCCGAGGAGTAGATGAGGGAGCACTACCCGGAGTTATTTCCAGAAACAACGGACTTCAAGGACGAAGTATGATTCAAGTGGGGGAGAATTATAACATCCATCACTAGAGGTATTGTTTATTTTAAAATACTTATTATTTATTTGTTGGGCTATGAAATACATAAGTGGATTATTGGGTTGGATTTTAGTAAAGTGGGTCGATAAGTTGGGCTACCCGAAGACGTACGTTTGGAGTAAGCTTGGCGTAAGCGGGGCGTAGCGCAGCATTGGATGCGTGGGCGTAGGCATATAGACACAGCGGACCAAGGTGTACCCGCAGTGTATGCATGCAGACTCAAAACCCTAATTTACAGGGTTTAAGCCATATAAAAGCAACATTATGACTAAAACCCTAGCCTCCTTACCAGCCTCTCAACCTCAAAAACGCTATATAGCCTCTCATCCTTCATCCCTGTGTGTTTTTGGCTTTGCAAAGTTCATGGTATTGTTTAGAAGCTTGAAAGAAGAAAGGAGAAGTTAGAGAATAAGAACTTGAGTATCTTGAGCTCAAGGATCCGAGATTACATCACTATTTCGCACTCATTGGAGGTATACAGATTTCAAGTTGACTCATGAATGTTTGGATCTATGTTAATTGTATTTTGGACCTCCTTAGGTCCCAAGAATGGATTTTTATGAGTCAACTTCGTTTCTAGGCTTAGGGTTGCCACCCTTAGTGCTAAATGTGTCCCTATGTTAGTAATGTTTTGATCTTTATGGCTCTTTTCTGACCATTCATCAGTTCTAGTTATTTCCATGGAAGTTAGTTGCTATATTCCATGTTTGGGTCTATTTGGTGGGTCGCTAGCCACCAAGTAATCGACTTTATGAGTTAAGACATGTTAATGGACTCAGATATATAATTTGGACTTAAGGTCTTAATGGATTAAGCAGTCTTGAAGAATATGGATTAACAGGATAGTACGTTAGGTGTACAAGCCAATAAGCACAGCGTACAAGCCATATAGCCTATACGCTTAGCGTATAGAGGAGTACGACCTGCGTACTCATAGTTTTTTGCTTTACGTCTTTTGGGCCACAGATTGGATCAATCTTTTGACTTATCAGCTATTGGGCCTTAATGGGCCATAAGAAGTCAGTTAATGGGCAAAGGGAATGTTTGGGCTTAATGGAAGGTCCATTTGAGAAGTTGGGCCGAATTTAGAAAATTGGGCCATTATTGTCAAAATTAGACCAGGGGGAAAATGGTCATTTTACCCTAAGAAGGATCATGGATTTTGACTAAGTGTTGTTGTGAGAATGATATTATTGGAGTCGTTGGAGTAGCCACTAGAGATTCCTTACCGTTAGATTTAGCACTTAGCTTTGCGAGGTGAGTTTCCTCCTCTATGAACAGTTCCAAGGCACCAGTGTCGGCCCATTTAGGTATGCTAGTATGTTCCTGGCTTAGGTCCGATGTCGGGGATAGTCTGATGTAGGTTTATGTGTTTTCGGAATTTGGTCCAACACCAGGGATAGCCTGAGGAATGTTTGTATGCTTGATGTCTTCGTGATTCTTGGATGTTCTTGTTATATGTTCCGGGCTTCAGTACGATGTCGGGGTAAGCTCGATGAATGTTTATATTTTATGTTATATGTTTTCGGATTTCGGTCCGATGTTGGGTGGAGCCCGAGGAATGTTTATATGTTTATCTTATGTGTTTGTGTTATATGTATTGTTGATATGTTTATATGTATACCGGATTTCAGTCCGATGTCGGGCGGGGCCCGATGTCGGACTTCGGTCCGATGCCAGGCGGGGCCGGATGTAGCGGGTAAGGCCTAATGTGAAGTTATTATGTGATTATGTGATTATGTGTATTGTATGTGGTAGTTTGGGGAGACTGACTAAGCTTCGTGCTTACATTTTTCAATTTTGGTTTCAGGTACTTTCGGTAGCAAGGGGAAGAGCTCGAGATTATTGTAGTGCACACATCATTTGTTTAGCCTGGGATGTTTATACTCTGATATATTTGACAGATGTTTATGACATTTTGAGATACACGACTTATGATTTTTTATGATGTTTGATAACTATGGTTTTCTTAATTATTTAAAATAAATTTTTTGGACTGTAATTTTGGGATGTTTCAAAGTATAGCTCACTTAACTGTTTAATCAAAAGTATTCAAAGTATGGTGTATGCTAGGGGACAAGAGGTCTAAAATGCTTAATGATTAAGGACTCTTGGACCATCATTGTATTATAAATAAGTGGAGAGTGCTTTCATTTTGTGCACTCCTTCTTGCTTTGGCCGTGAGCACTTCTCCCATCTCCATCTTCTCTCTAAAGTCTTGATCTTTGAAGATATTTTTTGATTGCATTCTCTCTTTAAGTCAAAATCTTGTTTTGACTTAAAGCTTAATAGTTGTAACTAATATTACATCAAGTTGGTACATTTTTGGTGTCTCAGGGGTTCAAGGACTCAAAGTGCTTCAAAGGTTGTTACCACTTTTTCCTTCTATGGTTGTGTTTTATATATTTCATTTACTTGCAAGATGATCCTTAGTGGATGATAAAATATTTATGTTATTTATAAAACTCAAGTCTTTTGCTTTCCATTATTTGTAGTTTTTGAAACTAAGTCTTAAATAAAACCCAACAATTGGTATCAGAGCCACCCTTCAAGTTTGGTTAGATTTTTTATTTATGGAAATCTTAATTTTTGGTGAGTATGAATATCATTTTTTTTGTATAAAAACAAGTTCATACATATTTTCTTTGACAACTTTATAATTGTTAGTTTATGTGACAAAACTTACATGCATTTTTGTCACTTAAAGTTGTCTTAGAAAAACAAAGGTTGTTTTATGTTTATATGTATTTTAGAATGCATAAACAAGCCTTGTACCATTTGTGTTGTTGTTTGTGGGATTTGGTTGAAAATGGTTTATAATATTCTTTTATTCATAAAGTATGTAATAATAGTAGCTAGTTTTTATTCTTGTTATTTTTTATGTAATAGATTAGTTTTAAACTACATTTATTTTACGAAAAATGAAACAAGATGAAGATGGATGCCATTTCTTGAAGAACCATGGATACCCACGGTTTTATAATGATTGTATAAAAGTTTATAACTTTTATAAAGTTTTATAAAATTGCAACAAAGTTGGTTGTTATTGCAAGAGGGAGTTTGAAGATCACATGAAGAACAGCTTGTAATATTTGGTCCCTTTGTCCCTTAGAAAGGACTTAACACTTTTGTGTTGGCTCACAAAAGTGTTATATACTTTAAGGCTTGTTTATGTCAAATGCATGCTTGTCTTGCTTATTTTTAAAGTAAATATTTTGTGTGGTTTATAATTTAGTTTTTCACAAACCCAAACTATTTTTTGGGCAGAATAAACATCACAAGGAGTTTGGATTTCAAATTGTAAAATATGGACATTAGATGAAACATATTCTAGCCAATAAATAAAAACCGGTTTTATAAAATTGTTGATTACGACAAGTTTTGAAATATTGAATTATAAGTGTAAAAATTGGGTTTTTATAACTTATTCAAACTCAAAGTATCTACCCTAATAAATGAAAATGTTATTGCCACTTATCATTCTCTCATTTATTTGACCACATGTCATTTTGTCATAATTTTGAAATATATTTATTTTCCACTTGTCAATTACTTCATTATTCATTTTGTGACAACCCCAAATCTATTCCCGTTACAAATCCCATTTTCACTAACGGAATGCGTCACTATACGTTATTTTGTGTAATATTTGGAATCGTCAATAACCGAATATCTAGTTATATGCATGTCTTGATATTATCATAAGAAATATAACTCGTATGTGTTAACCCCGTTTAACCTAATAGAGTTGTATTACTTTCTCAACCACTTCACCTGGGTAAAAAGTTTTAACCCTGTTAACTTTAAGCATCGGGTAGCCGTGTATCGGGTGCGATACCCGAGACATATGAAATGAGTGTGCACAACATTTGAACACTCTTTTACCACACATTCACTCTCTCTCACTACTTTCTCTCTCTAGACCCGAAATCGACCCCAATTCCGCTAATTTCCGACTTCCAAACGTAAGTACTCATTCACTATCTTAATCTAGACATACTTCACTGTATTTAGAGGCCAAAATCATAGAAATCAAGGTCCAAAAAGGAGTTTACGGCCTAAGAAGCTCCTTAGGCCGTAAACCCCCAAAATCATGCCAAAGACCATGTTTTTCCTTCCTTTAAGCTAGTATACTAATTAAGGAATATACCTAGAAGAGTTTGGACACTAAAACACAAGAAATTGATGCTTAAAAAGGAGTTTACGGCCCAAGCTTGTGCTTAGGCCGTAAACACCTCAAACACCCCACAAATCTTTGTTTAAAGCCCCAAAAACTCATCTAGGGTGTTTGGTAATTTGGACTTGACAACATGGAAGGCTTAAATGCATCAAACAACATCATTTGAACACAAAAAGAGGAGTTTACGGCCAAGGCTAAGCTTGGGCCATAAACACCCATATTTTTGTGTCAAACAAGTCCCTAAACCACTCAAATGCATGTAAGGAATTTAGCTAAGACCTTTGGAGGTGTGTTGTACCATTAAACTTCCCATTTTGAGGCAAAATGAAGAGTTTACGGCCAAGGATATTCTTGGGCCGTAAACTCCCCAATTTTCATGCCAAAATTGTTCCAAAACTCATTTTTAGGCCTTATAGGATTTATCTAAGGTGAATGAGAACATGTTGTACCATTAAAACATACATCTTGAAGGATTTAATGGAGTTTACGGCCCAAGAACAAGTCTTGGCCGTAAACTCCCCAAAAATGTCACAAATTAAGAGTTTAATCCTTCCCTTTTGGTCCAAGACACATACCATTAAAGTAAGGAAGTGAAATAAGGCCTTAAACATGCACTTTGGAGTACCACATGAGTTTACGGCCAAGCCTAGGGGGCTTACGGCCGTAAACTCCCAAAGGGTGGCCTTTAGGCCATAAACTCCAAGGGAGTGAGCTCATGGACCCTCCCGTAAATCATTCATGGCCTTGTACCACTCCCGGGAACCCTTTCTAGGCCTTAAAACGCCGAAAACGATGCTAGAATGCCCAAATACTATAATGAAAAGCATAAGATGATTAACTTCTTGTAAAATACATATTTCATATGACATTAGGGTCCTAAAAGGTGCTCAAGTGGTTATTTGGTACCAAACGCTCAACCGACACTTTTACCCGATTTACCCGATTCACCGAATTACGCGATTTCAGGTGAGTTCATACCCCTTTAATGAACCTTTCAAATGTTTTAAATGTTTTAGCGGGGAGATACAAGTTGCTTATAAATGTTTATGGAAAGTTTTACAGAACGATTTCCGCGTTACAAGGATTAATCACATGTGATTCACTATCCTTAATTCAAATCACATGTGATTTATCACTATGCCTTATAAACAATTTTTTTTACATTCTTAAAACTATTTTTGGGACAACAAGCCAGATTTTAAATGTTCTTTTGGAAAACACTTTTATTAAATCAAATTACTCATAAATTGTAACCATTCTGATATAGTTATATAAGTAAGACTTGGAGGACTTAGGACCGATATCTCGCCTTATTTCCTGTTCTTGTTTGATTGTGGGCTTAGGGTAGTAGTTATCTGTCCGACTGTCGTTGATTTCTTAATTATATAACTTGTATATTAGTATGGGATACGAATAATTCTTCTTTCACTAAAATACTAAAGTCACTAACATGTCAAGAACCATCCCCACTAAGATAACTATAATAGGTATAGTTACGGTTGCTACTGCAACTACTCGCTAAAGTCACTACTCTCTACACTATAATACTCACTAATACCAGGCAATACACTAGTAAGAGAATACACGATGCTCAATACTATAGGATTTCTACACTATAACAATAGAGAAAACTCCAAACAAACAATAATACACTAACCCACTACGAGATACTCTATTCGCTATCCACTACGCCCGGAGTTTTCCAGCAGGGAGACGACTCTACATGTATAGATCTATACGGGGCAGACGCTATTATATCCCGACTGTTAATTTCAGTCCGCGCCGTACAGGCCCAGGGATGCCACTACTTCACTATACTGTGCATGACTGGGAAGGTCATGGGATCCTCTATTATCCTCACTATTAGTAATATACAAGGAATACACTACAACTACTCTAAAATACTACACTAAATGCTAAATTACATCCCGAAGTAAGTAAGTACCTATCACTAAAGGAAGCTTGCACCTCTATCACTGATTACAGGCTTAACCTATTCTATCACATTTACTATTTGGAGATTTGCTAATATACTTTTACAATAAACTGTTTCAAGAAAATGAAGAATGCATACTTTTCACAGATTTTCACTTACAATGTATTTTCTGGAAAATATGGGATTTTCTAAGTTTCTACTACTTATGAATATAAATGACACATTATTCGCACTAATGTTTTGTATACAAAATCTCACACTAAACTCTTATGAACTCACCAGCTTTATGCTGATATTCGTTTTCAAAATAAGTTGTATCTTCAGGTCAAAGATAGACAGGTACAGACGCAACATTTTTGGAGAAGGTGGAGCACGCAAGACCCATCTCTTATTTTTGATTACTTTTGGGTGATTGTTAAACATTACAAAACACACTTGTAATTAAATTCACTATGTAATGCAATGGTTGTATGTTTCTTGTTTTTACTATTATGCAATTGTGATGATACCGTACACTACGTCATCCACCTCGAAACGTATTCCGCCGTTATCGGTTTTGGGGTGTGACACATTTCCACTATATCATTAATTTAGTTTGCATAAATTAAACCTACTATAATAACTATTAATTTCAAATTTCAAATTTCAATTTCAATTTTAATTTAAAATAAATTTACACTTTAAACATATGTATTTAACATTTTATTATAATAAATAATTTTGTACACGGGTCTAACAATTAAACACATAATTTTAATTAATTTATTTTTTGCATGTTTTTTTTTCATATTTTTCACTTATTTCATATTTCAAATTCAAATAAACTTTTCATTTAATCGCTCCTATTTAACATTATGTTTTAATTAACCCGTATAATATACGGGTTTCACAACTAGTTACTTAATAAACGGAAGTTTTATTAAACAATATTAAAAGGTTCAAAATGGCTCATACACAAACTTAATACTAGATACTAATTTTAAAATTGAACCAAGCCGAAATATAAAAATTGGGGTTTTATAACAACCTTAAAAGTGATTTTGGTAAAATTTATACCATGACATATTGGATGCATACAATTGTCATGATATCACATGTTTTTAAATAGAATAATAAAACATACAAAACCATTTTTCAAAAAGCAAGTCTATACCATCCAACTTAAACATTTGCACATCACTTGTATAATGCTAGTGTGATAAAGGATACCTAACCATTAGTATCATCTTTTGGTGGCCAAAGTACTTTTTGTAATTTATATAACCAAGTTATGGGCCAATTATACAAGTTTCTATAATTAGACGACTTGATTGGAAAACACTTGTGGAAAAGGTCACCTAAGGAAGAGTGTTCCATGGCATAGATGAGACCAAACATGTCAAATTAACAAATGGATTGTTAAAGGGTCACATAAATCTAGGTAATACAAATGGTGTAATTAATACAAGTTATTTACCTTGTTAAAATTGGGTAAACGGAACAAAGGCTACCAAACTATTTATTTGGTTTGTAACTTGGAACCTAGACTTTAAATAAATAATGTTTTTGGAAACAAAAGGGTATTATTATTTACAGAATTATATACTAAATGAAAATTTTGTTAAACTTTTGTAGATGGCTCCACCAATCACTGTAATACATCACCTAATGAACATTCGGTCAAATCTTGACAAAGAAGAATTCAACCACTCCAACTTTTTGGATTGGCACCAAAATTTAAGAATCATTTCGCAAGAAAAGAAAGACTATGTCCTTGAAAACCAAACTCCTGATGAACCACCTGCTCTCCTAAATGTTGCACATGACGCATGGCTAAATCATATAGAGGGTTCACTTGGTGTTTCATGTCTTATGCTTGCCTCTATGGTTCCCGATCTTCAGCAGGATCTGGAACACTACATTGCCTTTGACATGATTGAACATCTCAAGGACATGTTTGGTAAAAACAAGCTAGAACCGAAAGGTTTGATAGTATGAGAGCACTTCATTCCATGAAAATGGACGGCAGTGGGAAGGTGAGCACACATGTTCTCAAGATGAAAAGTTACATGGATAAATTGGGAGAGTGGGCTCTCCATATCCACAAGACTTGGCTACAAATATTATTCTGAACTCTTTGCCAAAGTCTTACAATACTTTCATCATGAACTACAACATGAATGGGTGGGAGAAATCTATCTCTGAGTTGCACGGGATGCTGAAAACTGCAGAAAAGAATATCCCAAGTAAAACACCCCCAGTGCTCATGATTAGGGAAGGAAAACTCAAGAAGAACAAAGGCAAGAACTTCAAGGGAAAGCCAAAAGCTGGCAAGGGAAAAGGAAAGAAAGCTTCCCAAAACCCACCCCCCAAAAAGAAGTAAAAGGTTCCCAAAGATGACACATGCTTTGAGTGTGGAGTTGTCGGACATTGGAAAAGGAATTGCCCTAAGTACCTTGCAGAGTTAAAGAACAAGAAGGTCGGAGAAGGCCATTCAGGTATATCTATTTTCATGATTGAAATGAGATTATTTAGTTTTTCATCAAAAAATTGGGTATTAGATACTAATTGTGGAACTCATATTTGTAATTCATTATAAGGGTTCAGAAAGAGTAAGGAACTGAAAGAAAACGAGATGGTATTACATGTCAGCAATGGAGCACATGTTGTGGTCCAAGCTTTAAGATATTTTGATTAATGTTTACCATATGGTCTGTACTTAACATTAGACAATGTGTGCTTAATTACTTCTATTAATAGAAATATCATATCAGTTTCACGTTTAAGAAAATCTTGTTATGATTTCAAATTTTGTTGACGATAACATTCACTCCTTCTTGAAAGTAATCTTCTATTTTGAGGCTAGATGAATAAATGGCATTTAGAAACTAAACATAGATGAAACCTAAAACAAGAAGTCCCTTTATCATGTTAACACCAAAAGGCTCAAAGTAGATTTGAACCAAACATATCTATGGCATTGTCACCTTATACATATAAACAAGAAATGCATATCTCAACTCCAAAAGAGTGGACTTTTGAGGGAAAATGACACCGAGTCATTTGACATATGTGAATCTTTTTTATATGGAAAGATGTAACACCGTAAATTTTCAAACAAATTTTTCATTTCAAAATATAGTATTTTTATTCAAAACAAGGCATAAACATTTCAAGTGTCATGTCAAAATACAAATCATCTAAATCCCAAGATCACAAAACATCTTTCAGTGTGTACGGATCACGCCGTCGCCTTCCCACGGTCCTCGCTAGTACCTGAAACACATACATAACAATTGTAAGCATAAATGCTTAGTGAGTTCCCCAAAATACAACTTACGCACATACGCCTTTCCAGGCCCTGACCTTCCGGTCCATGTGTCTCAGGGGACTTCCGTCCCTGCTGGGTAAAACTTCCGGTCCTACCCACGCCAACCTTACGGTCCTCAACACAACGCCTTCCAGCCCATAACATATTCGCCTTCCGGCCCATAACATAATGCCTTCCGGCCCATAACATAATGCCTTCCGGCCCATAACATAATGCCTTCCAGCCCATATCAAACATATCATACATAGCACATAAAACACATATATCACATATCATATCTGACCTTCCGGGCACACAGTCAAACCCTTCCGGGTACAATATAGTGAGAAGACTCACCTCGTAAATTTCGAAAGCTAACAAATCCCGAAGTCACTCGTACCCGATCCGCCGAGCTACAATCTCCCTATAAAATCATACATCTCTTATTAACACTTTTATCTTCTAAGTTTGGCTATCCCTAAGAGATCAAACATAGGTCAACTCTGGTCAACGGTCAACTTGACCTGACTCGGCGAGTGCTAGGGCGACTCGGCGAGTCTAGACGTCCTCACCAATTCTCTAAGATTCCCTTTCTACTCGTCGAGTATCCTCCTTGAATCGACGATTTTCTCCTGGAAGAACCGCGGGGCCACCCCGACTCAACTCGCCGAGTCTGAAGAACAACTCGACGAGTCCCAGTTAATCTTCAAGCTACTCGCCGAGTCTGTTCATCGGACTCGGCGAGTCCATGCCATGCAACCGCTCAAACTGCTTTCTAAGGTCACAACTGCTCCGACCATTCATAGGTCTGGTCTTCCTAGACTGATTCATTACGTAAGGTCCTCATTTCGGTGCTCATAATACACCCCATGACTCATAATTTACATTTTGACCTAAGGCATAAGGATTCCAATCCAAAACCTCCATTGATTTCCGAAATGCTCAGGCATGGGACATTCCGGACTTCCAAAGATCCCAATACAGGGTTCCAATCGTTTGGGGGACTAAGGTAACATTCAATCTAGCCACAAAAGGGTTCAATAAACCCTAAATCCATATACACATCAACATAGAAGAATGCAACTCGAAATATTACCTGAATAACGTGCTCTCTGTGTCCCCAATCCTCAGAACGTGGCTTCTCTTGCTGTTCCCTTAACCAAGCCTCCTCTTCCTTGCAAGACAATACTTCCAAAATCAACAATGGTCTTCTACCTTGCTCCAGATGCTCACAATCGAATTAGGGTTTTTCTCAGAGGGCTAGGGTGAACAATGACGGCCATAAGGTCCCTCATATACGTTCCAAACCTGAACGGTTAGGGTTTTCGCTAAACAGCGCAGACTCGCCGAGTCCATATCCGGACTCGTCGAGTCCAGTTGCGAACCCGCGACCAGATCCGCGATCCTACTCGGCGAGTCTAGGCTCCAACTCGCCGAGTCCCCTCTTAAAACACCCAAAATCATAAATATAACAATACCTGAAATTCCGGGCTGTTACAACTCTCCCCCACTAGGACTAGACTTTGCCCTCGAAGTCTCACTCTGAAAATAGCTCCGGATGCTGCTCCCGCATCTCACGCTCCGGCTCCCAAGTCATTTCCGATCCCTTCCGGTGTTGCCACTGAACCAACACCAGAGGTACCTCCTTGTTCCTCAGAACCTTGATCTTCCGATCCCTGATGGCCACTGGTCTCTCGGCATAATTCAGGCTCGCATCCACCTGAATATCCTCTAATGGAACCACTGCCGACTCGTCGGCTATACACTTCCTCAATTGTGACACATGAAAAGTGTCGTGGATCTGCCCCAACTCTGCTGGCAACTCCAGACGATAGGCTACCTGGCCTATCCTCGCAATCACACGAAATGGCCCAATATACCGGGGTCCCAACTTGCCCCTCTTCCTGAATCGAATCACTCCTTTCCAAGGAGAGACCTTCAGGAGAACGAAGTCACCGACTTGAAACTCAAGCTCGGATCGGTGTCTGTCTGCATAACTCTTCTGTCGGCTCTGGGCGGTCAATAACCTCTGTCTAACCTGCTGAATCTGCTCTGTCGTCTGAAGCACGATCTCTGTACTGCCCATCACTCTCTGCCCCACCTCTCCCCAGCAAATGGGAGTCCAACACCTCCTACCATACAACAGCTCAAAGGGTGGCATACCAATGCTCGAATGATGGCTGTTGTTGTAGGAATACTCTGCCAAGGGTAAATACGCATCCCAGCTACCCCCGAAATCTAACACACACGCTCGAAGCATGTCCTCCAACGTCTGAATCATTCGAACGCTCTGACCGTCTGTCTGGGGATGGTATGCGGTACTAAAATGCCGAGATACCACTTCTCTCACATATATCTCCGCCAACTTCTCCGCTGAAGAACTCTCACTGATGGCAAGGAAGTGAGCGCTCTTCGTTAACCTATCCACAATCACCCAAATTGCATCGACTCCTCTGACAGTCCTCGGCAATTTGGTGATGAAATCCATGGTGATCTGTTCCCACTTCCACTCGGGAACCTCCAATGGCTGCAACTTGCCATGCGGTCTCTGGTGCTCGGCCTTAACCCTACGGCAGGTCAAGCACCTCTCCACGAACCATGCGACGTCCCTCTTCATACAGGGCCACCAATACTCTTTCCTCAAATCCAAATACATCTTCGTAGCCCCGGGATGGATCGAGAATTTCGATCGATGAGCCTCTTCCATCAAAGTAATACGCGTACCACCCACGAACGGTACCCAAATCCGACCCTGAAACGTCATAAGCCCTCGTCCATCCGTAACGAACTCTGAAACCAAACCGACAACCCGCTCTCTCTTCTGCATCTCTGGTCGCACAGCCTCGGCCTGTGCCCCACGAATAGCATCCAATACTGGAGCTATTACAGTCAATCTCAAACATACATCTCACAGTGGAGTGCTCTCCGCCCTGCGGCTCAATGCATCGGCTACCACATTAGCCTTGCCTGGGTGGTACATGATCTTACAATCATAATCCTTGACCACATCCAACCACCTCCTCTAACGCATATTTAGGTTGGGTTGATCCATCAAATACTTCAAGCTCTTATGGTCCGTGTATATCGTACATCGAACCCCATACAAGTAGTGACGCCAGATCTTGAGAGCGAACACTACTTCCCCCAACTCTAAATCATGCGTGGGATATCTCACCTCATGAGGCTTCAGCTGCCTCGACGCATAAGCTATCACATGACCCCTCTGCATCAACACTGCACCCAACCCCGAAATCGATGCATCGCAATATACTACAAAATCCTCCATCCCTTCCGGGAGAGCTAATACCGGAGCTTCGCACAACCTTTGGCGAAGTGTCTCAAAGGAGGTCTGCTGCTCGGGTCCCCATGAGAATGCAACCCCCTTTCGGGTCAATCTAGTGAGTGGCACTGCAACTTTGGAGAAGTCCTTAATGAATCTCCGATAATACCCTGCCAATCCAAGGAAACTCCTGATCTCAGAAGGTGACTTCGGCACCTCCCAACTCATCACCGCCTCAACCATGGCCGGATCGACCAATATCCCTTCCTGATTAACAACATGTCCTAGGAATTGGACCTCCCGCAACCAGAAGTCACACTTGGAGAACTTTTCATAAAGCTTCTCCGATCTTAAAACCCCAAGGACCTCCCTCAAATGTTCTTCATGCTGCTCTCTAGATCTCGAATACACTAGAATATCGTCGATAAATACAATCACTGACCGATCCAACATCGGCCTGCATACCCTGTTCATGAGATCCATGAACACAGCCGGGGCATTGGTGAGCCCGAAAGGCATCACCACAAACTCATAATGCCCATATCGCGTCCTAAATGCTGTCTTCGGGATGTCCTCATCCCTCACTCTCACCTGATGGTACCCCGACCTCAGATCGATCTTGGAAAACCAAGATGCTCCCTGCAACTGATCAAATAAATCATCGATCCTCGGTAATGGGTAACGGTTCTTGACCGTCAACTTGTTCAACTCCCGGTAATCAATGCACATCCGGTGTGAACCATCCTTCTTCTTGACGAACAGAATAGGTGCTCCCCACGGCGAGTTGCTCGGCCGGATGAATCCCTTCCCCAGCAACTCCTGAAGCTGCGAGGACAACTCTTGCATCTCTGGAGGTGCAAGACGATAACGCACCTTAGCGATAGGCACGGCCCCCGGAACCAGATCGATACCAAACTCTACTTGCCTCACAGGAGGTACTCCCGGCAGCTCCTCGGGGAACACATCTGGAAACTCACACACCACTGGGACCTCCTCAACTGATCTCGGTCTCTCGGAAACCTCCCGCGTATCCATCACATACGCCACAAAACCCTTACAGCCCTGCTGTAGACACTGCCTCGCCCTAGCGGCCGAACAAAAAGCTGATCCCGAACGGGTACCCTCGCCGTACACCGAAAGAACTCCCCCACTAGGGTCTCGTATAGTCACCAGCTGACGCTCACAGTCGATGACAACGTCGAATCGGCTCAACCAGTCTATGCCCACAATGACACAGACATCACCCATCGCAATAGGAATCAGGTCAATCGGAAACTCAACCCCGAAAATCTCTAACACACATCCCCGGAGAACCTTCGTGGCACAAATCACTCTCTCGTCAGCTATAGAAACTCTCAGAGGCCGACTCAACGACTCACGACTAACGCTGATATGCTAACTAAAAGCTAAGGATACAAAGGACCTACTCGCACCCGAGTCAAATAACACTAAAGCAGGCACAGAGTTCACAAGGAAGGTACCTACGCATATCATAACATAAGCATAACATCTCGACATCAAAATAAATACATGAAGTACAGCATACCTGCCACAACATCGGGCGCAGCGCGGACCTCCTCCGCAGTCAGTTGAAAGGCTCTCCCACGAGCCCTCGGGGCCTCGGCCTTCACCGGTCGAGTCGCAGTAGCTCTGGCAGTAGGTGCAGATCCCTGAAGAAGCTGAGGGCACTCGGCCTTCCGATGGCCTGTCTGGTTGCAATGAAAGCAAACCGTAAACCCCTTTGGGCACTCCCTAGCAATGTGCCCCTCCTTGCCACACTTGTAGCAAGCACCAGATCGACATGCCCCATCATGACCCTTGCCGCACTTTCCGCAAGTGCGGCCCTTCGGACCTCCCGTCCTCGAATCGGCGGACTTAGTCCGCTTGGCTGCCGGCTGAGACTGAGCCGGCCGCCGGTCCACCCGCTGAGACTCGGCCTCCTCCCTGGCCTGGGTCTCCAACTCAATCTCGCGCTTCCTGGCATTCGCCTGAAGCTCAGCAAAGGTATGATAGGTGGAGTTTGACACAAACACCCGGATATCCCTCCTCAAAACACCCAAGTACCGGCTCATCTGAGCCTGCTCTGTGGACACCAGCTCGGGGCAGAACATCACCCTCTCATGAAACTTCCGCGTGATCACCGCAACCGAATCAGTACCCTGCTTGAGGGTCAAGAACTCCTAAACCAATCGTTCCCTCTCCACCGGGGGAACGTACTCGTGTCTGAACATAGAGGTAAACCCCTCCCATGTTACTGCTGAAATCTCTGCCAAAGTAAAGTTCGCCGTCACGAACTTCCACCAATCCTTCGCTCCCAGACGGAGCTGGTTCAAAGCGAACCGTACCCTCAGATGCTCCGGACATGAACAAGTGTAGAAGCACCCCTCAATATCAGCGATCCACCTCATCGCAGCAATCGGATCCTGCGTCCCATCAAACTTAGGTGGCTTCGTGTTGCTGAACTCCCGAAACAGCAACGAGTCACCCCCTTGTGGCCTGGCAGCGGCCACAAATGCGGTAGCTGCAGCGGCTGCAGCCTCAGTCAATGCAGCATACCACTCCTCAAAAGTCTCCATCAAGGTGGTCTTAATAGAGCCAAACATCTCCGGAATCTCAGCCCGGATCGCTGCAGCCACCTCCTCGTGAATCATTTGACGAATCTCCTCGTCACTCACACCGCTCGTACTCGCTCCGTGGCGTGGTCTAACCATGTTGTCTCTGAAATACAACATAAAACTATCAGAGACTCCAGCGAGTATAATTGCACTCGATAACGCAACCCTACTCAGTCTCCGATATCCAGGGATTCTTACATGGGTCTCCCACTGACCCGGTGTCTTCGGTAGTACGGGCCCAATACTACCGACCACACCGCATCAGCATTCATCCCAAATCTTCCTCCCCAAACCCCGGATAGTGAGTACTCTACCTCTGATATGCACTATCTATCTGCACGCTATCAAAGCATCTCATATCGGCAAACCTCCCTAGACTAAGGCATCACAAATCAGGCCACTCTAGTCCTATCATGAATACCTAGTCTTCTAGCATGCATAACAATTCATATCATAACTTATCTCATAACATAACATTGTAAGGTATTTTGGGGATCTTTACCGTTCGGGCGCTGACTGATCGTACACACTGCTTCTTTCTTGTTTACCACCAAATCATTTATAAAAGTTTATGCTTTTATTTTTTAAAAGTTTTCCTCAATTCCTCGGTTTGAGTTCAGTTACGCCCGAAGGTGCACCCGAATCCCTCAAACCTGGCTCTGATACCAATTTGTAACACCGTAAATTTTCAAACAAAATTTTCATTTCAAAATATAGTATTTTTATTCAAAACAAGGCATAAACATTTCAAGTGTCATGTCAAAATACAAATCATCTAAATCCCAAGATCACAAAACATCTTTCAGTGTGTACGGATCACGCCGGCGCCTTCCCACGATCCTCGCTAGTACGTGAAACACATACATAACAATTGTAAGCATAAATGCTTAGTGAGTTCCCCAAAATACAACTTACGCACCTACGCCTTTCCAGGCCCTGACCTTCCGGTCCATGTGTCTCAGGGGACTTCCGCCCCTGCTGGGTAAACCTTCCGGTCCTACCCATGCCAACCTTACGGTCCTCAACACAACGCCTTCCGTCCCATAACATATTCGCCTTCCGGCCCATAACATAATGCCTTCCGGCCCATATCAAACATATCATACATAGCACATAAAACACATATATCACATATCATATCTGACCTTCCGGGCACACAGTCAAACCCTTCCGGGTATAATATAGTGAGAAGACTCACCTCGTGAATGTCGAAAGCTAACAAATCCCGAAGTCACTCGTACCCGATCCGCCGAGCTACAATCTCCCTATAACATCATACATCTCTTATTAACACTTTTATCTTCTAAGTTTGGCTATCCCTAAGAGATCAATCATAGGTCAACTCTGGTCAACGGTCAACTTGACCTGACTCGGCGAGTGCTAGGGCGACTCGGCGAGTCTAGACGTCCTCACCAATTCTCTAAGATTCCCTTTCTACTCGTCGAGTATCCTCCTTGACTCGACGAGTTTCTCCTGGAAGAATCGCGGGGCCACCCCGACTCAACTCGCCGAGTCTGAAGAACAACTCGACGAGTCCCAGTTAATCTTCAAGCTACTCGCCGAGTCTGTTCATCGGACTCGGCGAGTCCATGCGATGCAACCGCTCAAACTGCTTTCTAAGGTCAGAACTGCTCCGACCATTCATAGGTCTGGCCTTCCTAGACTGATTCATCACGTAAGGTCCTCATTTCGGTGCTCATAATACACCCCATGACTCATAATTTACATTTTGACCTAAGGCATAAGGATTCCAATCCAAAACCTCCATTGATTTCCGAAATGCTCAGGCATGGGACATTCTGGACTTCCAAAGATCCCAATACAGGGTTCCAATCGTTTGGGGGACTAAGGTAACATTCAATCTAGCCACAAAAGGGTTCAATAAACCCTAAATCCATATACACATCAACATAGAAGAATGCAACTCGAAATATTACCTGAATAACGTGCTCTCTGTGTCCCCAATCCTCAGAACGTGGCTTCTCTTGTTGTTCCCTTAACCAAGCCTCCTCTTCCTTGCAAGACAATACTTCCAAAATCAACAATGGTCTTCTACCTTGCTCCAGATGCTCACAATCGAATTAGGGTTTCTCTCAGAGGGCTAGGGTGAACAATGACGGCCATAAGGTCCCTCATATACGTTCCAAACCTGAACGGTTAGGGTTTTCGCTAAACAGCGCAGACTCGCCGAGTCCATATCCAGACTCGTCGAGTCCAGTCGCGAACCCGCGACCAGATCCGCGATCCTACTCGGCGAGTCTAGCCTCCAACTCGCCGAGTCCCCTCTTAAAACACCCAAAATCATAAATATAACAATACCTGAAATTCCGGGCTGTTACAAAAGATGACAAAATCTCCTTTCTTTTGGAACAAGTGAAAGGGCAAGTGTTTTATTAGCCATTATCCACATTGATGTATGTGGACCTTTCAAAACAATGTCTAGATATTGTGAGAGATATTATACCACCTTCACTGACGACTTCAGTCGTTTTGGTAATGTGTATTTGGTGAAACATAAACATGAAGCATTTGAAAAGTTTTAATTTTTTCAAAGTGAAGTTGAAAATCAATTCGACAAAACAATCAAAATCCTTCGTTCGGATAGAGGATGGGAGTACTTGAGCCAAGAGTTCAAAGACCATCTAAGGAGTTGTGGGATTATCTTACAACTCACTCCACCTAGAACACCACAGCTTAATGGTGTTTCTGAGAGGAGAAATCAGACCTTACTTGATATGGTTCGATCTATGAAGAGTCGAAGTACCCTTCCTTTATCATTTTTAGAGTTATGCTTTACTCACAGTAGCCCGTATCTTGAATATGGAACCAACTAAGAAGGTAGATAAAACACCTTATGAGATGTGCCATGGAAAATCTACATCCTTATCTAATATGAAAGTTTGGGGATGTGAAGCTTATGTTAGACAAGAGTCTTCTAGGAAACTTGAACCTAGATCTACCAAATGTCTTTTTCTAGGATATCCTAAAGATTTTTTAGGATGTTACTTCTACATCCCTAGTGAGAATAAGGTCTTTATTTCACAAAAAGTTGAATTCTTAGAAAGCTAGTTTCTATTGGGTGAGGCAAGTGGGAGGTGTGTTGAACTTGAAGAAGATCAAGAACCTCAGCCCAATGCATCTTTAGTTGACACTAGTACTTTACAAGAGGTCGTTGAAGATGAATAGATCATTGTCCTTCAACCTACTAAAACATAAGGCATTCACAGATCTGGTAGCTACTGATATAGATTTCTCATTGAAGATGAACCTGAGAGATATAGATTTCTCATTGACGAGTGCTTCTTAATGACAAATGATGATGAGCCGGTTAGCTACCGATATGAAATGACAGATCCCGAATCTGACAAATGGATTGAAGCCATGAACACTGAGATGCAATCCATGAGAGAAAATCAAGTCTGGGACTTGGTTGATCTTCCTCCCAATATCAAGACTGTTGGAAGTAAGTGGGTCTTCAAGCAGAAGACTGAAATAGATGGCAACTTACACATATTCAAAGCAAGATTGGTTGCTAAAGGATTCACTCAAAATCATGGGGTTGATTATCATGAAACTTTTTCACCGGTCACTATGATTAAATCAATTAGGATACTACTTGTCATAGCTGCATGTTATGGCTATGAGATTTGGCAAATGGATGTCAAAACCGCTTTTCTAAATGGAAACTTGGAAGAAGATGTCTACATGTATTAGCTTGAAGGTTTTGTCGACCAAAAACATCCTAATAAAGTGTATATGCTCAAAAGATGCATTGATGGGTTAAAACAAGAATCTCGTAACTGGAATCATCATTTCGATGATGAAATCACAAAGCATGGTTTTATTTAAAATGAAGATGAATCTTGTGTTTACATGAGAACTAGTGGCAGCTCGGTGACATTCTTGGTCCTATATGTGGATCAAATATTGATCATGGGAAATCACATTCCAACTTTACAAGGTGTAAAGACTTGGCTTGGAAAGTGTTTCTCAATGAAGGACCTAGGTGAGGCACAATACATTCTTGGAATTAAAATCTATAAAGATTGATCAAAACGATTAATAGGTCTAAGCCAAGATACATATATTGAGAAATTATTGAAACGATTCAATATGGAAAACTCTAAGAGAGGATTTGTACCCATGGCACATGGTATTGTACTAAGTTCGTCTTAATGTCCTAGCACACAGGTTGAGCTAGACAAGATGAAAGATATTCCATATGCTTCTGCAATTGGATCTATCATGTATGCCATGAATTGTACAGACCTGATCTTGCTTATGCTATGAGCATGGTAATCAAGTTCCAAAAAAATCTAGGGGAGAATCATTGGAGAGTTGTGAAGAAGATCCTAAAGTACTTACGAAAAAACTAAGGATTTTTTCCTCGTCTATGGAGGCATGGAAGAAAGCTTAAGTGTTGGGTGCTACAATGATGCTTCATATACAACTAATCGAGATGGTTCCAAATCGCAATCAGGATATGTGTTCATTATCAATGGGCATGAGGTATCTTGGAAAAGCTCCATGTAATGTGTTGTTGCACAATCCACTACAGAGTCAGAATACATTGCAGCTTTTGAAGTTGCACAAGAGGCTGCTTGGATGAAGAAATTCATTAGGAATCCAGGGGTAGTCCATACCATTAAGCACCTCCTAGATGTTTTATGTGACAAATAGGGTGCTATTGCTTTGGCAAAAGAACCCCGATCACACAAGAAGACCAAGCATATTAGCCGTAGATTCAACTTTATCTTGTATAAAGTTGAAGAAGGTGAAATTTGTATTCGCAAAGTTCACACTAATCAAAATTTGGCAGACCCTTTCACGAAGCCTCTTCCTCAAGCAAAATTTGAAGGACATGCTCGAGGAATAGGACTTCGATATTCTAGTGATTGGATTTGATCTATGTACTAGTATTGAATATTGGAATATTATATAACATCATCTATGGTAATGACTATGATATATATGGCATATGATCTTTTCATTAAATATTTTTTGTGTTCTTTATTAACATGTTTAATACGTGAGTAAATTTATTCACTCTAAAACTCCATAGTTAGTTATTATTATGGGAGGAATAATGAAATAAGACTAATATGAAATGGGATGGTTGACAAAAGTGTTGTAACCAGTTTCGTAGGTACTTACTAGAGAGTAAGTATTGGAGTGACCAGTTCAAGAACATTTCATGGATCGTTGTCATGAATGATACTTGTTAAAAGGTAATATATGTATATCCTTAACACATGAGATACATGTATGGCACATGATTTTTAGGAAAATTATGCTTTGATGTAGTCAAAAGTTGTTCTTTTATTATGAAATTATATAAGCTATTGTCAGGCGTGATGTAAACCATGCAAGAGGCGTATGTAGTGAAGATGGGATATGTTCCTCTTATTCGTTGAGAGTTAGATATCTAACGCCTGATGTAAAGTTGAATACTTATATGAGATTCAATATGATCCATATCTCATGTTCAACATGATTGGTAGCAAAGAGATAAATGATAAACTTACCTTACTCACCAATTGTAGGCTTAGGGGCTTGTAGGGAATTGGGTGTTGATGGAATGACACTATGTCATATGTTGTTGGGGGGAGTGAAATGTTGCTAGACGTTCACCACTGTTTATATCAATTTGATATGAGTCTTTTTCAAGTGGGAGATTGAAAGATCTAATATGTTTAAGAGTCATATTAAAATGATATTGCTAAATAACATATGATCCTAAGGGTCACACTAACAACAACTTGATACAGCTTATTATTTATTAGAATTTGATTTTAATAAATATTCATAAACTCTTATAATATATTGGGAAAAATATTTATTTCATGGAAATAATTATTTTACAATACAAGTAACATATATCATTTCATAATGTATGAATTTATAAGTCATGTACAACATTTTGAACTAGGTAAACCTTTTTGTCTTTTAGCAAAAATACAAAGTTTATATCTTATAAACTTTGAGTTTATAAAATAAAAACATAATCCTCTCGTTTCACAAGCATGGGTCGGCCACGCCTGGAGAAAGGAAGAAGTATGGCTCACTTAATTGTTTAATCTAAAGTATTCATAGTATGGTGCATGCTACAGGACAAGATGGTCTAAATTTCTTAATGGTTAAGGACTCTTGGACCATCATTCTATTATAAATAAGTGAAGAGTGCTTTCATTTTTTGCACTCCTTGTTGATTTGGCCGAGAGCACTTCTCCTTTCTCCATTTTCTCTTTAAAGTCTTGGACTTTGAAGATATTTGTTGCTTGCCTTCTCTTTTTAAGTCATAATATTGTTTTGACTTAAAGCTTAAGACTTGTAGCTATCATTACATTAAGTTAGTACATTGTTGGTGTCTTAAGGGTTCATCCTCACTCCATCAACATCTAAGCCTCCCCTATAGGACTCAAAGTGCTTCAAAGGTTGTTACCACTTCTTCCTTCTATGTTGTGTTTTAAATCTTTCCTTTACTTGCAAGATGATCCTTGGTGGGTGATAAAATCTTTATGTTATTTATAATAAAACACAAGTCTTCCGTTTGCCATTATTTTGTAGTTTTTGAAACTAAGTTTTAAATAAAACCCAACAGTTTTGTGTTTGTATTTACATGATAATGGCTAGAGGAAATCAAAGAGATGATCAATTTCAAGCTCCCGAAGAATTTACTGACCACTAAATTTCGAAATTCCCTAGGAACTTGAATGCAATAACACGTTTGGGGTATAAAACTAAGTTTAGTCAGTTGGAATGGATGACTTGATCTGGTGTTTTTTAACATACACCTACTTAGACGCAGGTGATGTACCTTTATTTACAAGTCGTGGTTAGGACAGCTTGTTCGGAGTTCAGGAGCCTATTTATAGGGATTTTTTGTTGGAGTTCCTAGCTATAATTGCTTTTGATCCTACTAAGGCTCTTGGTGATAGAACTACCTTTTCTTTTAGACTTGGTGGAGTTAGCAGAGAGTGTAGCTCAATCGAGCTTGCTACTAGAATAGGGATTTACACTGTGGCCGAGACGAGGATCATCCTCTTCCAAGAGTTTCTTAGAGCTTATGTTAAATTACCACCTAGGGATTTCAACAAGAGTCTTTTTGGGATGAACTTACGGGTGGTGGGTTTGTGTTGTTGACTTCAAGATGAAATATGATTTGTTTGACTACTTATCGATAATTGCACCAGTTGATTTCTATCTCTCTCACGTATCACAAAAATCAAGAAAGGGTACCTTCGACCAATCTATTTTTCTTATGGACACTTATTACTGCAGGGAGGCACCTAAACCTCCTAGTTGTTGTAGGTACATATTTTGCATGAAAAGGTCAGTGGGCTTAATGAGGGTAGCCCAACTTGTGGTGGGCATTTCGCCACTAAATTAGGTCAATCTTACTCCTTGTTGACGAGAGAGTTTATATGGACAATATTACGTTATGACATGAGGTGAGTATACAAGTTTTGGAAGCACTGAGGCTTATATTACGTAGTTATGATGACATCTTGAGGATATGGACCCATGATGTGGAACCAATGGATGAGTAGCTTGCAATTGAACTAAAGACATGGACACTAGGGAGGCATAGACCTGCTCGTGAGGGTAGGTACTAGAGCATGAGATTGGTATATATTACCTTGCTCAACATACGGACGAGTGCCTGGATCTTATCGAGGCTAGACATTAGTGGTTTTCTCAACATGGATGAGATTCATTTGTTATCAAGTTTATCAGTATCCTGTCCCTTTTCCTTCACCATACTGACAGCCGAGTGATGCAGCCAACCCATCAGGGACACAACAGTAAGATGACGAGGATAATGAGTGTCTCCAATTATCCTTTGTAGTTTTTTTGCATTTATTACACTTAGTATTTTTATTATTTTTTTGGTATGTTTTGGTTCGTTTAAATTATGATGATTTGTTTTATTTTTAGTTTATGTAATTTTCTTTTGTTTTCCATGTTGATGCTCTTTGATGTTTTAGACTTTTGCAAAATTTCCGCCCTTAGAATGTTGGCAGTAAGTTTAGCCACTAGGACCGAGTGTGATTTTGTCATGAGATATATTTTATGAGAGGCATTGCAACACACAAGTGTGGGGTCACTTACCCACACGAGAGCGGGAACGTTGCTTTATCGAAACCCATTACTTTTACGAGAAATGAGACGAGTATTTAGCCTACAAGAATCTTGTTCTTGTTATTCACTGTTTTGGGATCTACATATTTTCTATTATGGTGTTTTTAGGGATCACTTCGCACATTGATTCCCGATCCAAGAAGAAAAAAGCAGCAAATCCAATTTTATTCTTCCAACATATTTTGGAGCAACATAATTCTCAAGCAACCCACTGTCGTTTCGATCTCTCCACTACTACCCCCGGGGGAGTCTGTTTCTTTTTCTCCGTTTACATTTTATGTGCTTTATTTGTTTATAAATATAATGAGGGAATTTTATGAAATAAGTGTGGGTTAGGGGGTCAAACGAATGAGTACAAGCATATTGATTTGAAAATAAAAAAAATTATTGAAATTTTTAAAATTTTATATAGACTTAAAAAATGGTCTAATTTTTAAATCTCATAAAATTTGAAACACTTTGTTATGTTATTGTGTTTAGACTTAGGTTTTTAGTGCTGTGCAGGAAGATCTGATGCGAGCTTCGATGTTTTGTTATGCCAGTATATATTTTAGTCTATTTGTGGCTTCCCTGTCCTAGTCAAATCATGAGAGAAAAACACAACCTTGCGTAATTTGAGGGACATACTAAGTTTTGCTTTGTGAATAACTAGACCTAATAAAAAGCCTACAGGTGACTAGTTTTTCTCCTGGGTCCTTTCTTTTAAAATAAAGCGAGTCGATTTTCCAAGTTCATCTATTCACTTTTCTTTCTTTTTTAGTCTAGTTATTATACAAAATAAGTAACAACTTAGGAGTGAGATCAATCTCTGACCTTTGGAACTTGATAAGTTCCCCACCCCCTCCCCCCGCGCAGATATTTTATATATCTATTCACCTATTTATAAAAGCATAGATGGATGGGAAAAAATATCAATTAAAAGGTTTTCATAGAAAGTCATGGGTCCCATTAGTGGCCGTAGGGATTCCGAGTACTCCAGTGAATCTCTTAGAAAGTTACGAGCTATAACATGAATATAAAGTTAATATTATTTGTTTGCTTGTTATTTTTAAAAGTTGAAATACTTAGAAAATAGAAAAACTTGTGAAAAAAGAGAAAAAGTTCCAAAAAAAAAGTTTCAATAAAAAAAATGTAGTTGTATTCTAGGATAATTATATTATATAGTAGTTTTTCTTATTAAAGTTGAGTCATTTGGAATTTGACATTAACTTGTGAGACGGGGGGATGGGCTTAAATAAATGGGTAAAGGTGTTAGGAATATCAAAAATGAATGTTGTTCAAAATGAAAGGAAAATATTTATGAGAATTGTAACTATCTAGAGTTCGGGAGTACATATGAATCAATAGAGACAAACACACACATTGCGGTTTTGAAGTAAATGATGAGCTCAAAATGGATTTTCTTGTGCGATTTTGGTGCTTAAGCTTTTAATGTGATAATATAATGATAATTAATTTAGTTCTGCTTGGGGTACGAAAAAAACTAGTGTGGGATAGTTTCATAACGTCTATTTTATATACACATTTCCAACGTTTTATTAGTTTATACTATGTTTTTGTATTATTTGGAAATATTTTACAGATGTAATATGTTGCTAGAGCAAAAAGAAAAAAAGTAAACTACTAGAAAACGGAGTTGCAATGCAAAAATAAGGAATGATGTTGAATTAAGCTTCGATGCCTTGTGCTGAAAGTTTATGGCCCATGTAGTTGGTCCAGTGGAATACAACCTTTGAATGATCTATGCCTTGCGTAGATCAACTTACACTCCACGTAGATCGTCGTAGGTATAAATTTGATAAAATATCCATTTATCTTTAGCCAAAGGGAGATCAAGATTTCTAATCATCCTTGGAAAACAAGTAACACCTATATCTGCCGTTTTGAGGGTCTAGAAGGCCGCTGGAGGGCCGTTAAGCTAATTTGAACAAAGATCTAATGGATTAGATAACCGATTCATGCCGAGAATCATTTCGTTTATTGTTCCGACCACTATTAGCATTTGGTTATGATTTTCATATGTTTTAATTTTTATTTAGGACATCAAAACCCTATTTCTTTGTGTTACACTAGATCAATCATTTAGATGATGGATTAATTTGCTATTCTGAGTATTTATTCTTATTTATTTTATTATGTTTGCTTCATAAAAGATCCTCACGCATATGTCAAAGTTTGAGTCTTTTATATTTATTTTTTAGTATTATTGGGATTAGATGATCACTCAATCTTGATGTGCTTGAACCATATGAATTTATGAACGTTAGATTTTTATGACTAGGATTTTTACCATAAACCAAGGACTAAATAGAAATTTTGGTAACTTTAATTTGTGAGCTTATATGTAATGACCATTCATATATATAATTGGCATTATGAACATTAATGTTAGTTTATTATTCAATTCTTGCATAATTCAAACTAAACACTTATTTGCGTGATTATTTGTTCACTTGATCACTGAGTAAATAGCTTTATTAAAATTAAAGGATTAGTAATATGATCACTATGCTAGTCATTGGTGAATGATGAATAAATATTTATTGCACTTAGTAGTTAGTCAGTATGAGATGAAATCCAATCTAAAATCAAAGTACCTAAACTGATTTGTTTCCATTCAGTTTATCTAGTTAGTTTATATGTTGATTTAATTGAGATTTAATTATTTAAAACTCCTTTTTAATGTTTTTGTGTGCTTAGTTTAATCTATAATCAAACATCATAATACTAATTCACTACCGTTCCCCAAGTGTTCCACATTTGGTCTTACCACATCTATACTATTGCACGACTAGGTTCACTGTCTTGTGTGTGTATTAGTTCGGTTGCGAATAAAATTGATTTTATAAATTTAAAACTTGAGCAATTAATATGCATATATATATATATATATATATATATATATATATATATATACATATATATATATATACACACACACACACATATATATATATACATACATACATATATATATATATATATATATATATATATATATATATATATATACGGATAATAAAGCACGAAGAAAACAAAAGATAACATACATGTGATCGCATCTGATGAAACTCTGACGTCCCTTGATTGAGGCTACAATGCTCGGCTCCTCGCTGTTAGGGCTTTCGCCCTGCCCTCACGACCGTCAGTAATCCTCAAAGTAACTGGAGCAAGTGCACTCACTACTCCACCCCATCAACCTCGGACAATCGACCTTCTTGTGGCCCACTTGGTTGCAGTGAAAACACATTGGAACAAATCCACAGGGGTAATCCCTATTGAAATGACCTATCAAACTACAACTAAATCACCCCCTTCCTGTCTGCCGTCATCCACCCTCACAGGCCCTCCCACACTTGTCAGAACGGCCTAAACCTAATTGCCTCCCTAACGCGAATATTGAGTCTTGGGCCTTTTCGCTTGGCCCACTGCGATCTAGATCTGATTTGGCTTCCTCTTCCTAAGATGCTCCAAATCAATCTCCTGCTCTCAGGCTCTATCTATCATGTCATATAATGTCCGACAAGCTGAAAACCTAACAAACTCTCGAATATCGTCTCGCAACATAACATGTTACCTTGTCTTCTTCATCTCCTCGTCGATGGCATACTGCAGAACCAAAAGATATCTATCCCTAAACTTGGAAGTGATGTCCACCACAGTCTTAGTCGTCCTGAAAAGGTCCTGAAACTCCCTTCCCAACTGTTTCATCTCAATTTTTGGGGGGAAACTCCACCCTAAACCATGTAACAAACTCATCTCAAGTCATCGTCTCACTTGATTCGCCTCCCAATGGGAAGTGTGCCTCATTCCACCAATCTCGAGCTCTACCTTTCAGAAGGTAGGAAGCAAATCTCCCCATCGAGCCCTCGGGGTAGAATGTCGTCCGGAAAGCTTTCACTATGTTTGCTAACCACCTCCTACTAGCAATGGGGTCCTTCTCCCCAAAGAACTGAGGAGCTATACAAGCATGGAACTCGTGGAAAGAAAGAATGCGAGCTCCCACAATGGCCATAATCTTAGTGTGAAACACGCTCAGATGCTCATCCAAAATCTCTATGATCCCTTCTTTGACCGAACCGAAGATTACGGGAGTCTGCTCCAATATATTGTGGGTGATCTCTGACGAGATGAACTCCTGCATCCGCTCATCAAACGGGTCAGTGCCAACACATGATCCCGAATCAGATCCTCCGCTACAAGTGCTAATCAACATAATGAAAAGCAACCATACAATAATCAGAACATACCCAAGAATACTCATCCACAGGCTTCCTAGATTCTCCGTGACTCCCTCGCTTCGAATATTGATGTTTGGCTTTCAGTAGTACGGACCTAATACTACCTTTCACACCTATCCATACTTTCTTCAAGTGTTATCTCGAATCCTCCAAGTCATATTCTCAAATTAGTACTCAAAGTACTTGCTAATCAGCTCAACCAAACCCACTTAAGCACTTCCTTGGTTCTTCTAGGTTCCATCCTCAACCTATCATCAACTACTGAAGAACTCCCACTAATATCAGCTAACTACTTCATGAACATAATTGCATGCCACAAATCTAAGATTATCCTTCGAGGAATAGACTCAATCCTAGAACGGTTAGACTTAAACGAGAGCTATGCAATAGAGTCAAATCGATCACACTGAGATTATTTAACCTTTTCAATATGTGACTTGACATATTCACTAAATAGTTACCACACATCGCTAAGCGCTCCACAAAGCATAGAGAAAGCAACATTCATGAAACAATGCTCCAAGCCATAGAACAAACAAAGGACATCCCAAACTTACTTACTACTATCCATGCTAGGGTAGAGTTTTTTATACACAATACAAGATAAAATACACCGTCGAATAAAAAATTCTACCCTAGGACAACAAACAAACAAGGAACAAGAAATAAGGCCAAATTAGTCATTTTAGGGCTATATGATCCTAGTCGTATAAATTTTTTAAAGCATACAATTAGCAATTACTATTACCAATACATATTCCCAATCATAGCATCCAATGCTTCTTATGCTACAAAGCATCACGTATCAAGTCGATCTATCATGCAATTACTGAAGGTATCCCCAACCTTATCCTAACATGCAAAAAATTCATATCATATAGCATATCAACATGTATGGGTATTCTGGGAATCACATACTTGAGCTTGTCTGATTGCACACATCACACCCCTTTTCTTTACAAAAGTATTTTTAGAAATTTGATTACATTTAAAAGGTTACCAACTCCTCAGTTTGAGTTCGGTAACGCCTAAGAGTGTGCCTGAATCCCTCAAACCAAGGCTTTGATACCAACTTGTAACATCCCAAAAATTCTAACGTAAAAAATTCATTTTTATTCAATCAGAAACACCAATAACCATAAACCCGTAAGCACAAAGCTTAGTGATTTCCCCAAAATACCACATAACATACATAGCATTAGGTCTAGCCCACATTTTGGGCCCATTCCACCATAATAGGCCCAACCCATCCAAGCCAATGGGTCCACCCCAACATACATATACAAGAGTCACAGTGATAGCTTACATCCTACATTAACATACAATGGGCGTAGCCCTTCCTGATCCATGGGCCTACCCGAACATACAAATGAGCCTAGCCCATCATACAATGGGATTAGCCCAACATACCATGCAAGAGTCAGAAAGACAATTAGCATTGTAGATCCTAATGGGTCGCCATTGGTGCCTTCCACCCATGAGTATAGTGAGGAGACTAACCTTAATCCAAGCTAATCGAACACACGTGTGGCTGCTACCGGAATCCTCACACTGATCACTGATGGGTTTTGAGCATTACATCAATCCTATGGTGCACATGCAAACCCTAAAGCTTTGTATCTATTTTATCTATTTATACATGAAATAATCCTCCAAAACTCATAAACCCTAGATCTAGCATATTATAATTGAAATTAACATATGAATAGGGTTAGTAATATTACCTGGATTGCTATGTAGCAATAACAATCCCAAACCTTCTTGATCTTGACTTCTGAAAGCCTAGTGCCTCAAATGTTGCACCTCTAATGGATTCAAAAACACCACTAGCAACAATATGACTTAGGAGAGGGAGGAGGAGGCACAAAATTCGTCCAAGGTACTCTTGATAGGATTAGGCACGGATTTTGGTGGCCTTAAGGGTTACTTTTATAGTTAGGCTTCTATGGTTATCAACTAGGAAACCCTAATCCAGTTGCTTATTCCTTAGGCAGCCTAAAGATCCTTCCAGAAGGCCCCTTGGACGATTTCTATATGGACTCTCATATATAATTTGTCCACTGCTTTCTCATGGATCCTAAGCCCAACTTTGCAACTATCTTATAATTACAGTATCGGTCCCCTTTATTTAATTAATCTCTTTTGACAACAAAATTAATTATAAATTAATTCTTGATCAATATTAATTAAACAATATGATTTCTCTTTAAATATATTATTCAGATAATATATTAATAAATCATAATTAATCCTATTTCTTCTTAATTCATCCTATCAGTTGCTATGGTGAAGGCAACCCAAAAGGACCAAGCTCATAATCGAGTCAAGTTCATACCAAAATAGTTATGAGCTCAGACACCTAATCCAACAATCACAACCAAAATATCCCTAATCAATAAATAAGGTGATTTCCCAAAATCCAAGGTCCAAACCGTATCCTGTTCTTCCAATGGGTAAAAGACCATTTTACCCTTCCCATATTTGATCCAATAACCCATGTCCTAAACTCCAAAAGACCCAAGGCCTAAAAGAATATCTCTGGTGTACCCTCCGCATACCTAATTCGTACGGCCCACTAAAGCATAAGGTACAACTCGCAAAAGCTAAAGGACGAGGACTTCATGTATTATGTTGAGCGTACGCATACGTACGCCAACGTACTCATCAGGTGACCAAACTTCATATTAAGCACTTAATGCTTAAGACCAACACGTCCAAACTCAATTCTAACCTCTAAATAAAGTCTTAACCCATAAAGTTGCCAACTTTACTCCTTTTCATGTCTTAATGGGACCCAAAACCCGTTTTTATCCTTCTAAACCCATAATATGAAAATTAACTTTAGCATGACTCATCAAAACCCATCAAGTTAGAAATGCTCAGATCTAACATTCTAAGCTCATGTAGTATCTCATACTCACATGTATGACTCAAAGGACCACAATAAACCCAAAACAAGCCCTAGATTAGATCTAACATATAGAGTCATCAAGTTATAAACTTTATACCTCCTGGAAGTTGATGAAGATGATTAGAGCTTGGATCCACAAGCTCCAACCAAGCAATGCTTCTTACAATATGTCTTCTTCTCAAATGTTCACCAAGAAAACACTCCAAGGCTTGAAATTTGCAAAAGAGATGCTAGTGTTTTAAGTTTAGGGTTAAATGGGATGGAGGTTGAAGATAATAGGGTTTGAGAATGTGTTAAGGCCTATAAATTAGGTCCAAGACCCTAAATTAGGGTTTGAGACTGAGTCGCTAAAGCCCATTGTACATCTGCTACGCCCAGCAGTCGCGAAGCAGCCTTTACGATTACCCAACCATGTACACCCAGCATAATTCCTTGTATGCCCAACATATACGGCATGCTCCTTACCAATCAATCTTTTGATGGCCATAACTTTTATGTCCTAACTCCGTTTTCGATGACCATTATATCCACAGAACGGTAATGAGGAGCTTTACAACCCCATCTAATCACTTTTGAATTAAAACACCTCGAACTAAAATCCTTAATCAATGAAAGACCCAAACCATCACTTTTACCATTATACCCTCAGGCTCTGAAGTGCAAACCGAACTCTTGATACCCACTACCTACCTTATCCACGACCAAATGGGTCTAAACCTTTTTTCCTAATGCCAAAAACCTTATGATAATTGATCATCGGTTCATGTCCCCAAATTATGATGAGATTGAGAATAGGGTGTTACACCAAAATTGGACCCTGAAGATTTGCTTGAAGGAGGTGGTAAGTCAAAATCGCAAGCTGAAGATTTGCTTACTACTCAGTTGGGTTTGTTTTATTTGGCATAATTTTTTACAAGATATAATTTGATGTATATTAGAACTAGACTTGTTATGGATCAATGATAAGGAATTTTTGGTTTTTGGCAAAATCAAAACCTTTCATCTTCCTCCCTCCTCCTCCATCGTTAAAATGTTGCTTCACATCTCAATTTTCACCGAGGTCAATATCCTTCACAATTAAAGTTGTCATTTTACAGTAATAGAACAATAAAGAAGATCAGTTTGTAGAAAGAGAAAGTAGTTGAAGTTGATACATGGAGCAATCGAAGATATTGGATTGCAGAAGTTGACAAAGTCTTCGTTTGAAGAAGGTGATACACTCGAACTACGCTTTTCTAGTTTATATACCTGTGATTTTGACTTTTACCATCTTATTTTGACTTTGAAATGGAAAATACATAAATGGAACAAAGAAACTGGCTACTAATGGTAGAGGTTCTAAAAAGGCATGTCACTAATAACGTTTGTTCCCTTAAAAGGTACTTAAGGGACTGAATGGGCAAATGTGCACAACATTGTAGGGCTATTGTGTCATTTTCCCTTAGTTTTTTAACTTATATATACATAATTTTTGTAATCGGGTTTAATAATAAAACATAAAGAATTTTTCAATTCTCAAAATTATTAGCATATGTTATTCATATGGTTAATGGATCCTTCGTTGTATCTTGGTTATGTTCATGTAGCCATCTCAAGCCCACGAGGTCTAACCATATGTTTACTTGTTGTCTAATTACTAGACCCGTACGAGCCATTGCTCTTAATTAAACGAGTCTAAACAAGACCAAACATGAGTCAAGCATTCTGTGATTGCGGAAAACAAATAAAGCATCCTATCTTTGCGACAAACAAATCAAATTATCATGTATTTGCGACATATGATCTAGGAAGTGATAGAACCCCTCTATGTACAGATTTGGTGTCATGAATTATCCAAGTATAGTGTGTGTACGTCCATCTTGGATTGCCATATATAACTCAATTATATGATATCTAAGTGGAAGTTTTAATTGATTGGGTCATGGTAGGAGATTGAAAATTTTTGGTTTTTTTGTTCTCAATTATTTGATTAGAGAGATATGTATTTTGTTATGTAAGGACATAAAGTTAATGTGTTATCATGTTTTTGCCTCACAACTGTTGTGATCTTAATAATTAATAATAAAAGATTAAGCATTGTGAAAATTAAATTGGACTATAGAATTAAAATTCTACATACTTTTTTTAGAAAAATAAAGAAATTATGTATTTTATTTTAAGTTAAATGGTTTAATTATTAAATTAAAAAGTACATATGCGTTTGTAAACATAATTTTTTTATCATTAAGTAATTTCATGCTAATTAAAAAAATAGTTCATTGCATAAAAATCCCTATTATGTAATTAAGTACGTATTGTCTTTTAGATTTTTTTTTTTTTTTTTTTTTGAAACTATGGATTCGTTTATTATAAAAAAAAAAGTTTTTTATTTTTCATTTTTCGGTTTTATTTCTTAAAAAAATAAAATGAGTTTTTATTTTTAGTTTTCATTAGAAATGTTTTTAGTTAAACTAATTGACTTTTCATTTTTTTTATTTTTAAAATGTTATGAAATTTGTTTGGATACGTATGTTTTCTCGATTTTTATTTATTTATTTATTTTTAATTTTAATCTAACATGCACACCCAAACCCAACTCCAAAACCCCACACATACCTACCCCTACTCTCCCTCCCTCACATTCACAAAAACCACCTACCACCGGTCCTAACCCACTCCCTACCATTATCACCCATATAAACCACCCATCCACCAATAATCCCCACCTGACACCTATTCATCACACATATAAGTAGGATGAGAGGTCTGGAGTAGGAGTCAGGTAGGGTGCGTAGGTAGGTTAGTTGGGGTAAGGTAGGATAGGATGCAGTGTCATGGATGGGTTGGCTATGGTAGAGTATTATATGGTACGCAGTGGAGGTAAGTGTGGTAGTGGAAAGATTTTATTTAGTAAGTTTGGGGGTAGTGGGTGCACTAGGGTGGGATTAGGATAGGATATGGCTGTGAACGTATGGTATATGTGTTGGATTACGGTGTCTAAGCTCATAACTAAACTGATATAAACTTGGAAATAGAAACAAAGTATTTGGAGAGAGAGAGAGAGAGTGGGTGAGAGAGAGAAAAAAAAATAAATATATTATGTGATTAATATATAAATTGGAAATAGATCATTAATATGTTAATCTGTTATGTGATTAATAAATTAACATGAGATCAATAGTTAGATAATTGATTTGTTAACTTATATGGTTAATAAATTAATAGGAAATCAGTTAGAATTAATTAATTATTTATCAGAATTAATATGAAATTAATATGGGATTAATAAAAATTAATTTAAATGTGCAATTGGTTAATTGTAATTATTCAATAGTTGCCCAAAAGAAGCAATTCGATAACCATCCATGATATGAACGACTTTGGACGGGTTGCTCGGATTTATGGAAGCCTTCTTGTAGCATAAAAAGAAAGGATTTGAATTAGGATTAAATCTATTATTTAATCAATTCAATTTTTTTGTTTTTTCTTCAAGTGACCTAAACTATAAAAAAGACTCATTGCCTTATCATTTTTGTTCATGACATTCCTAAGAAGCATATGAGCGAAATTTCTATCTCTCCCCTCTTTTTTCTTATCATTCTAGGCTTTTTAGGGTTTTAGGTACAAACCATTAGAGACACTCAACTTTTGATGCTTGCTTTCCAAGGTTTTCAAGAAGGATATTGGTCTGATTGTTTGCTATAATATTCAAGAGGTATGTAAACACTAACTCTATGTAAATTTTAATTATCATAGAGTTCCCTTAGGGATCTTGATGTTCATAGTTTATTGTTATCAATAGAGAAAAACATATATCTAAATAGTTGAATGTGAATTTAAGAGTTAAGTATTTTTCCTCATCATGCAAAGATTTATAACCTATGAAACCCATCAATGTTATCAGAGCTATAGTTTTCTAGTTAATTGTGCATAAGAGCGAATAGATCAAAATTAGGTTTAATAGAAATTAAATACTAAGGGATTAAAATTTCGACTTAGCTAGGGTTTCTTGAAACCGTAGCCTCCACCCCTTAAACTTCGAAAATGGCTAGGGTTCCTTAGGGTTTTCTACTTTCATTAATTATTATTTTAAAAGCCTTAAAATGGAATAATTAAAATTAGATAACCGAAGCCCTATTTTCGAAAATTACATAGCTTTATGGATTAGGATTAAAGTTAAATTATTTAATTAATTATTGAATATAAAATAATTATTTAATCCCTAAATGATTTAAATTAATGTAATTAAAGGTTAACTAAAAAATAAATATTAAATAATAAATGGTTTAAATTTAATTAAATTAAAAGTTTAATTTAGATAATTAATAATTAAACCTTGTATTTTGAAAAGTTTTAAAATGCACCATATATATATATATATATATATATATATATATATATATATATATATATATATATATATATATATATATATATATAGAGAGAGAGAGAGAGAGAGAGCTAGGTTCAAATGTTTTTGACAACTATTGTGTGACTGAATGCACCAATAGGAATTGAGGAATAATTAAATAATTAAAAAAATTGAATAAGGGTAATTATGTAACTTTAGAATGATAATTAAAATAAAATCCCTTAATTAATGGGAATTACCATAAAATTCTCTTTGACCAACTACTTAACCCTAGCCCTAAATCTAACTCAACATCGTTTCTAATCCATGGCTTCTTCTTCTTCTTCTACAATCAATCATCAAGATTCAAAACTCATTACCAGGTAATTATCCTTCTCCAATCAATTATTAAGATTTTCTTTCTTTTAATAAACTCATTTTTTTTCTTTAATCGATCAATCATCATCGGTGATGATGGTGGTGGAGGGAACTTGTCACAAGAATTGATGGAAAACACGTGTAGCCTCTTCCTCGTCTCCTCCGCTACTTATAAAATGGTTCGATTATGTTTCAGGCAGTCATGGCCAACACAACTTCCCCTTATGTCCTCTAAGTCCTCAATCTCTCCCTCTTATAAGTTATCTCGTCTCACGGTTGGCTTCTTCTACTACTCCGCTTCTTCACACGACTAAACCCTTGTAACTGAAGATGAAAAGGGCGATGCCACCAAATAATTTCAATCCCAGGTACTTTTAATTTTTTTTTAGGCTAGTAATTCAAATTGACATCTGATACTAGTGCACATAATCTCAAAAGTACTTAACTTTTGATTGTGAATTATGTTTTCCAGATTTCAAAACCCAATTTTGATTGCCAAAACTTAACCTAGTATATATGGAAGAAATTAAGTCACTTACAGTTTTGGAATTTCTCAGATTCAATATTTGCACAAACAGTGTAATGCTACTATTATGTTTTAATCAATCATCTGTAATTTCCTTTATCAAGTTTAGGTTTTCCCAGAGTTTGGCTACAAATTCAGTCGAGTACTTGATCTTTTTCAAAGGATGGAAAAAATTTATTAAGGTTTTATCAAGACCTAAAAATACATGTTTTTATCTAAAACCATGTCTTGATTGATTCGATCTACCTCACTCAAAATTCAAAAGTGGGCTCCTGTGTGGTTGGTGTGCCACTTCAAGTCTATTGTTGATCTGATAAAGAAGGCTTTAGTTTGAGGAAGGCTACAAATTCTTTAAGAATATTTAAAACCATTCTGCAAGAATAGTTTATTCTATAAGAATATTTTTGTTGTATTCTGAAAGAATTGCAATTAATTATTTGTATGCTTAAGGTGCAGTTGTTAGGATGATGCAGGAATGATGAGGAAACTTATGAAAAAAAGATATATGATACTTCATTCTCAAAGAATGAAGAAAAACAACAATATTCTTTCAGAATTTCAAGATTCAACATCCAAAAACAGCAATATTCTTTCAGAATTCAAAAATTCAAGAAGAAAACATGGCACACGATAGTATTCTAGTGGAATGTTGTTATTTTTTTTAAGAATGTTATTCATTTTTGTTTATATTCTTTTAGAATTTTTATAACTATATTAAAATGTATAAGACTTTTAGTCTGTAAGAATATGTATGAATTTGTATTTAAGTTCGGATGTATAAGAATATATTAGAATGTTTGTTATTTGAACATCTTATTCATGAATTTTGTTTTTCTTCAGTAATATTCTGTTAGAATAAAATTCTGAAAGAGTATCATTCTAACAAAAAAAATATTCTGATAGAATAAAATCGGTAAAAATTGTAATTAAATTAATTAAAAAATTTAGATTTTTTTAAATTAGGAGAATTAATCATCCTTAAAAATCCGAAAATTTCCTTTTATAAATGTAGTTAATTGTCCAAAATACCTTTTTGATAAAAATTGTGTGATTATATGATACAGGCTACCCTATTGTAATATCATAGACCCTCATATCATAATTGTTGATTCTATTCATCCGATGGTCCAGATCTGTGCATTCTGGCACACAATAGTTACTAGAAACAATATAACCTAACCCTATATATATATATATATATATATATATATATATATATATATATATATATATATAGTGTTAGATTATTTTGTTTCTTACATCTATTGTGTGGCAGAATGCATAGATCTAGACCATCAGATGTAATATAATCAATAGTCATGATCTGAGAGTCTATGAGATTACAATGGAATAGCATGTACCATATAATCACACAAATTTCAGCATACGGGTATTTTGGACAATTAACTATATTTAAAAAAGGAAAATTTTGAGTTTTTAGGGATAATTAATTTTCCTAATGTTAAAAATCTGGATTTTTTTATGTTAATTCTAATGTAATTTGTAAACATAATCGATTTTATTCTGTTAGAATGTTTTTTTGTTAGAATGATGTTCTTTTAGAATTTTGTTCTATTAGAATATTATGGAAGAATAACATAATTCTTGAATCCCCGGTTGAAGAATATCAATATTCTAATATATTCTTATACATTCAAACTTAAATTCAAATTCTTACAGATTCTAACAGACTAATAGTCTTCTACATTTTAATATAATTATACATATTCTAAAAGAATATCAACAAAATGAATAAAATTCTTAAAAAATAATAACATTGTTAAATTGCGAGTGTGATCAATCTTTTATTCATTCTTCAAGTTATTCCTATCATGTCTTCAACCCATTATTAGAGCCATTCCTATCACAAATACAAAAAAAAATGAAGAACGGTTAAAAGCATGTTACTTGCAATTCCTCTCACTTTATATATTATGGCAGAATACATATAATATGATAGAATCCATATAATACATTCTGACAAAGTGCATAAAATACATTCTAACAGAATACATAGAATACATTATGCTAGTTATAGCTTTAATCACCACTATAAATAATTAAAAGCATGTTACTTTCAACATGCAATTGTATTTCTAGATGATGAAACTTAACAAAACAAAAAATTGCAATTTATCATCAAGATTCCCCCAACAAAACTTTTCCCGACAATATGACAGGGAAACAGTGGTAATTCTTCAAAAATATACTTGTTTTTTTTAACTCGATTCCAAGTCTTTCTCTAGTATGATCAATATTTGATTCGTTCTTGAAGGCATTCTGAAAGAATAACATGCATTACTTATTATTACCAGTTAAGCAAATATACTTGTCAACAAACATTCTTAAAGACATTCTGACAGAATGCATTTATACAAATAAATTCTGACAGTATACATCACAAAATACACTTAAATCATATTATTTTCTTCTATATGATAAAAATAAATCACAAAATGTTTTTACTTTTCCTATCTGGACAATAAGGATATTGAAATCTAATTTTTTCAGAATAATAGGCATCAAATTGATGAGTGTTACTAATTTCATTCTAAAAGAATATTGTGTTTTTTCATTCTATATGAATTTGCTGGTTTAAAATAATATTCATTATAAATTGTATTGGTAGAATACCAAACTTTTGATGAGTTCCCTTTAAGAAAAAGGCCTAAACATGTCCTGAGTGAAGAAACGTGATAGGACAGCAAGAAAAAAAAATCATTATTTATAACCAAATACATCATAAACATGACTTATTATGGAGATCCCAATTCATTGCTATACAATTAAGTAACACCATTAACCAAGTTAAAATTCTCTTTGGGATTCTTCAAGAATTTGAACATCAAATTCTTTTTCAGACATTTTCACAAACATCTGTTGTGCAACATATATAGATAACAGATAATCAAAGCTCAATTATAAAGAAACAAGGGTAATTTAATTTGAACAAATATACATCACCTAATTTATAGTTTGTAACATGTATAGTGCAAAATAATAAACAAATTAAGGGAAAACATTTTTTACCTGGTAAAAGTTTAGAAACGAGAAACCAGGATGATTCGACTCAATCAAAAAAGACAGTAAATCAATATGAGTGTTGGTTGAAGGTGATAGATGCCAGGTTGAAGAATTAATCGTTGTCGAGTGATTGGATGGCTGCTGTTGGGTGGAGATCGTCGGATGCAAATAGGAGTACAGTGGTAGAAATCAGGCAAAAAATATGAAAAGGCGGAGAATTGTGATCGGGGGCGTCCATACCATACAATGCCGATCAGCGAACAATAAGATGGATCTAAAGAGGGAAACAAGCCCGATGTAGCAAAGAACAATGGCCGACGGTGGCGCTAGTAGCCAAGGCGAAGAAGGAAGACAACGATGGTGGTGGAGTCGTCTAGTTTTTGCGCCGGTGGTGTAGTCGTGTTATGCCGCTTGTAAAACAGCCAACTTACTTGATTTCTTTTTGTATTACAATTGATGTACAATTGGGTGAAGAAGAAGAACAATCATGTGATATAAGAGAAATATTAGGTCAATGTATTTATTCTGTTTCCTTAAGCGTAGAGACTTTATTAAATGATACCATTAATTGAAAGTGCAAAAAACCGAAAATACCCTTTCTTATTTAATTAATTATTTAATTCCTTTCTAATTTATGATTTCATTTAGGAACACAGTACTTGCTACAAACATTTAAACCTAGCTCTCTCTCTCTCTCTGTGTGTGTATATATATATATATATATATATATATATATATATATATATATATATATATATATATATATACTAGTGGTATACCCGTGTAAAGCAAGCGACGATGAATAGTTTTTTCGACGATAAGTTTCTTTTAGGGTAAATGACACAAAAACACTATTTTTACACAGTAATTCGATTTTGACACCGTGTTTTTTTGTGTCAATTTTGACACTGTGTTTTTCAATTTGTTACAATTCTGACCACTTGACCGGTTAACCAGGTTACATGCTGACGTGGCATGTTGACGTGTTAGTTTTGATGACGTGGCATGCTGACATTATATGCTGATGTGTCAAAATTGATTTTTTTCCACAAAAAACACTAAGTTTAATTTTTTTTTTGAATTTTGACACTGTGTTTTTTTTGTTCCAATCGAACATCATTTATCAAACTTTGTTCAATTTTGTCTATTTTCCATTTGAAACCGTATAAATATATTTTTTTTATTACATTTTAAACCGTATAAACATAATTTTTTCGTTTAAAAACCACATTTTTATTTAAATACAAGGTGTTTTTTTTTTCTTACATTCAAAGCATTAGTTATATCAAGAGAATCAAACTAACCATAAGCTTCTAATAAGATGTAAAAATTTGATGGGTTGCAAACTTGATATCCGAGTTTTGATCGACTACATACCTCCAAACACATTTTAAAGTTGCATATTTAATATAACATACAATTTTTATATAACTAATACATATTTATACATAAAAATATTATTTGAGTGTTCAAAAAATTTTATTTATACAAAACTATGGTTTTTAAATGAAAAAAAAAACATATTTATACGGTTTAAATGCATTAAAAAAATATTTATACGGTTTCAAATAGAAAATTGTCAACATTGAACAAAATTGGAAAAAATGATGTTCAATTTGGAACAAAAAAACATAGTGTTAAAGTTGAAAGAAAAAATTAAACTTAGTGTCAAAATCGAAAAAAATGAAAACTTAGTGTTTTTTGTGAGACAAAAATTTAATTTCGACACGTTAGCATATCATGTCAGCATGCCACGTCATCAAAACTGACATGTCATCATACCACGTCAGCATGCAACCTGGTTAACCGGTCAAGTGGTCAGAATTCTAACAAATTGGAAAACACAGTGTCAAAATTGACACAAAAAAACACGGTGTCAAAATCGAATTTCTGTATAAAAAAAAATGTTTTTTATGTCATTTACCCTTTCTTTTACAAACATGTTATTGTCCAATTAAAACTAATTTATATCCCAAAAATTAAGGAATTGACTTATTTTAATTTTAAGTTTGGAATTATCGTCAGCACAAATAAAAGGGAAATTCTTATAAAGAAATATAATCAATTGTTGTTTTATGCATTAGATATTGTTTGGACTACTTAAAGTATAATATTATTTTGTTGGTGGATTGTTATATTTTTATCTTAAAAATTTGGATGTCTTAAATTTATTGTTTATCTTAGTTTAAAAGTTTGGACTACTTAAAGTATAATATTATTTTGTTGGTGGGTTGTTGTATTTTTATCTTAAAATTTTGGATGCCTTAAAATTATATTATTATTATATTCAATAAATTTCTAGTGTATATGGACTGTGGAGATGGTGTGATGAACATTTGATAGCATAGGCGATTGTTGTGTCAAATATCGCCAAACATTGTGTTAAATGGTGAAATGCCTTCATTTTTTATATTTTTTAAATTATGAGCGAGGGAGTTAAATATATACATAAAAAAATTGATGTAAATGGTTAAACAATATAAAAGTTGAACATAAAGAAGAAAACTCTATGCCGGGTGACATAAAAGCTTTGGCACATTTGTTTGCTTGCACTCTTTTTGCATATTTCTGCATGTTTAATCGATAAAAACGAAAATTTTTGTCAAATTTAAGGGTTTTAATGAACCAGAGAAAAATGTAAAAGCCTAACAAATGTGCCTAACTTATATTGTTTTGTATATTTTTAATTGAGTAAGTTGAGTGAGTTAGGAAAAATGTTATTTCAATGTGTTGTGGGTTGGAAAAGATGGAAAAAACAGGAGAGCGAAAATCTAATATAAAGCTGATGTGGTAGTGGGTAGGGAGGAACCACTCCTTCCTCCCAAATGATCTGGAAATTTAAAAAAGGGCAAAATTATAAAAAAAAAAGTTGCAAAAATGAACCAGAAATATGCCAAAAGATCAAACCGAATATTTCTACTTAAACATAAGGTTGGGACAAAACTCTAAAGACAATAAAAATACAATTAACCTTTTATCTCTTAAAATGTGTTAGGTATAGGTCTTGAATTACACTGTCAACATTTTTTGGATTCATATCATGTAATTTTCATAAGTGGAAATGCATGTCTCATTTTAAATGACACTTATATTTGAATTGCTTATATGCTTTTGCATTGTTGACTTTTTAATGGCATTTATGTTGAGTATTTTTAGATATTGAAACTGATTTGACATATTTGGTTATTTAGGGAAGTCTTTTTAGGGTTAATCATTTTATGATTCCCTACAGTGCCTTTATAGTAGAAGTTTTTAATTGAGCTCTTCTAAGGCATGGGTTTTATATTAGGCATAGATTTTATATTTATGGCATATATTTATTGTTCTCTATAAATAATCATTAGGTTAGCTTTTGGTAGAAGCTTTTTGACCAGATTAGGGTTTTCTCTGTACGTTCATCTCATAATAAATATACATGAAAAACCTTTATCAGATTACTTGTATATGTTGGTGATTGATTCTTGATTGTTCTCGATATTCCACATTCTTCATCTCGGATTTATTCATAACAAGTGGTATCAGAGCGGGTTCTTATAGATCTCAGCGATTATTGCAAGAATCGATCTTGTTTATGGAGAAATTTTATCTTGAATCTCACCTTGTTCTTCAAGTTTTGTAAGTTTTCTGAAAAGAAAAAAGTCTACTACTTCGTTTTATTGCCAAATCTTGTTCAGATATGTTATTTTCTACCCATTCTATCATATGATTTGTTCTTAATTTATGTTTTGGAAGAGAGTCAGAAGAAAAAAATTGTGTTTATTTGAATTTTCATGTTCAGATCTACTTTATCTCTCTAAAATCCATCTCAGATCTCTGTTTTCTCTCTTTAGAAACTATCTTAGATCCGTTTTCTCTCTCTAGAATTCTTATCTGATCTACTTTCTCTCTCTTCAGATTCTGTCGCTTGTTGAAAATCTAATGGTTTCACCAAACTCATTGTTTTTATCTTCTGTTTTCGATCTTGGATTAAAGCTCACTGATCCAAATTTTCTTCTGGGATTAAGATAATATTGGCGTTTGTACAATCAATATGTAGATCGAGATGCTATAGAGATGTAAAATCTCTTTGTTGATGGGGAGATAGATAAGTTCACAAGTTGTAATCAATATGGAAGTTGTGTCTTAGTAAATGATGAAGTTTTGATAGATCAATTTCGTATTATTAAAGCACATTTAGATCTGAAAAATGAACAGCAGTTGGAGTTAGATAGAAAAAGAAAAGAATATGCTATGAGAGAAAGAAAAAGAAAACAATATTCTATGAGAAAAAAAGAAGATGTGCTTGATGTTCTTCAAGAAGTTCATGATGTTCTTCATATTTTTGAAGAAAAAGTGACTCCAGATCTTCTTGTTGAGGGGGAAGTCAAGTGGATCATGTTTTTCAGAAGAGTTACATTCCAAATCTGGTACTTCAGAAGACAAATCTCAAAGAAATTCATCTGAAATCATGAAAGTGAAGACATTTTGTTCTATTGGAACTCAAACGAATGATCTTTTATGTTCTGAAGATGTTTTTGAAGGAATGATTTCTTACAGAAAGCCAATGCTTCAAGAAACTCAGATTTATCAAACTCCAAAATTTTATGTGTTAAAATCTTCTAATGTTCAAATTCAGAATGGTGAAAAGGTTGTTCAGATTCACAATTTGTTTCTGGAACCTAGAAATAAGAAAATGAAAAAAAAAGAACAAGAGTAAAATAATGAAGGTTTTGATACCCAAGGTAAAAGTACCCAATGCTTGTGAAAAAGTTGAGAAAGTTGAAGTCAAGCATGTTCAAATAAATCTTAATTCTCATTTTTCTTCAGATAAAAATGTTAGAAGTTGGAAGCAAGAGAAAAGAGTATTCGGTTGGTTTAATGAAATTTATGGAAAAAAAATTCCAACTAAAAAGAGGTTATTATTTTCAGAGGATAATAGATATTCTTGAAATAAAGGGTTTTGCAAGAAACAAACTTCAATGTTGAATCTTAAATGGGTACTAAAAGTCCCATAAAAAAATTTGTCTTAAAAAAAGGACAAAATATGTTGAAATCTTATGAGATTTAAGTCAAAGATATGATATTGTGTTGAAGAAATCAAATATATTGATTTTTTAAGTGTTGGAATTAACAAAAAGCTGAAAAAGTTGAAAATAGGGTGAAAAGTGACATTTTCTGCATAAAGTAAGCTACCACCGGACACATTTCAGCAAAAAGGGAACAAGCCGTCAGTTCACAGCATTCAGGAGGGTGAGATTCGCGTTTATTGGCAAATGGGGGTTAAATTCACATTTAAAGACAAAATGATTATCACTTTCGGGCTTTGGGTACAAACTGCGACTTCATTAAAACGAAAAGGGTTCTTAGTGGAACTTTGGTCAATTGATTAAATTGGTTCCTGTAAATTGACAATGCTTATGAAACGGAGATGACGAACAAACAAGATGCGAAACTCAATATACAATTGCGAAATATGCGAAAGTAATGAAGTGATAGTTAGTTTCGTTTTCTCGTCGATCCCTATGTTCTTTGAAGCAAAGACAACCAAGACGCGCACCTTACAACCACAAGCGAAACTCACAAGAAGCGAATGGAACCAAACGTTCGTTTGGGTTCGCTTTGGATGTGTAATCAACGGATTCATAACGAAAGGTAGGGAATTGGTTTTGAAGCGAACCTAGCAAATCAAGATGGGAAAGTTCGTCTCTTTCCTCAAGGGATTTATTTTATCAAATCTGACGGGTTTTGAAGATTGCTGGTGATTCTTCTTAACTTTCAAGAATCTCTCCATAGTATTCGTTGAAGATTCAAGGGGAAGTGATGATTATTCAAGGGGTAGTTCGCAATTGGAAGATTATTTTTATTTATGTCGCTTTTAACACTCCATGTGCTGATGAGTCTCACAATTTAGGGGGAGAAATGCCAAGAAGATTGGAAATCGTGATCTTCACCAGTTTCAACATCTAGGGGGAGATTGTTGAGTATTTAAGATATTGAAACTGATTTTTCCTATTTGGTTATTTAGGGAAGCCTTTTTAGGGTTAATCATTTTATGATTCCCTACAGTGTCTTTACAGTAGAAGTTCTTAATCGATCTCTTCTAAGGCATTGGTTTTATATTAGGCATAGATTTTATATTTATGGCATATTTTTATTGTTCCCTATAAATAATCATTAAGTTAGCTTTTGGTAGAAGCTTTTTGACCAAATTAGGGTTTTCTCTATACATTCATCTCATAATTAATATACATAAAAAAACCTTTATCATATTACTTGCATATGTTGGTGATTGATTCCTGATTGTACTTGATATTTCGCATTCGTCATCTCGGATTTATTCCTAACAATTTATGTTTATGTAACTTCAGAAAAGAAAATAGTTATGTGCATCAATTACACTAATGGTTGTTAAATGGTAGTATTAGCAAATATTAAAGCTATTCTTTCTGACAATAGCTATAACTGTATACTTCATATTCTTAAAAGGTACTTCTCATCAAAGTATACCACATTCCTGAAAGTAACAGACTCATGTGCAGCAACATTACAATACCTTACTTATGCTTATAAAGATGAAAGGATAACGAAGTTCAAAATTTTCATATTCATTAAAAATAGAAGTATGTTGATCTAAAGACTTAAAGACTTAAAGACATCTCATTTAATATATATATATATATATATATATATATATATATATATATATATTGTTGGATTAGGTGTCTAAGCCCATAATTATAATTGGTATGTACTTGACCCGAGAGTAGCATGGTCCATTTCGGGTTGCCTTCACCAGAACAAATTGATAGGATGGATATTTGAGAAAGAGGTTATTTGTGATTTATTAATATATTATAAGTATAATATATTAATTGAGAAATCATATTATGTAATTAGTATTGATCAATAATTAATTTGGAATTAATTTAGTGATCAAAAGAGACTAACTAAATTAACGGGGACTGATTATGTAAATCATGATTCATATGGTTTGGGCTATTGATCCATGATTGACTAAGTTTATGTGAGAGTCCATGAAGAGTTAGTCTATATGAGTTATTGGATTATAAGCCTAAGTGTGAGAATTAGGGTTTGCATGACTCTTAGAATTCTACACTATATATGTATTCCCTAAAACTTAAAATCGTGACTTGGGTATTCCATGTAGAGTATAGCCGATTTTTGGTGTGCCTAACCTATCTCTCATTATCCTCCACTTGTTCATGGTGTTTGTGACTTGGTTGAGGCATCACACTTTGGGTGCTAAGCTCTTGAATGTCCAAAACTCTACAAACTACAACAAAGAGGTAATAAATTAACTTGTTCTTATGTTGCAATATTAAATTTGTATGCTAGTTATAGGTTTCACGCTTTGGATGATTTTGTTGCATGTATAACTAGAGAAAACTTAGATCCAAAGCATTAAGGTTGTATGTGCACCATAGGACTGTTATAGTACATAAAACCCAAAAGTGTTATTAGAGCCATGGGTGTTTTCTGTTATATAGATGCATTGGTTGATTGTTCAAAGCAAAAGAAAATAGTTTTTGGAATCTGACAGATGACCACGACATAGTCATAGTTACCACGACGTGGTGGACCATCTGTGTGTAGATTTTCAAGTTTTTGGCCATTTTTGGATTAGGATCATTATCACAAACTGTTTTGGACTATTAAAATTCGTTTTTCTTGTAAGGTAATGATTATCCTCATCCAATTAAAAGATAAATGGTCAAATTATAGAATAATTACTAGATTATATGATAAACTAATTATTTGTATTATTTGATTTATCTTGCTATATGAATTTGACTAGGTCAAATTGGTAAAAGATAAAGTTATATGATTATTTTATAGGTTTAAATTTGATCTAAATGTTTTAAAGGGAGTTACAAAACTTGTCATCAAGTTTTGGAACTCAAAAGTTTTTTTTAAGGAGTTACAAAACTTGCCATCAAGTTTTAGAATCCAAATGGTTTTGAAGAGTTTCAAAACTTGCCCTCAAGTTTTGGAATTTGAAAATTTAATTAAAATGTATTAATTTTGAAATACTGAATTCTAAAACCCTAGTAATTTGAAAAGGTTCAAAAATGCACTTAAAATTTCATTAAAAAGCTTTAATTGTGAAATCTTAAATGTAGAACCTTGATGTTTTGAATAGTTCAAATTACACCCTTATGGAGTTTGTTAAATTAATTAAGTGTTTAGTTAAAAGAGAGAATTAATAAATCCATAATAATATGGTTTAAATTTAATTAAATTAAAAGTCTAATTTATAGTTTAAACCTCCTAGTATTTTTAATGTAAAAAATACACCTTTATACTATATAAAATGAAAATTTTAATATATTATATATGTATAAGTTTAAAGTCAGTCTTACTGTTACTATACCTCATTCACGAAGCTGGTCTATAAGGGGTGTTCAAGGAAGCGGCCTGTAAAATGACCGCCATTGGGTATCCATTCTTACCCACCGCACTCTTGACTAGTGGACGGTCGTTATCCGAACGGGGTTGATAGAACATTTAAATCCTCATTAAAAGTATAATGAAACTAAAAGTAACTAAACCTTTTATAAATTCCTAATCTTAGTTACTTTAGGAAAAATGTGAATTTGGTGCTAACTCATGAAATTGCACATTGCACCTTATTGGTCGCTAGTGGAGCGTGTATAGTTAAGCGGCACACTAATATGAGACTAATGAAGGATTGAAATGGGTGGCTCGTAGGTTATCATAGATTAATGGAGTGTGTGTGGTCAACCGGCACATTGATTAGGTGATTAATGACATCAAGAGTACCAAGCTAATTTGCATGGTTATTCACACCTTTTTTGTGATCCTCGGTATCCTAGTCACAAACTTGAAGGGCATAGTTGAGATTAAACATGCCTTTGAAAAGTTCAATGAATCTCAAAAGAATCTAGGAATTTCAATTCATTTAAAACCTAATATTCATTTTTTTTTCATGATGGAAAATGGTAAATCGTCATTTACCTACCTTTAAATATTTTGCAATTAGATTACAACACCCCTCTTCCGAATTGCAAAATATTGTGCTGGGTCCTAGCCTTAATATTTCATTTGGGTGTTATATTAAGGACTTAAATCAATTAAACTTGAATTTCTACCTTGTAGATGTCAAATTCTGACAACTATGGTCTTCCCAAATCTTTTGAAAAATAGCTTCCCTCACAAAGATGATGTTCCATGTTTCAATCATGGAAATGGAAATCATACTTTACTTCCTCCACCTCCTCCAATAATTCTCCCTGACCCACATGTTCATCGACTTGAAAAGTTCAAGGTCACTCAAGCCCTATTGGCAAGAAAACACGAAGATGGAAAGTCTGTATGTGCTCACGTCTTGGAGATGAAGTTGGATATTGACAGGATAGGAATGTTGGGTGTCGTTTTCCCGAGGAAGTTGGCTGTTGACTTGGTTCTTCAGTCACTTCCCGAGTCGTATGGTCAGTTTTTTAAAGACTACTATATGACAGATCACGATGTGACCCTTTTTGATCTTACATATTTGCTAATTGGTGATGAATCAGCAATGATTTGGCGCACTAGTCAAGCGAGTTTAATTGCAAGATCTACATCCCAAATTACCATAGACATAGGTAATGACATAGAAATTACAGAAATGATTCATTCTCCTAAGGGAATGGAATTGACCATGGTCAAAAGATTTGACCATAAGAGAAAATCCAATTCTGGAATTGTCTGATGTGCCAATGCAAAAGAAGCCATTTGTTTTTACTGCCATTTGAAGGGACACTAGAAGCGAAGCTGCCCTGACTACCTGAGAGATCTAAGAGAGGGTAAAATCAAATTGTATGGTTCTACTTTAGGATCAAAGAAATAAAATGAAGCTTAAAGGAAGAGTAATCTGAGTCTGATTGTGAAGAGATGAATTTCGATCGTATGGTTCGATGATCATATTTTTGAGTTGCTGCTTAGGAGCTATGATAGATTGCTTAGAAACATAGTTTTCATATGTATTTGCATTGTAAAGACAAGTTTTTCCGCATTTAATAAATAAATAAAGTTTTGATTTTATCTTATTCCTTGCAATGACATTTTCGAAAATTGTTGTTTATATGTTTCTATTAATAACAGTATTGAAAATGTTTGATTCTTAGTTATATCGATTGTGGTAGTGTCATAATTTTCTAAGTAAGGAACAATTCGCATCGCCCAAGTTTCAATTGGACAAAAACTTGGAACCATGTGATTTGAATCATATGATGCATGAAAATCTTGGTACTTGGGAAAATTGAGACTAATTCCTTGGTCGCATATGTATGTGAGTCAAGTGAAGGACCAAAGGATATAGTAAACTTATATGTGTACAAAGTCAGATCCACCACAAACAACGATAAGATTATTCATCATGATTTACTAAAAGTTTAGTAACTATGGTTATGCTTACAAGTTAAAGTGTAATTCTGAAACATTGAAAAAATTTCAAGGTATAGCAGAACGAATAAGAAGAATCAAATTAGGTAGAAAGATAAATGTTTCTCCAATCTGAAAGGAAAAGAGAGTACTTTAGTATCGTGTTTTATAATCATCTTAATGATTATGAAAACCATATCACAATTGATCCTCTAAGGACACCTTAGTGCACTTGTATGGCTAAGAATATGAATAGGGAGTTGTTAAAATGGTTAAGGTGAATCATACTTCGTTCCAAAATCAAGTCTTAGAGTCATACTCCAAGATTGTTCCTTGAGTGACATATCTTAAGTAGGTTTATAACACATTTAGAATTGGTAGTTGTGATGTCTTTAAGACAAAGACCAACTAAGACCAATTGTATGAAGTGTTTTTCCTTGATAAGAATTTGCACTAACTCTTGAATATTTATTTGTCAAGGAGTGTTTATTGACAAGAGAATCTTATATGTCAAGAAGTCAGTGGGAGTCTTAAAGACCTTGAAAAGTTTTAAGAACTAATCAAAAATAAACCTATCGTTTATCACTAGCACACAACATAAGGTTTGTAACCTATCGTGTTGACATATTCTTGTTTCTGTGTCCATTTCGGCTAAAAGTTGATTATGCATGTGAGTTCTATGAGTTCTCAATTGTTTGTATAAAGCGAAGGACCTTGATCAGTGAAAGTTCATTGATCTGTATAGGTGAGCTGCTTAACAACTTGGAAGACATGGTAGGCCCTTGTGCTGCCAAGTAGCAAGAAATTCACATTGAATAAGTTCAGTCCATATGAGGTTAAGTATGTTAGAGACCTTATCTTATCGTAATGACAGATTCACATGGATAGGAACACATACACCATCAAATCTAAGTGTCATAAGGTTTCTATCCAATTCATGAAAATGATTGTGAGGAAATGCTTTCACTAAGTAGATTTTAAAGAGATAGCAGTTGTGTTAATTGCGTTCTCAAATTCGATTATGATTATGGAATCCCTCTTCATAGTTCGAATTGTGAGAAATGGAAAATAAGTTTGAACATTCCGAACTTATTGCTATAAGTTTTGAAATAGTTTAGACACACATATGGGCTTTCTAATAAAAGGTGTTTGAGCTTGGATACAGGTTTATCGAAGCAGCTCGTATTAGAAATCTGAACTTTGGTAAGAAAGTCAATAAAGTATTGATTGTAGAAGTCCAGCTGATATTGGATACATGTCAAAGCTAGTGGGAGCATAAATGGTATGCTAGTAGCAAAATAATTGTTATGCTAGTATGAGCATAATTATTATGGTAAGTTTTGCGAGTTAGTAATACTATTTATAGGAAACAAAATCTAATTCGCAAAGTTGCAAAGGTTGAAAATTTGTTTCGCTAAAGTAAGGTAGATGATACTTATACTTTATTTCGAATCTAAAAGTTTAGATTGAAGTATTAATCAAACTTAGCCATGGATATATATATGAATACCATATTGAAGTATTTCAACATTTGAAATTCTATATATGGAAATATTATTGCAAAAGACTGATCAAGTATCATGTATTTATGTAAGACATTATGAATCATGTCCCATATGCTTCGGATATATGATCGATTGCATATGCTATAATATTCACGTGTTCTAATTTTCCAAATGCCTAGGGAATTAAGAGGGAAAAAGGACCAGAGTCGGATATGACTAAAGTGGTTAAACAACTATCAAGGAGAATCTAAGGTTCGTTAAGGTTTGGTTGCTTAAGGACAGTTGGAAGTATAATAATGGATGGACCATATTGACATTATTATGAATAGACAGAGCTCTATTAATAATGCATTGTCATATGGTGAAATGTTTTCATAGTGGGAGTTGGATATTAAGAATCTATGTGTAGGTTAGAAACTTTTATGCAAGAAGGATGTTCAAAGGAATGTACTTTGAATTTGAGGCTTTGCTTCCTTGGAATTGTATTGTTATCAATCTCCAACATAAAGTTTTGTAATATCACTGGCAAAGTCTCTGTGACTTTGGTACCTCGACATTACAAAAGCTACATTGCATGATAGTTTAAAATCTAACACATTCTTATAGTGGCAAGAATTAGGTATTCTTACACTAAGGATTTGGAATTGTGAAAAGAGCACCATTTAAATGTTTTCAATTGATCTATCTCACAAAGTAAGAACCATAGATAAACATAGTGTGCATGCTTGGAGCATGGGATAACTATTTTTTTAATTCAAGTATTCAGTTGATTAATCGAAATATTATACAATGAATCATGTGTAATAAATACGGTCATTAAATAAAAGGTGTTTTATTTACATTCAAAAGTTTTGAGACCATATTGAATTCGATTCTTCTTGTGTTTCACTTTGCATGTTATGACTTCCCGAATAATAAGATTATTCAAACTATCCACGGTCGATCGTACTTTGGAAGTAGGTATTAAGGTAAGACTGTCATGAATCCATTTGTAGATTATCTAAAGTGTTTAGACATAACACAAGTTTGCTGCAGTGCTCATGAGTATTGTTGTAATAATATTTAAGTATTGGATTAAACCCATGCTAATCTAAATCACTTCATGGATTTCATCACGAGTTATTGTGAGACGATAACATCTTATATTCTTGAAACATAGACATATAGTTGCAGTTTACAAGTTAGTTGCACATTGATGATATGTAAACGCACCAGTAACTTGGTGTTATAAAACATATCATTGTGTATGATTTGATGATTAAATAGAGAAAGTATATGATTCGAAGTTTATCTGTTCCTTTTACCCTAAGAGGGATAAAAGCACTATTTGTGGGCCCCTCGATGATTTAATAATGACACCATAAGCGCTTGGCCAAGCCTAGACTAATTTGATTTGTTCAATTAGTCTTTCATCATAAATCAAAAATTGGGAAAAAACACATGAACACAGTGAATGATTATAATCCATGTCTCAGTTCATACGGTATCTTGTAGAACAGAGGAATACTTGATCCCTTATCTAATGGACGCATTATAGTTCGACATCGGCTTTTTGAGAGCTACGATTGCTATTCGGTTTTTAAGTCGTACTTGCAGTTATAGTTATTAGACTTATCCAAGTGGGAGACTGTTCGATTAGGTGCCTAAGCCCGTAACTATAATTGGTATGCACTTGACCCGAGAGTAGCATGGTCCATTTTTGGTTTCCTTCACAATTTGATAGGATGGATATTTGAGAAAGAGGTTATTTGTGATTTATTAATATATTATAAGTATAATATATTAATTGAGAAATCATATTATTTAATTAGTATTGATCAAGAATTAATTTGGAATTAATTTAGTGATCATAAGAGACTAATTAAATTAATAGGGACTGATTATGTAAATCAGTGATACATGTGGTTTGGGTAATTGATCCATGATGGACTAAGTTTTTGTGAGAGTCCATGAAGAGTTAGTCAATATGAGTTATTGGATCATAAGATTAAGTGTTTGAATTAGGGTTTACATATGACTCTTAGAATTCTACACTATATATGTATTCCCTAAACCCTAAAATCGTGACTTAGGTATTCCATGAAGAGTATAGCCGATTTTTGGTGCATCTAACCTATCTCTCATCATCCTCCACTTATTCATGGTGTTTGTGACCTGTTTGAGGCATCACACTTGGGGTGCTAAGGTCTTGAAAGGCCAAAACTCTACAAGCTACAACAAAGAGGTAATAACTTAACTTGTTTTTATGTTGCAATATTAAATTTGTATGCTAGTTATAAGTTTCATGCTTTGGATGATTTTGTTGCATGTATAACTAGAGAAAACTTATATCCAAAGCATTAGGGTTGTATGTGCACCATAGGAGTGTTATAGTACATAAAACCCAACATATACAACCCCAACTAAACAATAATATGCCAATCTAAACAATAATAATATAAAAGTGGCAATTAAAGACTTAAAGACTATTCATTTAACATATATACAACCCCAAGTTCTTCACCTGCCCCTGCCCTACTGAAATTGGGACAATTTTTATCAAATTCGCTTTACCATCTAAATTCAAAGTGTATTATTTTTCGGGTGACCTCAAATTCATTTTACCTATAATACCAAAAGAAAATGTTAAGTTCATCTTCTAATGATATTAGTTTTATATAATTAATAATCTTGGTAAATTTTTATCTCTAACCTTTATAAGAGTTAAAACAATTTTTACCTTCGGTGTGAAAAATGAATATTAAATGACATCTATTTTTTAAGAGTCATTACTATATCATATTGAAGTGGTTACACATATGGATTTAATCCTTTTGTGACGCCCAAATGAACCCATGAGATGGCATTCTCTTCTATTTCCTCTCCTCCTCAAAATCAAGTACAATTTAAACAATAGCTACAAATACTCAACCAAATATGAGGAAAAAAACCCTAAATCAATAGGACATTCGATTGCTTTGATAGAGCAACTGTAGGATGTAAACTCATACCATATTAAAAAATCATCACATATATAAACCTCATATTACATTTTCAGATAGAAAAAAATGAAATGACAAAATAATTTATACTTGAACAATCACAACATATTCAAACCTTCATTTCGCTTGTAGATGAGAAATAAAAAGAATGAAAATCATACCTATAAAATAATAATAATAAATTGATTAAACCCAAAAAATAAGGTTTTAGGTATCAATCTTTCATGCATATATATATATATATATATATATATATATATATATATATATATATATATATATATATATATATATATATATATATATATTACTGTACTAAAAATTAATAAATACAAAAAAGAAGATTTTAATATGTTATTTTTTTTTGTATTTCACATACAAAACGAAAAGGTGGCAAAGAATTTTCCAAAAATACCCTTGGAGATTTCATTTTTATAATCAAATGCCGAAAAATAAAAGAAAATATTTAAAATTGAGCATACCTGGTGTAAGGAAACTACAACCATTGGGATCCATATCAATCGAGTTAATCCATTGGGATCAAAGATTTTGAATGGTAGGATGCACATTTTTCACTCGCCTCCGCAGCTCTTCAATATTTGTGGCAAAATTTGCCTATAAACTGCAACTTCATCTTTCTTAGCCGATTCATAATCCAAAAGAATTACAATCATTTGAGTAAACCTCTCAAAATTCATAAAAATTAAAATCACCAAGTCAATTAATTATCATTTGACAAAGTAAACACAAATAAATCAACCTGGATAGTCAAGACTAACTTCATTTCTCTTAAGCTTCAAGCTTTTCAGGAACACTCATGGCCTAATACGCCTCTCTAAGCATATATGTGTATGAAAAAAATAAAAATAATTGTATTTCATTAATACTAAAACTCAAGATTCACAATTTACTTTCATAACCCTCAAATCCATGTACCTTCATTGATGTTTGATACCTTTGCACGAGTACTTTTTTATTTCATGATTTGGAAATTTCCCAAAGATAACCCCCTGCAAAAAGTTCATCAAATAAGGTTGATGTATATGAGAAAATAGTTTCTCGTTAAAATGGTAATGTACTTTCATGTAGTTATTTATCCATCAGGCTTTCATTTAGAACTAAAGCACTAAAAAAGTAATTAACAACCAGAATTTTGGAACTTTCCATAAAAACAATAAAACTAATTTTTTTCAAACATATATATTTATATTAATGTTCTATATCTGAATTTATTATTATACTAAATTATTATTTTTCCTACAGAAGTATTATGGTTTGAAAGTACAATGTTACAATTGGGTGGTTACTTTCAAAGTAAGCCCAGTTATATAATTGTTCTTTCAAAAGTACGTTGCTTTATTAAGAAAAGTAGCCACATATAAATGATAAAATTGCTCCTAATTAATTTTTTGGACAAAATGAGACTACAAGAAATAGCAACGTACTTGTTATCATTGGAATATATTTCAACCCCTTACTCCCATCATGAAAATATAACAATTTAACCAACATTCATGACCATGTCTGTTGTATCCTATCATCTACATCTAAAAAGAAAACTTTTATTATGCAATAAAGAAATAAATACTCTATAAGCATAAAAATGGCACGTTGTAAAACTTACCTGAATAAAGACATAAACATTGAAAATGAAGTTACGTTGCAACAACATCTGGATCTGATACTGTTCAGCATGCTTCTGGACCTTTAACTCAATAATGAAATCATGTTATGGTTCTCTTGAACAACAAAATGTCTAAAAGTAGAATTCCTTCTTCAGAATAGCACAACAAAATTAATCTAATCAAACATGATAGGCCTTTCTTCCATTGCACATCTTTAAATTTAAAAAAAAATGGAATCACAAAAAAAAAAAAACTAAACCCTAATGGTTAAGATGTTGTCTTTAACATCTCTTTCAAATTAAAACCCTAAATTAGAAAAACCACATTACATATCTAACTGAAAATAGCTTTAAAGAAATAATCATCTTTATTTACACTCAACATTAACTTTTAGGACAAAAAACCAGGTTAAGGAATGTATTACCTTGTTTTAGTGAAGAGTGTTGCAGGGTGCACAATGCTTAGCCACCGGTTGCTAGCAGAGATGGGAGCAACAACGATGGCAGTGCCAGTGACGATGAGTGGTGGTAGGGTTCAATAGTAAGCCAGGGTAGAGAGAGATGCGAAGTAAAATCCAATCAACATCCTTACACGAATCGCCTCTACTCTCACCTTTTCCATCTGTAATAAAATGAAATTGTTAACACATAATGAAGAAAGATATGCAATAATCAGATATGCTACGTCAACGGTACGAGAAAGCAGTTGTGATGGTCAGCTTTGATAAATGGTAGTGAGGTTGGTGAGTGAGTTAGGGTAGAGAGACAGAGGGAGAGACAGACAGAAAGACAAAAAGAGAGAGGGAGAGAAGTAGATCATGGTGGCTTCTCATTACTACAAATAGTGTTGTGAGAGCACACAGTTGGTGGAGACACCGTTCAGAAACGATGGGTGGTGCGAGTTCGGAGAGTGGGTGGTGGTTCACTGTTGATGGTGGAGAGGACGATGAATCGAGGGGATGAGGTGCGAAGTAGTTGGGTTCTAATTAGGGTTTTTCTTCCTGATTGAGGGAAAAAGTGAGTCTAGATGGACAGAGGAGAAAATTTGGAATTATTGTTGAATTTATTGATTTAATTTCTAAAACGTTAGTGTTGAACATGATTTAATTTTCAAAACGGAAATGTAATAGATGTATTTATTTCTAAGCATAAGTTGATTATATATGATGTATTAGGTGTGATACCTCTTAAATTTCAAGAAATGTCAAAAAATGCTTTATATAATAGTACAATATATATATATATATATATATATATATATATATATATATATATATATATATATATATATATAAGTTAATTACTATATGTATAAGACAAGAAAGTCAAATCAATAGTAGGTCTCATTCACGATGCCATCTTCTAAGGTGGGTTATTAGGAAACGACCTATAAAATGACTACTATTGGATCACCACTCTCACCCACCACTCCATTGTCTGGTGAAGGGTCATTTGCGGAACGGGTTCGATAGGACATAACCACATTAAAAGTATAATTATATAAATTACTAGAACCATTGACAGGAAAATTTGAAAAGCATGCTAATCAATGAAAACGCACATCATGCTTTATATGCCGTTCATGGAGCATGTGTGGTTAACCGACACACTAATAGGGACTATAAAGAGATATGATGGAGCATCTCGAAATTTATCATTATTGATGGAGCGTGTGTGGTTATCTGACACATTAATTTGAGATGATAAAAGACCTCGATGTTTCCAAGCTTGTTGCATGGTTATTAACATATCGTCTGTAATCTTCATCAACAACATATCGTTTGTGATCTTCATCATCCCAGTGACAAAAGTGAATGCATAATTCGAGATTAAACCTGTCATTGGTTAGATTCAATGAATCTCAAAAGATCTAGGAGTTTCATAAGATTGAAATTAGTAAAAGCCTTAACTACCTAAACTAGATTAGATTTTGATTACGGCATACCTATTTAAAGTTCGAATCGAAAATATGGATCCTACCTTTAATTTAATTTTATGGTTTAATAATTACTGATTAATATCAACTAACTTGAATTCTCTTTTTCTCCCACTTTTATATGTCTGATGAAGATAGAAATAGTCTTCCTCATTCTTATGGAAATGGTTTTCCTTAATCTTTTGGAGATGGTCTTCAAATTTAAATTCAAGGTGAAATTGTTTTCCATTCCTTAGGAAGTGATGGAACTATACATCATATCTCTTCATCTCTTGCACCTCCTCCTCATGTGACTCTCCCAACATCACTTTTTCCTCGTGGTGAAAGATATAAGACTACTCAATCCCTATTGGCATGTAAACATCAAGATGTATATTTTATGTGTGTGGATGTTCTGAAAAATAAAATCTTCTATTGACAAGTTGGATAGAATGGGTGTCGTTTTCCCAAGGGAGCAAGCCATTGTTTTGGTTCTTCTTTCACTTCCAAAATCATAGGATCAATTCATTGATAATATTTATATAAGGAATATTTATATAAACATAATTGATCTGATCCAAATGTTGATAGTTGTTGAAGCATAAATGCTTAAGAGCACATCTGAATTAGAAGTGCTTAAAAAGTCTAACTCCAAGGTTTCCATAGACATTGACAATGGTGACAATGGTGGTCCATAAAAGATTTCTCTTCCTAATGGAAAGAGGGTGTCCAAGATCAAATTGTTTGATCGTATGGTAAAGAGAAAGTCTAGTTCTAGTATCATTCCATGTGTAAAACCCAAATAGTCTACTTGTTTCTGCTGAAAATTGAAGGGACAATTGAAACGAAGTTGTCCAAAATAATTGAAAGATCTTAGACATAGTAAAGTCAGGTTATGTAACTCCACTTCAGGTACATCGATTATCTGACTCCATTGTTTTATAATTTCCTAATCATAGAGTTTTAATACATGATTTGATGATCATACTTTACTTCCTCCACCTCCTCCAATAATTCTCCCTGACCCACATGTTCATCGACTTGAAAAGTTCAAGGTCACTCAAGCCCTATTGGCAAGAAAACACGAAGATGGAAAGTCTGTATGTGCTCACGTCTTGGAGATGAAGTTGGATATTGACAGGATAGGAATGTTGGGTGTCGTTTTCTCGAGGAAGTTAGCTGTTGACTTGGTTCTTCAGTCACTTCCCGAGTCGTATGGTCAGTTTTTTAAAGACTACTATATGACAGATCACGATGTGACCCTTTTTGATCTTACATATTTGCTAATTGGTGCTGAATCAGCAATGATTTGGCGCACTAGTCAAGCGAGTTTAATTGCAAGATCTACATCCCAAATTACCATAGACATAGGTAATGACATAGAAATTACAGAAATGATTCATTCTCCTAAGGGAATGGAATTGACCATGGTCAAAAGATTTGACCATAAGAGAAAATCCAATTTTGGAATTGTCTGATGTGCCAATGCAAAAGAAGCCATTTGTTTTTACTGCCATTTGAAGGGACACTAGAAGCGAAGCTGCCCTGACTACCTGAGAGATCTAAGAGAGGGTAAAATCAAATTGTATGGTTCTACTTTAGGATCAAAGAAATAAAATGAAGCTTAAAGGAAGAGTAAGCTGAGTCTGATTGTGAAGAGATGAATTTCGATCGTATGGTTCGATGATCATATTTTTGAGTTGCTGCTTAGGAGCTATGATAGATTGCTTAGAAACATAGTTTTCATATGTATTTGCATTGTAAAGACAAGTTTTTCCGCATTTAATAAATAAATAAAGTTTTGATTTTATCTTATTCCTTGCAATGACATTTTCGAAAATTGTTGTTTATATGTTTCTATTAATAACACTATTGAAAATGTTTGATTCTTAGTTATATCGATTGTGGTAGTGTCGTAATTTTCTAAGTAAGGAACGATTCTCATCGCCCAAGTTTCAATTGGACAAAAACTTGGAATCATGTGATTTGAATCATATGATGCATGAAAATCTTGGTACTTGGGAAAATTGAGACTAATTCCTTGGTCGCATATGTATGTGAGTCAAGTGAAGGACCAAAGGATATAGTAAACTTATATGTGTACAAAGTCAGATCCACCACAAACAACGATAAGATTATTCATCATGATTTACTAAAAGTTTAGTAACTATGGTTATGCTTACAAATTAAAGTGTAATTCTGAAACATTGAAAAATTTTCAAGGTATAGCAGAACGAATAAGAAGAATCAAATTAGGTAGAAAGATAAATGTTTCTCCAATCTGAAAGGAAAGGAGAGTACTTTAGTATCGTGTTTTATAATCATCTTAATGATTATGAAAACCATATCACAATTGATCCTCTAAGGACACCTTAGTGCACTTGTATGGCTAAGAATATGAATAGGGAGTTGTTAAAATGGTTAAGGTGAATCATACTTCGTTCCAAAATCAAGTCTTAGAGTCATACTCCAAGATTGTTCCTTGAGTGACATATCTTAAGTAGGTTTATAACACATTTAGAATTGGTAGGTTTGATGTCTTTAAGACAAAGACCAACTAAGACCAATTGTATGAAGTGTTTTTCCTTGATAAGAATTCGCACTAACTCTTGAATATTTATTTGTCAAGGAGTGTTTATTGACAAGAGAATCTTATATGTCAAGAAGTCAGTGGGAGTCTTAAAGACCTTGAAAAGTTTTAAGAACTAATCAAAAATAAACCTATCGTTTATCACTAGCACACAACTTAAGGTTTGTTACCTATCGTGTTGACATATTCTTGTTTCTGTGTCCATTTCGGCTAAAAGTTGATTATGCATGTGAGTTCTATGAGTTCTCAATTGTTTGTATAAAGCGAAGGACCTTGATCAGTGAAAGTTCATTGATAATACTAGATGAGAATAAATCACATAATAGGAATCTGAACTATTGTAAGAAACTCTAAAGTATTGATTTCTAGAAGTCCAGTTGATTTCTACGTACATGTGAAAGCTAGTGGGAGCATAATTGTTATGCTAGTATTGCATGTTGATAATACTAGATGAGAATAAATCTCATATCGTTTAGATCTTTCACAGGTAAATAGATGAAGAGCAAACAATTCAAAAACAATAAGATTACGAACACAATATGGAATCAATGCAAAGCTTATGATTCAAATATAGTCACGCCTCAGTAGAGCTCGATGAAGAACTTCCACTATAGAGGCGAGCTAGGGTTTACAATACTAATGAGAAAAATAATTAAAAGTGTTACAAACAAAGGATGAATGCATGCACCTTAAATACTAAAACCCTAGAGTAAAATAATCACAGTTGGACAGGCCCAAACCGGATACCAAAACTGGGCTAAGGACCGAGCCTAAGCCCAACAATGTCCCCCTTTGCGTCAAATGAGACGATAGATTATTTCTTTTGAGTAGGCTTTACTGTCTTCACAACCTAGAACAGCCGAGGAATGATAGCAAGAAGAGTCTGCCGAAATTGAATGTACCATCTCAGCATGTCAGTAAACAACTTCTTGTCGGCTGCTGAATTCTGATTACACCTCTGAATGATCTCTAAAATATGCTCCAAGCAAGCATTTGTGAACAGGTGCTTGTCAACAAGAGCGAACATGCATTTTTGACCTTCGCCCCTGATAAACATCACAGTGTGATATTCTATGTCAAGTTTGCCCTTGATCATTGTATTTACATCACCTTCTCTGCCCATTGGTTTGATCGTGGTTCGCTTGTGAATAGCAGAGGTGATTTCTTGATCCATATTTTCTACTTCATGAATGTAGCAAACAAGCATTCCCTTGATATGATCTATAATCGGCTGATACTCCTAGGATTCGACAGCAAAATGTTGTTGAGGAGTATCTAGTCGTGAGGATTGAGGTTCGGCAGATCAGCCAGAGAGAAGTTATGAACTGAGCCTTCAGAGCCTCGAGTCACTTTGAATTTGACGTTGATAAACTTCCCGGCTGAATATTGCTTGAGTACCTTGACATCAGTAATCTTCTGCGAGCACCAAGTCAAGTACTGTGGCTAGGCGAACTCCAAATAAAACTCTAACAGATCCCGATCCACCTTTGGGTTCGGAGAGGGGATAGTAGTAGTTGAGTTGAAGCAATGAAAGATAAATTCCTTTCGAGTGATTGGCATGTCAAACTGCGCATCCTTCGAGTTTTCAAGGCCGAATGACATGACAGGTTCGAGCCAATGAGTACTCGGTTCATCTATAGCACTTCTTTGAAGCGAATCATTGGTCCACTCTGGAAAAATAGACTTCTTTTTCTCCAAGAGCTCCTTTTATTTTTGCTTCTTCTCCAGCTCAGTCGTTTGTTTCTTGATCTTTTCTGCAAACTCTTTCTCAGAAAGTCTTGTTTTCTGAAAAGGCTTAGAGGGAATTTCACCCAAAGTATCTTCATAATCATCTTCATCATCTGTATCATCTTCACCAATTTTCTTTTTCCTTTTGTCTGTTTTACTGACCGAAGCTTCATTATCCTTCGGTTCATCTGTTGACTTAGGCTAGGGAGGAGGTTGAGTTTTCGCCTTTTCTCCCCCGTGTTTCGGCTGGACACTAGTCACCAAAACACCCTCAATTCGACTAAGGATCTCCAATGCAGGTCTGAGTTTTTCAGCCAAATGCCGTCTGATGGTGATAGTCATAATGGGATCATGGGCATCAAGAAGATGAAATAGATTGGAATGAACGTCACCGACAGAGTTTCGAATTACCTCCCTTTCAGACTTTAAATCATTAAGCTCGTTTGTTTTAGTGCGAAGCTTGAGGTTTTGCATTTTCAGCTGAGATGTATGTTTGTCCAACTCATCCATTATGCGATTTTCGACAGCCAACTCTACTTCCAGTTGAGTCAGACGATCATTGACATTATCGTGTAGGGTGGCATTGGCAGCTTTAATGGCCTGACGAGCGGCCTCAAGATTAGACCGTTCAGCTTGAAGAGAACGCTGAAGATTATCAACTGAAGCATTCACTGTTTGAGAGTTCTTTTGAGCAGCCGCCTGCACAGAATCTAAAAATAGATGAGCCTCAGAAATTAGTTTATCGACTTTTGCGGTCGCTTCTTTACATTCCTTTGTTGAAGCCTCAACCGCAAGAGAGGCCTTCTGGAACTGGGAGGTAGAGGCATCAATGGCCTTTGCTGCAGCAGAGAGCACTACTAGAAAAACAGCCTTTTACGACGCTCATTGCGCGTCGTAAGGCTCAGATGACGCGCAAATGCGCGTCAAGGAAGGCCCTATCATAAAGAGAGACGACGCGTATTTACGATGCTCATTTACGACGCGTATTTACGACGCGCGTATACGACACGCAATGCGTATCAAGGAAGGCCATGTCCTAAAGGAAGACGACACGCATTCGCGTGTCGTAACCTTACGACGCGCGTGTTAATGACACACAATGTGTATCCAGAAAGCCCCTGTCCAGAAAGGTCATGTCATAAATGAAGATGACACACATTTTTGCGTATCATAATTTTAAATGTTTAAAAAAAATATTATTTATAGATTTACTAATTTTCAAATTAAATAATACATTAAAAATCTCATAATACAAAATAAAATACCATAAATAACAAAGATAATTCATTTCACTAATATGTCAAGTACAAATAATTATTCTAATAGTGAGTAAATGTTATTAAAAAATGAACTCATTTATATACAATTGCATCATCTAGCTTACTGTGTGCCAACAACTCTCTCTGTGCCAACAACATTAGAATATATTCCGATATGGGGTTACAATGTTTTCCTGTCTTCATTCTCGAGCATGTAGAGTTGAACCATCAAAATGGTATGCATGTAGCCGGTTGCAGGAGCTTCAGGGGGAGCTATTCGCAATCCTTGGCTCAAAATACCAACATAGTTTCTCAAACGAGAACCTATTAAGAACAATAGATTTCATTAACATCCATGCAAAAGACAGTAATGCCCTTCTGATCTTGCATGAATGATATAACTTAAAAGAAAAGGTTTGAAGCTACAATACCATGCTAAAGGAGAATCTTGTTCTTGATTGTATTTTTATATGGTACATACTTATCAAACCTATGAAAACTTCTTCCAGCTCAAGTGCCCAATCCTACATTTTACAAAGTACAAACAAGGCCTCCTAGCAAGTTTTTTCCTACAACTAGAGTACAATGTCAATTTCATGTCAGATATTATAAAAAGACAAAATAAACAAATCAACAAACATATGACTTCATTAGAAAAGGAATCAGAAAAAGTTTTACCTGTAAAATTCAGCAAATAGATCTTTATCACTAATGTAGGCAAGCAACTTTACTACCTGCAAATTAGTTCAAAAACTCAATCACTTCTGCTTACCATTTGCTGCACAGGAGATTTCGATGATGATGAGGGCATTTATGTTTTTTGAGCAAACAAAAGTTTAACATACCTTCTCAAGCGTGTCCTCAACGGCTTCATCGTTCAATTTCTCACTTCCACCATTTTTACGAATATTATCAGAAAATGTAGCAAGTAACTCTGCACTTGAACTTCCAGCAACACCCTTGTCGCAGAATATTTCAAATGCCTCTTTAAAAGCCTAGAGGGGAATTCATTCAAAAGTAAGACCAAGTAATTTTGAATGACAGGAGTGTTTATTTTGATGAAATTACTATACTAACCTTGTGGAAAAGAGTATGGTTCATGAAACAGTCATTTACATATGCCAGGTACTTGCCATGAAGCTTAATAACTTTTCTAACAAAAACCTGGAGCAAAGTAAGTAAACATATATAAATAAATAAATAAATAAATTACTAGTTTATGCAAATTTCATGTTCTTGTGATTTTACCTGTTACTGTAACCCAACCATCTCTTTTTAGCCTGGAAAAAACAATAAGTTCAAAGTTATTCATCATTGCAACTTTATTTATAAAATTCAATTCTGAATATCTGATAGGATTTGCCTATATATGAGTGTTTCTTTTACTTAAAACACAAAGAATGACTTAACAAAGATTTTGCCCATTAGGTCCCGATTGTTTCCAACTATGCCCTCATCCCCTCATTTATTTTTTCTTCCATTTACCCAAGTTTGCAGTCACTTTCGACAAAGAATATATATGTTTATATTATTATCATAAGCTTTTAGCTGCTCAAAATTGAAATGCTATGTGAATCACAAATGGAACTCCTTACATACACAATATAATATTTTTCCATCGTCATCAAATGGAATTATATGGTGGTGATTTGTGTTAGAAAGAAATAACCTATCTCAAGAATTTCAAAAACCACATCCTTGTCATGCAAGAGTAGAGGACCTTCCATACCTTTAAATATTATGTAGCCCATTTTATCAGACATCTAAAAACAACAAACAAGGATATAATCATATAAACAATACAGCAAAAAGCAATTGTTACTGTTTTATATGTGAGATATATGTTTATTAATTAATTGTGTTCTTTAATGTAGCAACAGCAACACATGACACCAACACCGTTTCTTTTTGTTATATGCTATCTCCCGTTGTCAGACATGAGAAGTTCCTCGATGTTGTCTCCAAGTTGCATCAAAAAAAATTCAAAGATTATTTCAGAAATAGGAATATGGGAGTAGAAAGAAAGAAACATTGATACATATGTAAGAGATAAAACTAACCTGAGTTATGAACACCATGTCAGATGTCAAAGAAAGTCCTTCAAGCTTTAACTAAGAAATATATTCCTGGATTAGGACATTGATCTTTGCCCTGGGCTCTTCCAAACTTTCCTTGATGGGAATAGGAACACGGTCCAAAAGCTTTGCAGGTTCCATCTTCGCATCTTGTCTAACTGTTACATATTTGAACTCCTCACTCAGTGAAAATAATCTGCAAAGCTCAATACCTCAAATAAGTACTAAAATTATAAGATTAACATTTTGGAACAATTTTTTTGTAACTTACGCTTCTATATATTTCTACTTTTATGTCGTGTGATTACTTTCACTTGAAGATCTCTGAACTAAAGAATTGTGTTGTGCATCAACAGAGCAGACATCTGGTCATTTGGAATCACAGCACTTGAACTCGCTCTTGGGCATGCACCATTCTCTAAGTATCCACCAATGAAGGTAATTCTTTTGTTAAAATGACCCTTGTACCCTTATACCCCTAATCCCTCATGTCTTGTTTTTTTTTTTTTTTTTTTTTTTTTTTTTTTTTTTTTTTGCAGGTTTTGCTCATGACTCTGCAAAACACACCACTAGGTCTTGACTATGAAAATAGCCACTTTCTATCATACTTCACCAGATTGTTTTTATCCAGTATTGTAGTTGCAGAATGGACCTGCAAGAAATAGTAAATAGCAGTATTTTTAGAGAGTATTGTTGTAGAATAAATATTTATGTGGGGTAAAGAATATCTAGTAGTAAGTGAAGGATTATATATAAAATATGTAAAATAACTCTCATTTTTACTGTCTATGTAGCTGAACTTATTGACATTTTTTGATCTTATTTCAGTTTCTTAGATTTTTGTCAATGAGGGTGCACATACTTACACACTTACACAGAAAAGAATTGCTGTAAAACACTTTAACTAACATTCTTCTCTGTTGTACTTCACTTTTTCTGTGATTGTCTCCTTGATCCACCAACCATCTAGAAGTCAACACAACAAGGGTAAAATTGTAATTTATGATTATTCACACGGTTGATTTAGTCCAAAAAGGAAACACGCTTTGTTCATACAACACTTACTCCAGACATACATTAGTGTGCTTTCAACATTTAAACTATTTTTGATACTTTCCTGTTTTCTATAGTGATTAAACCATTACACTTTTTTTGACTGTTTAAGAAAGAAAGTTTTCCATCTTTCTCGGATCTGATATCAGGGAAAAATAATACAAAAACATGGATTCGAGTTCATTAATTATCTCAAAAAACATTTTATAGATGATTATCTAGGTTTGAATTGTTCTCAATTAGGGTTTAGTTCTTTCGTAAGAAATACTACATTAGGATAATTTAAACAATTTGACATTATATATACAAAGGAAATATATTTAACCTTGTAATAAAATGTATCCAGAATACAAAACTCCAGCCATTGTTAGCAAATACATGCTTATATAGTCGATCCCCTATCAGCTATTCTGATGTCCAGCTGGAAAGTGCTTCTGATCATGCCTATTACATATATCAGGTATCTAATATTAAAGACTGATCATCGGTAACTAGAATAATGAAAACTCAAAAATTGTAGACAAATAACTACCATATAAACAAGAACTTACTTCTATATATCTGAGGATTCTAGAAGATAATCAAAAGAACTTCTCAAATTTTGTCAGAAGTAAGATCTAATTGAAGTATGAAATCATGTTCTTTTTCATTTTTCATCTCCATTGCACTTCCATGGCTTCAAAGAAGACTTAACTGCAGAGCTTAGTGAATCCAACTTCTCTTACCTGCAAAGAGTCGAAGGAGGATAATGCATCTTTTGGTCATCATCTTAATTACGAAACAAAAAACTAGGCCTTAAACAAACATGATACGAGAAAAATGGACAAGGTAAATATTATTAATTAAATATGATTGGGAAAGATGGATAAGGTAAGGAGATTGCATATGGTGGGGTTTAATGATCCCAACATTCAAGAGATACCACAACAAAATCAAGAGGCTTATTTGGAGCCCACTTAGTAAAATATATATAATCACACCAGCACTCTAACTATCACATTCTTAATTATAAAACTTCCTCAACACCTCTTGGTCCAACAACCGAGATGGTCCAACAATTGAGAAAGGAGAAGAAAAATCAAGAAACAGGGGTTATCAGTAGAAATTGCTTCGAATATTCAACTTTAAGTAAAGGAATGTGGAAATACACGAACCTTATGGATGTCAGTACCTTTTACCGTAAACTTTCTAAGATATAAAGCTCCATAACTAGAATACTTTTCACCTCCGTTACTAGTTTTTAGTCTGTGTGTTATATCGATGTTATCAGAAATAAAAAACACACGCAATATGTATATGTATATATAGGAGAGAGAGAGAGAGAGAGAGAAAGAAAGAGACTTGTAGTTGGTTGTGTATTACCTGTATCAAATAAAAATTGAGGGAATGTTGATTTCATAAGATGACTTTGAAATCGGAATATGTATATGGATGTCCACAAATTTGTTGCTAAAACCTGGAGAATCGACCTAGGTTTTCCCTGATTTGTGTTTGAAAAACCATTTGTGGTGGGTAATGGAAGAGAGAGAGAGAGAGAGAGAGAGAGAGAGAGAGAGGTTTGTTATAGATAGGGCGGGGCGGAGAACGTGTTGTTTGATAATAATGATAAGAAGGAGATCGAGCAGAGATCCGATGAGAAGATTAGCAAGCAGCGGAGAAGCAGATCGGGGACGAGAGAGGAGGGAGAGGGGAGAATCAATTGAAGGTAGAAAAGAACAAGGCGGGCTTTCAAAATTTTGGGGATTTCATTTTCCCCCGAATCTACTAAAGGCGCGTTCATTAAAATTATAAAGCGACACTTATAGAGGGCGCACATTTAAGATATAGTGCCCTCCGTGTTTTTAATTTTTTTTATATTACACTAGTTTAAGGGCACTCAGTAATGCGTGACCTAAGTCCTTAAGATTTTTGAAGAGATGACACTTTTTTAATGTCGCTCTCTAATGCGTAACATAAATCAAAGAGCGTCGTGTTTTGCGCGTCGTAAAAGGGTCTTTTTCTTGTAATGGAGAGAAGCATCATGTTCTTTTACAACCGAAGAGAACAAGGCTTTGAGAGCAGCGTTAGAATAAGCACCATTGGAGGAAGAGGAAAGCAACTGATCAAGCTTGTCAGTAACAACCTTGATATGGCACTTGGTTACAGGAGCATCTTCATCGTCATCACTTTGGACACAATAGGGGCTGAAGTAAGTGGAATCAAACTCCAAGTCTTCACCGCCAAGAACTGTTTTGGTTTCAGTGGATTGGGTAGGATATAGTGGTTTGGTAGTGACAGGATGTTCGGTTGTTACTAGAGGTTCGGTTGTGACTGGAGGTGGTGGTGCTGAAGAACAAGCCCCCATATCAGATACGTTGGTTCGAACTCCAGTAGTGGTGGTTGTTATTGCTTCAGTAAAGATTGGATCAGAGATGGGAATAGTAGTTGATGTTTGAGTTGAAGTGATGTGAAAAATGTGAGGGATAGAGACAGGTACAGAAACGGGTGGAGGAGAAGGGGGTTGGGAGCGAACAGGTCCCGCTGGGAAAGGTGAGAGAGGCTGGGTATCACCACGACCCGAAGCCTCCTCGTCAGATCTTTCTCTCTCTGAGTCTGAGTGAGTAGAAGGTTTTGTAATAGGAGGAACATACTCAGAATCCAAATCGCTAGAGGATTTAAGAATGAGTCTCTGTGCTGGTTTCTTCAGCTTCTTCTGCTTAGGCTGTGAAGGAGCAGCCTTGTCGGACATTCGCTTCTTGGGGGTTTGACCCTTGGTTGGTTTAGTGACTTTTACCTACTTCTGTGTTTCTGGTTTCTTTCCCCTCTTGGCTGGCTTGTCAGCTTCCTCAATAGATCGAATCATGGCTGGAGGGAGTTCCCTTGGACCCGAAGAAGGATGCTTCTTGTATTCTTGAATAACGTTGCTTGCGTCAGACACATAGTCATACATGGCTTCTAGGATCGATCCAATGAAGGAATACATGGTAGGATCTGTGACGATGATCTTCGTGGTGTGAAAGGTTGTGATCGAAGAAAGAAGAGAATCCACCATGATTGGAACATGGAGACGATCCATCGCCCACTTTGTAATGATGGACGAGTACCTACCACATGAAATCTATGAATGTCGTGATGAAGAATACAAGCTTTGAACAAGTTGTTGCCATATGACGATCCCGTAGTCCAAGGTAATCCCATGATACAGTCCATAAAGCACAGTCATAAATGACTTGCTTGCTCCATCTGAGCCGACGCTACGTTCTGATAGACCTTTGAAAAGAAGAGTGAAAAGGTCGTTTCATTGAGGAGGAAGGCAAGACGTCTTGAATTTGGTAACTGTGGTTAGGGTTTCGGTGTACCCCATTTGGTAGAACATGGAGAACAGTTGACCAGTAGTAATCGAGTCGAGGTTTACCGGAGTGGGTTCTTGAGCAAGACCAATCAGGGCACATAAGCGGTTCTTAGAGATGTAGGTCTTCTCGTTGTGAATATCAAAGTGAATCCTTTCAGCAACCTTGTCATAGTAAGTGGTTGAATAGATGTGTGAGAAGCAGGCCATGGGAACAACTTCGACCTTCATAAAAGCGTCGATGAGAGGTGAGTAATTGAGACATTCGACGATGTACAACATGTAGGGTTCATAGATGAAGGGTGTAAGATCAATGATGAGGTTTTGTTAAGGCTTGATGGTGAGAAGGTTGGAGTGAGCAAATGTTTCTTGAACAGACGATTATTCTGCCATTGATGAAGCTTGAGAAGAAGAAGATGAACAGTGAGAGAAATCGCCCTTTTCCTTTGAGAGAATTTGTAAGTGATAAAAGTGTAAAAAGGAGCGTGCCAAATCCTTTTATATGTACAAGTAGGCGAAAGAAATATTCGGCTGAAATCTTTGATTAATTAGAAACTGTGCCTGATGTGACGGAGTGAACAGTTGGCATGCCCGATGATGATGCAAGAAAGAGAAAGGACGTTTCCCTTTTACACACCTTTCCATAAAAAGTGCCTTTTTCAAATCTTCAAAACGATTGGATAACTGTTGACTCAGCCTTACTTTATCACAAACGTCACCCACATATTTTACATGAACCATCATCACCTTTTAACTTTATCGAGCATTGGAATACTTGTAGAAACGAAGCTGTAACAATTAGGTCATCGTTAATAGAACCAGATTTTGGAAAATCAAAGATTTTCGTGCCAAGAGTGTGAAAGATAAAGAAATAAAGCAAACTTTTTGTAGGAATTTGTGATGTCTTGTTAAGACATAAAGCGACTGATTCTGGGCAGGAATCGCTTCCTTCAAAGTCAAGAGAGACTTCAAAGTGCTTGTGTGTCTTCCCATTAAATAACGATCAAGTACTTGTTAAGAAGTATTGAAAGGCATCTTTTTAATTACAACTATAAAGGTTGGCTTTCGCTTCAATTCATGATTCCGATACTTGATATAAGACCGAAACTGAACGAAGTAATTGTGAGACCAATGTCGTCTGTTAAACAAGTAGCTAGGTAAGATATGCAATGACTTATGGACAAATGAGAAATCTAAAAAAACTTAACTGGATCCTTGGGGAAGAAAAGTCTAGGTAATAGACATTTTCAGAAGGATCACTCAAAATAAAAGGAGATTTCATTCAAAACTTTATCATAGTGATGTTGTACCGTTAATTCATTAATGGTGTTGAATTGTGGGTTTCACTTAGTTGGTATTGACACGAAACTAAGATCATCAACACAGATTTTTATATAACCATAAACCTTAGTGGTAAATGCTAAGAGTCTCAATGGTTACATAGGTGAGATGAAGTATAATGAAGACAAATGATATAGGTGGTATAAGAAGCGAATGTACCTCTGCTATAAAAGAAGGACCAAGTAGAAAAACTCTAAGCTCAATATGAGAAGAGTTAGGTAGCTCATGATTAGAGTGAATGTAACAGCCTAGTTTGGGAAAACATGATTTGTATATATCATGTTATTAAGGATTCACTAAAATCTTGAGAGGCTTTAGTCAACATGCAGCAGCATGCATCTAGGGACACTTAAGAAATTTATAGAGAAGAGGTTATACCTTCTGGAGCTTCACCATCGAGAGTAACACTTATACAAAGCAAAGCATTAGATAAAAATAAAATAAAAGATATTTTTGTATTTTGTGAAAATTTTTAATTAAACGAAAAAGAAAAATGTTTTTGGAGTTTATGAAAATAAAAAAAAATTAAAAAGAAACATAAAAAGGGGTATTTAAAAGAGTGTACAAAAGAATACATTCAAAATGCCTTGATATGAAAAAGAAGTGAACAAGTTCAGAAGGACCAAACCCGAAATAAACCGAACGTTCGGTTCATTTCGGTTCTTGGTCGAGCTGAACCCGAAATAGACTGAGCGTTCGGTTCATTTCGGTTCACTCTATTTCGCTTCTTACCTTTATAGAAGCGAATGTGATTTTGGTACTGATTCTGCTTCCATCATTCCTAGGACTTGCAAAATTTTGTTGAAACTTGCTTCAGGTAAAGCCTTAGTGAATATATCTGCCAGTTGAGCAGTTGTCCTTACGAAGTGAATTTCCACGTTGCCATCTTCCACATGATCTTTGATGAAGTGATACCTCAGTGCTATATGTTTTGTCTTCGAGTGTCGCACTGGGTTATGACAAATCCTAATTGCACTTTCAGAGTCGCAATATAGTGGGATTTTCTTCATGCTCAGCCCATAATCTCTAAGTTGACTCTGTATCCATACAACCTGAGATGTGCATGAGGCAACAGTGATGTATTCAGCTTCTGTCGTGGAGAGAGAGAGACACAGGTTTGTTTCTTTGATTGCCAGTAGCGACCAAATTACGTTACAAATCAATATAAGATAAAACTTAGTTGGAAACTCGCGACGTATAGCCATTCTGGAAAATCATTATCATTTCACCTTCAAACATTTTGTTGAGAAGTTCCTTCTTCATAAACTTAGGGGTGCGACCATACCAACACTAATGCACTGGGTCCCATCAAAACTCCTCAGCCAAGCGTGTTTGAATAAACATGATACTAAGATGAGTAAAGCATTAACGCATGTATGAAACCTACTCCTACCCACTGCCAAAAATCCATCTCAGGAGCGTTAGCGGAAACACTAAGGATAGTACATCAATGTGCCTAAATTTATATATATATGAATATAAATCGTAAGAATGCACTTGAGATAATTATCCCCACTAATGAAGTCGTTTTTCATCGTGGAACAGAGCTATGTCTTCACCAAGGGGAAATCAACCAACTAGCAAGACGCCAACCCTGCAGACAGATTCTGCTACTTTTCAGGCTGCAGTCACGGCAGCCGTGGCAGCCGTCATGGCACAGTTCAATGCTAACAACGCCAGCAGAAATGGAAGCGGTACTGACAATACAGATAGTGGTAATATTCAGGAACACCAACGGGTGTCCGCCAGCGAAAATACCTCAGGTCACAAACCTACGAACAAGAAGAGAAAGTTTTGGAACATGAAAGAGCGCCACCAATCTCAAAGATTCACTAAAAGACAACAACCTATGGCCACCCCTACCATTACAACAGCAGTCATGACACATGCCTCGACACTAGCCATGGGGTCTGCCACCCAAACGTCGGCCAGACCATATAAGGGGTCACTCCCGAAGTGTAACAAGTGTAATTACCATCACACAGGAGCTTGCCGAATTTTACAATGTGATAACTACAACAGAAAAGGACATACCTCCCGTTTCTGTAAGGCCCCGACCCAGCATCTCCCTTCAATCACCAGCACCAGGGCGGACCCAGTATGCTACTTATGCGGTGAAATGGGACACTTCAAGAGAGAGTGTCCAACCGAGAAGAATGACGGAGGAGTCGGAGGAATGTAACAAACGAACCGGCAGGAACAGTAGGAAACCATATTAGGACTTTTGTAATGTTTCCAACGACAAAAACGTTTAAGTACCATATGTTTGTAATGAAATTGTTATGCTTGCTAAAGTCACCGTCTTTCTAAAAGTAGTTAAAATACTCTCTCGTTTAAATCGAACCAAATACATTCATATATGATCTTAGGATCATTACCTGTAAGATGTGATGACTTTGTACATACATCGGGGTTAATTATAATCAAAATACTGAAGTCTTGAAACAAATAATTTCATCCCGACTCCTAATCCGTGTCTAGTAGTAAGAACTGAGTGGGGCCACCCACTTGACGATTTCACCAACATCAACTTACATACGACATTCATATACCGCCCGATCGTAGGGAAACCTATCAAGGATCATGATATCAAGTATCATTACTGGCTATCGAAATGCGCACACTACCAGTGCTAGACACTATGGTATGAATCATCTACAATAATGATAACATCAAACAAAGTTTATCACCCTAAAAAGAAACACAAGATACTCTATCACTCTAGTGATCTCTCCTTGCGAACACAGCCTAACTCATGTTATCTAAAAAGATGTTGTGGTTATCATCCAATCTTCATAGATATAGCCCTCATCTTCCTGATTTAACGTCTACAAAAGGACCCTTCACCTAACCCCCCCGAACATCGAAACTTTCATCTCTCATAAATATCCAGCACGAACCTACGGATCATCTCTCGCTGTGGAACCCCAAAACATGCACTAGAGGAGTGTTATACTTCCCGAAACCTTATCACAAGCATTTACAGGAGACCTTTGGGAATGTCACGCATGTAGCAGACAAGGTTCAAGCACAGAAGCTTGGGACAAATATGGTACGAGTCCTGCTAAGAGCTTCGGGCCGAGATTTCCCAGAGGGACGAGTAAATGTCCTACCATCCGAGAAGGCCTAGTCGCGTAAACCAAACCCACATGTTTCCTACCGAGCTACAAAAACTATCAGGTCCGAACCTGTCAAACTACCCAACAGTGAAATGGAAGAACCAAGCTTCTCACCTTGGAAAACTTTGGTCTTATTCCTCATATAGAAAGGCAAATTGATCATAGTTCCATTAACTTCAGAGGCCCCGAAAATATCTCCAATAGAAACCTTTACTATCTACCTCGCATAAACGAATAGGTTGACCCACCACAAGGAACGAGGTACCCTTCAGGAATTGGACTTGAGATCTAAATATCACCAGTCGCGAGTATTGGAGAAGGATGTCCGCGGATAACCTTCCAAACTCGATGCGGACACTGCAAGTCCGTAGTGATACCCCTCGGATGGGACCAACCCGTTCGCAGTATCCATAGGTTATGTCATTCTTGCTAGGATCAGTTTGTCATTGTCATTGTAAATGACTTGCTTATCTACCCTCGTAGTAAGAAGGAAACCAAGGTGAGCAGCTACAACAAACCGCGAAAGCAATGCGATCAGAAAAGCTTTACCCGAAGTTCTCTAGATACGAGTTTTGGAATTAAGGACTCAAATTCCTAAGACACATCATTATCAATGTGGAAATCCTTAAGGACCCTTTCAACTGATCAAAAACCATTGAGAAACAGTCAACACCAAAAGTTGTCAGCAGGAATACCCCAAAATTGCGGGTCTCGCTGACTTACCGTCTTAGTCCCTTTTGGAACTTCTCATAAATTTCAGAATCCCCTTACGACTTTGACCCTGAAGGGAGCAACCCATGACTGGGGAAGAGAAGTAAAAAGGAAGAAACCTTTGGAACTCCAGAATAAGTGACCCAAATTCCTCTGGAAACCTCACTCTGGGCAGGCTTAGTATGCTTTGGGAAGCGTGGAAAGTCAAAACCCCCGATAATTATGCCTTTCGAGATTCTTGTAAGAATCAACCTTGTCATCGCAACTTCAATCTACTCCCGCGAGCTTAGTAAAGTACATTCTACACGACATGTCCCAAACTTGCAGAAGTATCTATTCGACGAGACTCTTGTAATCCCCCTCGACGAGATCGAGTTCCACAAGAGCCTCACCTTCGTGAAAGAACCATAGTGACCATGGACCGAAAGGTTAAGCGAACGCAGCAACGCTGGTCCCCATTAGTGAAAGTTCGCAGGCATACTAACCAAGGACCTGGAGTCACTTGGAGGCGCGAGAATCAGTCGATTAGAAAGTATCCCCACATCATGGCTCGATTGTTCATGCCCACTCCTTGCCTAAGTTCAAAATTTCGGGACGAAATTCCCTCTAACGGGGGGATGATGTGACAACCGTCAATTTTCGGTCAAATCAAAGTCAACTAAAGTCAACAAGTCAAACCGGTCAACTCAATTGCCCGTATGTACTAAGAGTTTATGTTATGTAATTCCTAAACAACTCTCTATTCTAATGAGAGATCATAAATCGAAAAGTGCATACATCTAGATCTCCCAAATCTCTCTCTGAATGAGAAATCTCTCCAAGTATGTCAAATCTCTCCCAAATCTCTCTAAGTATGTGGAATCTCTCCCAAATCTCTCTAAGTATGTGAAATCTCTCCCAAATCTCTCTCTGAATGAGAAATCTCTCCAAGAATCTCAAATCTCTCCCAAATCTCTCTAAGAATGTGAAATCTCTCCCAAATATCTCTTTGTATGTGAAATCTCTCCCAAATCTCTCTCTGAATGAGAAATCTCTCCAAGTATGTCAAATCTCTCCCAAATCTCTCTAAGTATGTGAAATCTCTCCCAAATCTCTCTCTGAATGAGAAATCTCTCCAAGAATGTCAAATCTCTCCGAAATATCTCTTTGTATGTGAAATCTCTCCAAGTATGTCAAATCTCTCCCAAATCTCTCTGAGTATGTGGAATCTCTCTCAAATCTCTCTCGAAATCTCTGCCAACTCTCTATAATCACTCGGGGCATCCCGACCCTCGAATTTGGCGAAAACAACCCAAAAACGGAAGTCCACGTGAAAAACGGACTTAAGGAACCAAACCCCTCTCAGGAACCGAAACCCCTCTTAGGAAGCGAACCCTTCTGAGCCGAAGGCTGCTCAACCGAACCTGAACGTTCGGCACCTTTCAGTTCTGACCATTTCCTCTTCTGATGACTAACCGAACCCTCCCTTCTGATGGCTTACCGAACCTTCTCTTGTGAGGATCGAGGACCGAACCTTCGCTTCTGAGCCTCGCTTCTGAGCCTCGCTTCTGAGCTTCTGACCGAACCCTCGGCCTAGGACCCTTCGCTTCTCGCTCCTGGTTCGCATCTCACATCCGGCTCAGCAACCACCATGACCGAACCTCGGCCTAGGGACCGAACCTCGGCCTAGGACCGAGAGGCCTCGCTGGGAAGCCTTTTTCTCCCGGTTTTCGATTAAATTCGCGTTTTAAGCCCGTTTTTAATTGTTTTAGCACGGGATTTTCACCCAAAACTTTATTTTAACATATAAGGCCCCTAAACTATTAATTAATCACGTTTTTAAGGATAAAACCTTATCGAAAAGGGAGTAGGTGAAGTACAAAGATGGAGTGTTGACTTTCCTTTATTTTATGACACAAGCAACCTCCATCACCCACTCCATGTCACTATTCCCCATCAGCCCTTACCTAGTCATTTCATTGTACTTTTCCCACCTTTTTCCAACCCCACAATTGGTCAAAGGCTAGAAAAGCCTCCTCTCTCCTCATTTCTCTCATTTTCTCTCTTTTCACCAAAAAGAGCAAACTCTTTTCTCTCTCATTTTCCCTCTCTAGAACTCGAGATTTGAGGGCTGATCTTGGGATTTTCCTCCACATTTGGTAAGAATAATCCCTTCTCTTTATGATTATTTCACTTGTTTCTACTCGAATCATGGATATCTTACACAAACTCTCTCATAATTGTGTTAGATCTTTGAATCTTCAAGTGATTCTTCAAGTGTTCTTGGGTTGAACACTTCTCTTCTTCAACACTTACCTACTAAAATAACTTAAGGTGAGTTCATACCCCTACATTTTCATTGTTTTCTCAAGTTTTTAGGGGGGGGGGGGGAATACAAGTAAAACAACAAGAACAAAACTAAACTTTCCTAACAGCCTACATCAGAAAAGTTGGACCCCATTCACGGTCTGTTTTGGACAACTTAAACATTTTTGTTTACAAAACTGTTTTAGGTGTAAGTAGTTCCAGTTCTTAGCTTTAAAATGACTACTTGCACATCTCCACACAAGTTTTCTACAATTTATGGTGATTTTTACAAAACTGCCTATCATCTCAAACACCAATCCGGACCAGTCTGTGATTATGGACTTGGTTACACAGGTTAGAGGTCCCTAAAAATTATGGAAAATTTTATGAACTAATTAGACTCATTTTCCAAACTCTTAGAATTTACAGAACTTGATTTGGACATTTTATGATTTTTCTAAAAATTTTCCAATAACAGTTACAGAAATTGTTATAAATAGAAAAACACAATAAATTTCATATCACCTTGTAACATGTTGAGCAAGGTATATATATCATTATATGATTATGTGTTATCATAGTATGTGATATTTATTTTTTATTCATATCTAGTTATACATCCGTTAGCAAATGAAATTTCACTAGATAATACATAGAAATAACCAAGTGTTATAATTAAAATACACAGTTTATGTACTTTACTATTTCTACCCTTGTTTTTGATAGACTATAGTAGGTATAGTTTATGATACATTACATAATACAAATATATTTTTAGAAGGGTACATTTATACAAAAGGAAACTTTCATTACGTTAAGTGTAAATTCATTACAAAAGCGTTTTCATAAAAGAATTTTCATACTTTACAAACGTTTTGGGATAAACTATAATAGGTTTGATTTATGTTTCCATTAACACAACAAACACATTTCGGAAAGTTTTTATTCCCACAGGAAAAGGTTTTACACTTATGCACACCACACGTAAACTTGTTAACCTAAATTGTGAGACATTCTCGTCTGTACGTCCGAGTACAGAATCTAATTCCTGCTAGTTATAATCAGAGTCTCCTGGAGGGAGAACGTGATAGTTGTGTATAGATCTATATTGGGTTTGACACCCCACACCTCGCTGCTAGCTACAGCCGGACCTGCAGGTCTGCGGGTGACAAATGTCATTTTCATATTCGCGATGCCTGAGAAACGTCGTAGCAGGTATACAGGTCATTAGTATGATTATAGCGGCTCACATAGGGATCTAACGACATAAGTTTACAGGAATTGCATAAATCAAAAGAGGTTTTATGTTAATTTAAAATCACTTTTTATATCAATAATTACAGATATTATGGTATATTTTCAGTCTTGGTATTTAAGATCACACATCATTCATTACGGGATTTTTCTCAAATCTAAAAGGGGTTTTATGTCGATTTAAAACCACAATTATATCTTTAAGTATGACAAAATACATATTCATTTCGGTTCTGGTATTTAGGACTACATAACTTCTATAAGGAAAATATTGGATTTTTCTTGGTGATATACATCTTCTTACAAAGATCGAATTTCAAACTCTTACTGTCAAAAGCTTATGAACTCACCAACCTTTGTGTTGACACTTTTTTAAACTACTTGTATTCTCAGGAATTCAATGAATCAGGAATTCAACCACGTTTTGAGGATGGGACGATAAATCGTTAAACAGTTTATTTTGTATCATAATGTAATTGATTCGAATCATGTAAACATATACTTTGGTGTAACTTTTTCAATTATATTTATGATGGTTGTATTTACTTTGAGCACTATTATACTCGTTGTTGTGATACTCTACATGAAGTCCTCCACCCCTGGACGTTTCCGGCATCCTTGGTTTGGGGGTGTGACACTTCAAGTTCTCCTTTGAGAAAGGCACACTTTACATCCATCTGATAGACTTCAAAGTTTTTGTGTGCAGCATAAGCAAGAAAGATTCGAACCGAATCTAATCTTGCAACTGGAGTGAAGGTCTCTTCATAATCGATACCTTCCTCTTGGCAGTAGCCTTTTACAACCAATCGAGCTTTGTTACGAATCACATTCCCCTCCTTGACCATCTTATTTCTGAATACCCACTTGAGACCGACAACTGAAGCATCCTTTGGAGTTGGAATTAGACGCCATACTTTGTTTCTTTCAAACTCATTTAACTCGTCTTGCATGGCTTGAACCCAACCAGAATGGTCAAGAGCCGAATTAACAATCTTCGGTTCAAATTTGGAAACAAAAGAATTGAACATGCAAAATTCTACTTGAGAGAATAGTACAGCTTGTTTCGCTTTGATCTGAGATCGAGTTAAAACCTTTTCTGAATATTCCCCAATGATCTGACTTTGAGGATGGTCTTTGGTCCATTTAATGAGAGGTAGATAATTTGGATCAATAGAAGGATCTAATTCTGCATTGACTTCTTCTTCCAATTCTGATATTGTATCATCATCATTGACATATGTATTCTCCCCCTCGAATGATGACACGAGTTCAATATCTGGATCAGAATGTTCCCCTTCGTTTGGACTTTCGGTTGAGCTAGATGATTGTGACGTCGAATTCTCCCCTTGGAATGAAGGACCTTGATCCTTTGGTAGAGACGGACCCTCCCCCTGGACAGAAGGACAGTCACCAAAAGGTTCGCTTAAGGCAGGCCTTTCGGTTGATCAGCAGCCATCTTCTATGCAGCATCGTCAATAATTTGCTTTAGACTGTCAACTTTGTTATCTTCCGCCTTGGATCCAGAGTTGATAGCTTTTTCAGGTTCATCAAAAAGAAGCATATATTGCTAAACAAGGTTTGAGATGGGAGCTGTAATTTGACTGGTCTTTGGAAAGATTTCCTGCATTGCACCTTCAGTTGACTTCATCTTCTTGACATAGCTATCGTCAAAAGTGACATAGTATGTCTCTTCAATCTTTTTAGAGCGCTTGTTCAGAACTTTATATGCCTTCGAGTGCAAGCAGTATCCCAAAAATATTCCTTCATCATCCTTAACATCAAACTTGTTTCGATTCTCTTTGGAGTTGAAGACGAAGCATCTTGAACCGAACACATGAAAGAATTTCACATTCGGCTTGTGATTGTTCAAGATCTCGTATGGAGTAAAAGTGAATCGCTTGTTCATATATGATTTGTTCTGAGTGTAACAGGCAGCAGCGACAACATCAGCCCAGAAATACAAAGGCAAGGAAGCAAATCTTAGCATAGTACGAGTTGCCTCGCACAGAGATCGGTTTCGTCTTTCGAAGATTCCATTATGCTGTGGAGTGTATGGAGCCAAAAAATTGTGAGTTGTTCCCTTCTCAGTTAGAAAATCTTTGAAATCCTTGTTTTTGAATTCCAAGCCATTGTCACTTCTTACGTTACAAACCACTTTCCTCAGTTGAACTTCAACTTGCTTTATGAAGAGCTTGAGCTTAGGAGTAGCCTCTGATTTTTTCTTTAAGAAAAACACCCATGTGAAGCGAGAGAAGTCGTCAACGATGACCAGAATGTACTTTTTCCCACGAATGCATTCAATAGAGGAGGGACCACATAGATCGATATGCAACAGCTCCAATGGTTCTATCACCTTTGTGTTGATAATAGAAGGATGACTTTGTCGACTTTGCTTTCCTATTTCACAAGCTGCACATTGATGTTCTTTGTCGAATTTGAGAACTGGAAGACCTCGAACATGATCTCCTAAAACCAGCTTGTTGATATCCTTGAAATTAAGATGAGAGAGTCTTCGATGCCATAACCAGCTTTCGTCTGAGTGAGCCTTCGTTAGCAAGCAGACTGCTGGTTTCCCTCGAATTGGATTGAGGTTTAAAGGATACATTTCCCCCTTTCTCTTCGATTTCAATAGAATGTTATTTGACTTCTTTTTGACAATCTCGAAGCCTTCATCATCAAATGATACCTTCAATCCGGTCCCAACTACTAGTTGTGATACACTGATAAGGTTGTGTTGCAGTCCTTCAACGTATACGACCTTTCTTATTGAGAAATCACCATTCGTAATCATTCCATAGCCTTTGATAGTTCCAAACGAGTTGTTGTTGTACTTCACAATTCCACCATCCTTGAGAGACCGAAACTCTCTTAGTTCTTCCTTTCTTCCTGTCATGTGATGCAAGCAGCCACTATCAATATACTATTCTTCGTCAAACTGCTCGTCATGTATAACCTGCAAAATATTAAGCAGATTTAGGAACCCAAAGTTTCTTGGGTCCTTGTGAACCTTTTACAGGACAGGGAATAGTAAGAGAAACATCAACTAAATAAGTTCTTTTAATTAGAGTTGTTTCATCTTTTCGCTTTATTGTGAAAACTTTAATTTTGTTTGGCTTAGGTTCATTAGACGTAGGTTTTGAGATTTTGATGTCTACTTTCTTTTGGATCTCTTTCGGGCATCTATTGTCTTCTGGAAAGAGCTTCCTTTTCCTTTTAAATCTTTTGAAGGATAAGAATTAAAATGAGAATGAGAAGAATAGGGTTTTGAAGCTATATTAGATCGTTGATTATTACTCCGCCTTGGTTGAGACTGGGAACAATCTTCCCTTCTGTTCGTCTTATTGAACTTAGAACCAAATCCGTTCTTTCGGTTGTTATTGTGTTGAGGACCGAAACCATTCTTTCGGTTGTTTACACTCTGAGGACCGAAGGTCTGCTTTCGGTTGCTTACTTGCTGTGGACCGAAACTATCCTTTTGGATCCTTACCTGCTGCGGACCGAAGTGTTCCTTTCGGTTCCTTACTTGCCGTGGACCGAAACTATCCTTTCTTTTCATTTCATTCCAAAGACCGAAACTATCTTGTTGTTCGCTTCTTGATTCTCCTCGAGACTTATGCGTCCTTTCATACATGCCTTAATGAGGGTTTTGGAATCTCCAAAACTGCTTTCTTTCTAAGAGATTCTTCTTGTATCTCAGATTTCTTTGGTGTTTTCGTTCTGCCACTTGTTTTGGATTTTTGTGAATGTTGGCCTTTTTCTTTGAAACTAGAGCATGGCTTTCGCTCTTTGACGAAGATGTCTCACTGGTAGTTAGCACTGGTTCACCCAAAGATGTTTTGGTGCCACTTGTGCTTGGCACATCATATCTTGCAGGCTCATTAAGTGGTTCCAGCACGTACCTACCCTTCACTCTCCATGAGGTTTTCTAACATAGGCTTTTTGTTTCGTCAGCGTAATCTATTGGCGCTGACCAGAAGAACTCTTCACGTCCAGGTGCATTATCTTCTTCGACCATAGTTGTCAGTTCTGCTGTTTGTTGAGGAGTGACTCCTTGGATTATGTAGATCTAATTGGGAGTGGTTTGAAGCTTTTCATACACAATAGCCTTTGCCTTGAGAATTTTGGTCTTGTCTGTCGATGAGCGAGCGAATTCAATGGAATTTTCAGAATTGAGATTTTTGTGAGTTTGCTTTTGACAAATTCAGAATAGTCCACCACATCCTCTACAGAGATTTCACTCAGATCATCATCCTCATTAAGTTCAGATGCATTTTCAACATTAATTTTATTCTCGGAACTTAGTTTGGCATTCAATGAGTCAAATTTATGTACATTTTCGGTTCTTAACTTCAATCTATCATTTTCATCTAATAGATTTTTGAGCATATCCTTATGGTCTTTGGACTTTATGTAGGACTCTATTTTTTGTCAAGACCAATTTTGTATGCAGGAGAGACTTCATCAGAAGATACAACATTTTCACAGTTGTAAGCTTCGGCATCGACTTCATCCTCCTTTAACTCAAGGAAAGGTAAAATCATGTGATGTATCTTCTTTCCTATTTCACAATCGAGATGCAATTGAGTGATATTAAAATAAAGTCTTTTAGCAATTAAACAAAAAACATTTCGCTATTTCAAAAGCTTAAGATTGTCTCGTTGCAAATATATTGATTCATCCTTAGACCTAATTAACTCTTTCTCCTTCTTCTCAATCCACATCCTCCTTTCCTCACTCTTCGACGATATCCTGCTAATTTGATCAGTCAGGTTAGAGTTTGTGACACGGGTTTGGGTAAGACTACTACTTATACTAGAAAATTTATATTTTAAGCTATTCAGTTCCTTTTCATAATTAGTAACAGGTATTTTTAGTGAAGCAAGAATATTTTGTACGTTCTTGATCAACTCATCACATTTTTTGATCTGTGCACTGACAGGCTTCGCAGCAAAACAACTGTCCTCTCGCTCCTTCTCATCTTCCAACCCACCATCTGTTGTATATCCCCTCATCTGAGATACTCCTTCTGTCACCATTAAACATCTTCCTGCAGCATATTCTTCTTTCACCAGCATCACCTTGCCATGAGTGGGTTTTCTTACTTCTTCGTCCTCTGAATCCGTGGACCACACTTCCACTCCACCGAATTCATCACTGGTACCTGTGTCCTGTACAATCAAAGAATTCATGGTTTTATTGTTAGCTGCTGATTTTCTTTTCTTGATCTCCTCCAATCGTTTCAGGAGGCTCGCTTCCTCATCATCCTCATATATCTCTTCTGCCTTTTTCTTCAGCATACAATCCTTGGCGAAGTGATTCTTGCCTCCACAATAATGGCAATCAAATCCTGATTCACCACTAATCTTCGCCTTTTTCTTGGATTCTTCTGACTTCGAACCTATGTTCGGTTCCTCCTTCACCTTTTCAGAACTGTAACTTCCCTACCAGTTTCGGTTCTTGTTGGCTAGGAATTTTCTTTTGATGAACTTTCTAGGGTTGGAAACCATCAGGGCATACTCTTCACCGGTTAGATCATAGTAAGCAAGATCGAGTTCTTCTTCTTCTTCAACTGCACTTTTCCCTTTTGAAACAAGGGCTAATGAACCCAAACTGGAAACCACATTTGTTTCCTTTGACAATGCACTTTCATGCGACATCAGAATTCCCACCAGTTTCGCTAGAGAGTACGATTTGAGCTGTTTGTGTGCCTTTACTGTGTACACGACTGCCATCCATTTGTGTCTAAGATCGTTCATGAATGTAACCTTCTGTTAAATAACCTTCCTTTCGATCCCATGCTTTATCATCTTACTTAAAAGGTGATTAAACCAATCAAAAGCCTGAACAGGTTTCTCTTCGGGCTTCTGTTTGAAATCACCAAATTCAGAAAGCAGCAAAGTCTGTATCGGATGTTCCGGATCTTCATCAATGGAATACAATTCTTTCAACCTGTCCCATATCTCTTTAGCTGTAACGCAAGAACTCACCAACCGAAACGTACCTGACTGCAAAGCAAACCTAATCATTCTTAAGGCCCTGATGTTGCATTGAAACTTCTCTTTCTCGTCTTGAGGAATGTCTTTCACATCATTCACAAGCTGATTGTACTCCTTTTGAGTTTTGACAATCTTTGAGGTGCTTGAATGAGCAAACGGGCCAACTGTGATTGCTTCCCATATCAAGTACCCATTATCTTCTGAGCCGATCACATAATCTTTGAAGTGGTGCGTCCAAACCTCATAATACTGAGTGTATAAGATTGGAATCCTTGTCGTAGATCCGATACTGTTGGAGATGTTTATTTTATTGGTTTGCGAATCATCCATTGACATTGTGATGAAGTTTGATCGATAACCCGTTTAATATCAGACTTGTAATTTATCGTTAGAGTAAGATCGACAATTAATGAGATACGCAAATATGGAATGATGGCTCAATTAATATCAATCAATGCGGAAAAAACCTTAATAACTTCTTCAACAGAAGAGATGTGTATGAATTACACAGTCTCCTGCTTTGATACCAATAGATGAGAATAAATCTCAGATCGTTTAGATCTTTCACAGGTAAATAGATGAAGAACAAACAATTCAAACACAATAAAATTACAAACACAGTATGGAATCAATGCAACTTTTGATTCAAATATAGTCACGCCTCAGCAGAGCTCGATGAAGAACTTCCACTGTAGAGGCGAGCTAGGGTTTACAATACTAATGAGAAAAATAATTAAAAGCTTTACAAACAAAGGATGCATGCATGCACCTTAAATACTAAAACCTTAGAGTAAAATAATCACGGTTGGACAGGCCCAAACCGGATACCAAAACTGGGCTAAGGACCGAGCCCATGACGCAACATTAAAAGCCCAACAATACTATTTGTACATAACAAAGTTTTCAATTTTCACATTGCAAAGGTTGGGAATTGTTTTCCTATAGTAGATTTAATGGTGAGGAAAGTTGTCACACCCCCAAACCAGAACGGCGGAAACGTTCAGGGGCGGATGACTTCATGTGGTAGCGTAACAAATGAATACATATTAAAGAAAGCAATACAACCATCATATATATAATTGAAAGTATACATTGTTAAAATGTACATGTTCAAAACCAAATACAATATGATGTGAAAATATGAATTTAAACTAACGTCGTAGCGTCCCTTCTTCAAAAGCTGTTTGTTACCTGTAATTACTGAATCCCTGGGACATACAAGTAATTTTGAAAGAGTAGATCAGCATTTAAGCTAGTGAGTTTCATAAGCCTTAAATGGCAATGTTTGTATGAAATGAAATGTTTTGTTTTTGTTTGTTTGTTCCTAGAAAATCCCATATTTTCTACTAGCATAACTGTAGCCTTCTATCAAGACCAATGTTTGTTTCTAGAAAATGTATGTACGTATAAAATTTCCAATATGTTTGAAAAACCTCGTAAATCAATGTATTTTTAATACCCCATGTGAGTTTTATAACCATGCTATTGACTCGGATTGCCTATACACAACGTTCTTCAGGCGTTGGAATGTTCTGACGTTTGTCACCCCAAATGGTGTATTGTAGCTAACAGTTAGGGTGCGGTGTTGTCGAGCCCGCATAGATCTATACACAAACACCAGGCTCCCCCTCCAATGGATTCTGGTATATATTATAGGACTTGAAATGTGTACTCGAACGTACGTGAAGTTAATGTCTCATAAAACTTAGTACAAAAACATATTTACATGTTAAAATGTTCGTTTGTTCTTGTATGTGACAGTGACTTCTTGAAAATAGTGTTTCTAGTATGTAGAAGTTAGTAATGTTTTCGTAAAACTATACCTATTATAGTTTTCTAAAAGTGTGTCTCATTTGTTTAGAAATCCCTGGAAAATGAATCACTTGTTATGGAAGTATAAATTTTTATAGTGTCTAAGTTGGACACATATACATGCAGTCTAAGCAGAGTGTTTGATTTATACATATATAACAACATTTTTCATTTCAAAAGATATAATGTTATCGTGATATATTTTGCATACGAAAGTTTTCCTATAAAGGTTATAAATCACATATGATTCTATTGATAAAAAGTGTAAAGTGAAACTTTATATAACACACGATAATAATCGTGTGTTTTACTTGTATTCCCCCCCTTAAAAGTTTATAAAAGCATCTATAGAATATTTAAAAGGTTAAATAAGGGGTATGAACTCACTTGAAAAGTCGGAAAAAGGCGAGATGAAAACCAAGCAGAACTTCGACTCGAGAAAGCGGATTTTCTCGGGATTCTCGGGAATCTCGGGGGCACAACGACCTTCGGGACTTGAACAAAGTGACTGCGGCTTCGGGTTAGCACGGGCACGGAAAACAAGGCAAGAACGCAAGAAAGTTGGGAGAAATGGAGCTCTCTCTTCGGAACCCTCGCATCCCTTTTATAGGGGCTAGGAACCGCCTCCGTACGCTGGGCGTACTCGTGCGTCACGCATGAGCGCATCCTTGACTGCTTCGAACTCCGGATGGGACTAGACGTAGGTTCGCATAGGGCGCGATGTGGACGATCCAAGGCCTAGGGCTCGAGTATGCTGGGCGTACGAGCGTACGCTGGGCGTAACTCGGCCCGATCTGATGACTCCTCCTTCGGATAATACCAAGGTTTATTAATAAAATTTATATATTAATTATTTAATAAACTTCAATTATTCATATCTTCTTCATACGAACTCCGTTTTCGACGTTCTTTATATCCACGTGAAGGTGAGACTACGCTCTATAACTTTTGTTTAGAATCCGTCGGCAAATTTTGAAATTATTTTTATTATTTATTTTTAAAAGGTCGCGGTAAGAAAATTTTGTTAGAAATTCATAACTTCTTCGTCTGACGTCCGATTTTGCCAGACTTTTTACCGCTGAAATACCATTGTCGAGACTTTCGATTCTCGTTTTGGTCATTCCGGCCAACAGTCGCTCGATCTTCGTTTCGAGTTTTTAGCTAGCTGTCGCTAAGTCGAACTTGGAAAAATCATAACTTCATCATGCGAAGTCAGATTTGGGCGTTCTTTTTACGTATGATCACGGTTTAATGATATCAAACATAGTTGGTAATTATTTTAGAGACTTTTTGGACTTTTTATTTTCGAAGTTAATTTCATTATATCAAAAGTGGCTACAATACTCGACTTTTTAGGTCATTACATAGAGTTGAAATATCGGGTTGTCACATCATCCCCCCGTTAGAGGGAATTTCGTACCGAAATTTAAAATAAGAAAGATACTTGTGAATCAGAGAAAAAGATGAGGGTACTTTTGTTTCATCTGATCTTCGCGTTCCCATATAAATTCAGGTCCTCGCTTGGCGTTCCAGCGAACCTTCACAATGGGTATGCGACTTTTTTTCGTTTGTTTGACCTCTCGGTCCATGATTTCTACCGGTTCTTCCACAAATTTGAGGCTCTCGTTTATCTCGATCTCGTCGAGTGGAATAACAAGAGTCTCATCGGACAGACACTTTTTCAAGTTCGAGACATGGAAGGTTGGATGTATGTTACTAAGTTCACGTGGTAGATTAAGCTTGTAAGCTACAGAGCCGATTCTGGAGAGAATCTCGAAAGGCCCCACGTATCTTGGATTTATCTTTCCACGCTTTCCAAAGCGTATTAAGCCCTTCCACGGTGAGACCTTCAATAGAACGCGGTCTCCTACCTGGAATTCCAAAGGTTTCCTCCTTTGGTCGGCGTAGCATTTCTGTCGGTCTTTAGAGGCTTTCAACCATTCACGAATCTGAACGATCTTCTCTGTCGTTTCGCGTATGATTTCCGGACCTGTGAGAGTGCTTTCAGGAACTCGTCCTTTAGAGGGCTTCAAATGGAGCAGCCTTTATGCTCGTATGATAACTATTGTTGTATGAAAATTCGACAAGGGGTAAATGGATATCCCATGCCTTTCCAAAGTCAATCACACAGGCTCTCAGCATATCTTCCAAATTTTGTATCGTTCTCTCACTTTGCCCGTCTGTTTGTGGATGGTAGGCTGTACTCATGTCTAGTCTAGTCCCCAGGGAATTTTGTAGTGACTGCCAGAACCTTGAAGTGAATCTACTATCTCTATCAGAGATAATGGATATCGGAACACCATGCAGTCGCACTATTTCCCTTATGTACGTTCTCGTAAGCCTTTCCATCTTGTCAGTCTCCTTGATTGGTAGGAAATGCGCGGATTTGGTCAATCTGTCGACGATGACCCATATGGTATCGAGTTCCCCCGTCGTCTTGGGTAACTTGGTTACGAAGTCCATAATAATCCATTCCCATTTCCATTCCGGTATCTCTGGCTGTTGTAGTAATCCTGACGGTTTCTGATACTCGACCTTAACCTTAGCGCAAGTAAGGCATTTACTTACGAAGGTAGCAATTTCTGTTTTCATGTTAGGCCACCAGTACAATTTCTTAAGATCCAGATACATTTTATCTGAACCTGGGTGGACGGAATATCTCGTGTTGTGTGCTTCGGCCATGACCACGTCTCTGAAACCACCATGTTTCGGTGTCCAGATACGCTCCATAAGATAATATGCTCCGCCACCCTTGATTTCAAGATTCTTCTCCATTCCTATCAGGGATTCACCCGCCACATTTTCAGGTTGTAAAGCTTTCAGTTGAGCCTCCTTAATTTGGGTGGATAAGTGGGAATGGATAGTCATAGTCAGAGATTTGACTCTCCGACCTGTGTATTCTTTTCGACTGAGGGCGTCAGCTACCACATTGGCTTTGCCAGGATGATAACAAATTTCACATTCGTAGTCATTGAGTAACTCGACCCATCGTCGTTGTCGCATGTTGAGCTCCTTCTGATTGAAAATGTGTTGAAGGCTCTTGTGATCGGTGAAAATAGTACTCTTTGTTCCGTACAAGTAGTGTCTCCAGATCTTTAGAGCAAATACTACTGCTCCTAACTCAAGATCGTGTGTTGTATAGTTTACTTCGTGTGTCTTAAGCTGACGGGAGGCATAAGCAATAACCTTCCCTCTTTGCATAAGAACACAACCAAGTCCTTTGTTTGATGCATCGCAATACACTACGAAATCTTCTATCCCTTCAGGGAGGGATAGTATTGGCGTGGTGCACAAAGCCTGCTTCAGAGTTTGGAACGCCTTCTCTTGTTTTGTTTCCCAGTCAAAGGCCACGACTTTCTGGGTCAATGTGGTGAGAGGTTTCGCAATGATAGAGAAGTTTTTTATGAATCTGCGATAATAGCCAGCGAGACCAGTTCTAGAAATTGGCGAATCCCTGTAGGTGTCTTTGGTGCCGACCAGTTCTCAATGGCCTTAATTTTGGAGGGTTCCACATGTATCCCCTTCTCGCTAACAACGTGGCCCAAAAATTCGACTCTTCGAATCCAAAATTCGCATTTAGAGAACTTCGCATAGAGCTTCTCCGAACGTAATGTTTCTAAGAATTTTCGTAGGTGCTGACTATACTCTTCCTTACTTCGGGAGTAGATAAGTATATCATCGATGAAGACAATGACAAACTGATCCAAGTAAGGACGGCACACCCTATTCATTAAGTCCATGAATACTGCTGGTGCGTTGGTTAATCCAAACGGCATCACTACAAATTCGTAGTGTCCATAACGGGTTCGGAAGGCTGTCTTGGGAATATCCCCCTCTAGTACTTGTAATTGGTGATATCCGGATTGTAGATCTATCTTCGGGAAGTAGTTTGCTCCCTGAAGTTGATCAAAAAGGTCGTCAATGCGGGGCAGAGGATAACGATTTTTTACTGTAAGTTTGTTCAGTTCTCTGTAGTCGATGCACATGCGGAACGATCCGTCTTTCTTCTTTACAAACAAGACCGGTGCTCCCCAAGGTGAGAAACTTGGTCTAATAAATCCCATTTGGTGGAGTTCGTTAAGCTGACTGGAAAGTTCTTGCATCTCAGCTGGTGCCAGACGATAAGGCGATTTTGCTACTGGGGTAGCCCCTGGAACTAAGTCGATTCTAAACTCGACTTGGCGTTGCGGTGGTAATCCTGGTAGTTCTTTTGGGAAGATATCGGGAAAGTCACGTACTTCTGGAATGCTCTTGATGTCTCTTAATTCCTGACTCGTATCGACGATGTGCGCAAGAAATGCATGACAATCCTTCCGCAAACACTTTCGAGCTTGGATGCACGAAATGATGCGAAGGTTTGTACTTGATTTGTCGCCGTAAATTACTAATGTTTCGTCGTTAGGAAGACTAAGACGAACTGCTTTCTCAAAGCACATGATGTTGGCGCGAATAAGACTTAACCAATCCATGCCGACTATGACATCGAAACTTTTAATTTGGACCTGCATGAGGTCGATTGGGAAAGAATGACCGTCTAAAGTTAGTGTACAACCCATGTATATGCAGTTAGTGTTTTCTGTTTTTCCGTTTGCCATTTCTATAGTAAATGATTTTTCTAACATGGTAGGTTTATGTTTAAGTAAGCGACTAAAGTTTTGGCTCACGAAGCTTCTCTATGCTCCACTATCGAATAGGATGCATGCAAATGAATTATCGAGAAGGAACGTACCAGCAACTACTGTAGGATCAACTAAAACTTCTTCGTGGCCTATAGTCAACACTCGTCCCACCCCGCCGGTATTTGCTACCTTTGGGCAGTTTCTCTTGTAGTGGCCCACCTCGCCACACTCGTAGCAAGCTCGGCCTACACCAGCGTTGGGAACTTGAGTGATTGGCTTCACGGGGTCTTTGTAGAAACGGACTGTGTGTCCCTTTCTGTTGCAGTTGGAGCACTGCATTTCCCGACAAGGTCCATGGTGGTGATAAGTGCATTTGGTGCACTTTGGAAAGTTACCCGCATATGGCTTTGTCAGGTCGGGATTTGTAGGAACGGTAGTAGGTACAGTAGCAGTATTCACTGTAACTAATTGTTGTTTCTTCGAGGATTCTTGGAAGACCCACCCTTCCCTTTACTCCATCCTCTCTTCCTGTTATTATTGTTGTTGTTTCCCTTTTGGGGTTCTGGTGTAGTAACTACCGAGTTCTGATGACTTCCGTGATCAATGAGAGATTGTGCCAGCTCTTTGGCACTTTCAAAAGTGTCAGGCTATGAAGCTAACACGCTTGACTGAATTTGGGGTGATAGTCCCCAAATATATCTTTCAATTTTCTTGCTCTCAGGAGCAATTGTATCCGGGCAAAGGATTGCCAGATCACAGAATCTGTTGGTATAAGTTGCTATGTCGTTACCAATCATTCCGAGTGTCCAAAGTTCATGCTCGAGTTTTTGAATTTCTCCTCATGGACAGTACTCTCTCATCAGCATGGTTTTTAAGCTCTCCCAACTTATTGAATTTTCCACTATAAGAGTAAGTACCTTAACGTGGCCATTCCACCAAGTTAAAGCCCTATCAATAAGGGTGAAAGTTGCAAACTTGACTTTGCTATGTTCGGGACATGAGCAGATTTCGAAGACTGATTTTGTCCTTTCGATCCACTGTCTCAACATCATCACACCTCCAGACCCATTAAACATCCGGGGTTTGGCATTCATGAAGTGTTTATAGGTGCACTCCCGGGGTTGCCCATGACTCTCGCCATGGTTGGATGGATGTGTGCCAGTTCCCGAACCAGTAGTATCCGAGTTATTGATCTGTGACATGGAAGCTGCTACAGCTGCGGTGACTGTTGCTTGGAACATGACAGCATCAAATTGAGGAGGTGGAGGTGGCGGTGGTAGAGGTGCTTCCCCGCCGTTGTTTCGTCTCGGGTTTCTACGTGGAGGCATCCTTCAACTATAGGTTGAGAAAGACAAAGATAAGAATTCCATAGCATAGAAAATGAATGTGTCTCATGAACTAAATTGCTATAGTTCAACAACATGTGATAGTATGAGTCTCAAAGATAGAAGAATGAAGGTTATTTGTAAGATTTGAATACGAAACAAGCATATGGTTTTTCATCACATTTTAAGGATCGAACGAAAAACTCAACGTAGTAATAATAGTGCCACTTTATATTAATATAATAGTTGATACAATGATCACGAAAATTTGACCCCTATAAGGGTCTCCGGTTACAAAGTTTAAGGAAAATAAAAAATTTTAGCCGAGGTCCTAAGTTATAAGAAAATTTGAGATTTTGGCAAGCACTACTTGCGATGTAGGTTGCGCTTGGAGCTTGACTCCGCATCTGATTGCTTCGATTCCATAAGACGACTATCAAAGGCGGTTTGTTGTTCCCTCACTTCGGCGAGGGCTGCAATCATTTGTGCTTGGAATGCCTCAGTTTGGAGTTGGGCATTGTCCTGAGCTCTGTCCAGCCTACGGATGTCGGAAGTGTGAACCTGTACTTCCACGTTGACTTCCCGAATTCGGCTCGCTTGAACTCCAGATTGGTAGGACTGGTTGGCTAGCTTGCCCACCATGACTGGGAGTGCCCGATCGGCTGAACCTCCGTCGCGGACATCGTAGAAGTCTCGGCACATGCCGTAGGGAGGGCGTAGACTTTGTTGCTGGCTCCAATGGTGGAGGTGACTTCCTCAAACGGGAGTCGGTCCTTGAAAGTTCCTTACGAAGGCAGGAGGTTGTGCGGGTGGTGGATTGATCACTTCCGGCTCTGAGTCGGTACCGGAGTCATCCTCTTCGTCCAATTCTATGGGTTCTTCGTCCTCCTTGGGATCCTCTTCGATCCATCCCCCGTTGCCTTGGTTGGGATAGTAGGGGTCTCCGGGGTGGTGAAATCCAGCCATTTGACTGTGCGAGAATAGGGTTATAAGAATCGAATAATGTTTGGAACATGTAAGACTAAACATGTATGTTAAGCTATTCTAAGTAATAAATACTCCTATAGTATTTAAATTCGTGTGTTTGGTTCTCGTGATGTTTTTGGTAAGTTTTGACTGGTTGCTCACTACGAGCATTCCTCGATATACATTGGTCCGATCTCGGACAAATATAGCTGATCATGCTATATTTGTCCCAAATCCGATTACATATATCGAGACTTAATCGTAGTGTCCAACTTATCTAAATACTTCTTGTATATTTATAATCATGAAAATAAGTTTGTTGTATGCATGTATTTGTACTTGAATGAACTAACAATTTAAGCTAAACGAAACGCGGCTTAGGCGTAAAACAAAAAAAAATGTTTTATCAGAGAGTATTATTCCCTTAATCATTTATATTTTGTATATCATATGTGGTTAAATATACTTAGTTCACTATAAACATTGCTCTGATACCAATCTGTCACAACCCCAAACCAGAACGTCAGAAACGTTCGGGGGCGGATGACTTCATGTGGTAGCGTAACAAATGAATACATAGTAAAGAAAGCAATACAACCATCATATATATATATATATATATATATATATATATATATATATATATATATATATATATATATATATAATTGAAAGTTTACATTGTTAAAAGGTACATGTTCAAAACCAATTACAATATGATGTCAAAATATGAATTTAAACTGACGCCGCAGCGTCCCTTCTTCAAAAGCTGTTTGTTACCTGTAATTACTAAATCCCTGGGACATACAAGTAATTTTGAAAGAGTAGATCATCATTTAAGCTGGTGAGTTTCATAAGCATTAAATGGCAATTTTGTATGAAATGAAATGGTTTGTTTTTGTTTGTTTGTTCCTAGAAAATCCCATATTTTCTACTAGCATAATTGTAGCCTTCTATCAAGACCAATGTTTGTTTCTAGAAAATGTATGTACGTATAAAATTTCCAATACGTTTGAAAAACTCGTAAATCAATGTATTTTTAATACCACATGTGAGTTTTATAACCATGCTATTGACTCGGATTGCCTATACACAACGTTCTTCAGGCGTTGGAATGTTCTGACGTTTGTCACCCCAAATGGTGTACTGTAGCTAACAGTCAGGGCGCGGGGTTGTCAAGACCGTATAGATCTATACACAAACACCAGGCTCCCCCTCCAAGGGATTTTGGTATATATTACAGGACTTGAAATGTGTACTCGAACGTACGTGAAGTTAATGTCTCATAAAACTTAGTACAAAAACATATTTACATGTTAAAATGTTCGTTTGTTCTTGTATGTGACAGTGACTTCTTGAAAATAGTGTTTCTAGTATGTAGAAGTTAGTAATGTTTTCGTAAAACTATACCTATTATAGTTTTCTAAAAGTGTGTCTCATTTGTTTAGAAATCCCTAGAAAATGAATCACTTGTTATGGAAGTATAAATTTGTATAGTGTCTAAGTTGGACACATATACATGCAGTCTAAGCAGAGTGTTTGATTTATACATATATAACAACATTTTTCATTTCAAAAAATATAATGTTATCGTGATATATTTTGCATACGAAAGTTTTCCTATAAAGGTTATAAATCACATATGATTCTATTGATAAAAAGTGTAAAGTGAAACTTTATATAACACACGATAATAATCGTGTGTTTTACTTGTATTCCCCCCTTGAAAGTATATAAAAGCATTTATAGAATATTTAAAAGGTTAAATAAGGGGTATGAACTCACTTGAAAAGTCGGAAAAAGGTGAGATGAAAACCGAGCAGAACTTCGACTCGAGAAAGCGGATTTTCTCGGGATTCTCGGGAATCTCGGGAGCACAACGACCTTCGGGACTTGAACAAAGTGACCGGGGCTTCAGGTTAGCACGGGCACGGAAAACGAGGCAGGAACACAAGAAAGTTGGGAGAAATGGAGCTCTTTCTTCGGAACCCTCGCATCCCTTTTATAGGGGTTGGGAACCGCCTCCGTACGCTGGGCGTACTCGTGCGTCACGCATGAGCGCATCCCCGACTGCTTCGGACTCCGGATGGGACTAGACATAGGTTCGCATAGGGCGCGACGTGGACGATCCGAGGCCTAGGCCTCGATTACGTTGGGCGTAACTCGGCCCGATCTGATGACCCCTCCTTCGGATAATACCAAGGTTTATTCATATCTTCTTCATACGAACTCTGTTTTCAACGTTCTTTATATCCACGCGAAGGTGAGACTACGCTCTACAATTTTCGTTTAGATTCCGTCGGCAAATTTTGAAATTATTTTTATTATTTATTTTTAAAAGGTCGCGGTAAGAAAATTTCATTAGAAATTCATAACTTCTTCGTCTGACGTCCGATTTTGCCAGTGTTTTTACCGCTGAAATACCATTGTCGAGACCTTCGATTCTCGTTTTGGTCATTCCGGCCGACAGTCGCTCGATCTTCGTTTCGAGTTTTTAGCTGGCTGCCACTAAGCCGAACTTGGAAAAATCATAATTTCATCATGCGAAGTCAGATTTGGGCGTTCTTTTTACGTATGATCACGGTTTAATGATATCAAACATAGTAGGTAATTATTTTAGAGACTTTTTGGAAAGTTTAATTGAAGAGAAGTATTCAAAGAGTGTACCTTGAATTAGAACCTTCATTACCATGAAATTGTTTCTAGTATCAAAGTTCCAATGGGATATTCTGTAACATCAAAGACTCATTCATTAAGACTTTGGAATCTTGATATCATGGGAGATTAATTCATGTTAAGTTGGAATTCCATCACATCTTGGATAGTGATAAGAGTTTGGAATTTGAAATGAGCATCATTAGAATAATGTCTAGTTGACTGTTCACAAAGGAAGGACCATAGAAAGGCATAATAGACATGTTCATAACATGACATGACTAATGTTTAACTCAAGTGGTTAGTTGACTAATCAAAACATTATACAATGAATAAGTATGTAACTATTATAGTGATTAAAAAATGGAGATTATTTATATTCAATATATTTGAGACTATAATTAATTGGTTTATTATTGTATTTCACTTTGGATTCTTTAATTCCTGATTGATTTGATTATTTAAATTCCACAGTCACTCATACTTTTGGAAGTAAGTAGTCAATTAAGTCTATCATAAATTGAATTGTAGATTGTTTATGGTTATTGGACATTGCAATAAGATTTCTACAATGTTCATAAGTACTTAGAAAAATGAGGATTTTGAGAATTGGATAAAGCCATGCTCAGATAATTCCTTCATGGATTCTATCACAAGTGTGAGACGATAATATCTTTTATTCTTAAAATGGAGATATGTGAGTTCTAATTTACAAATCGGTTGTGCATTGGTATTCTAAAAACTCACCAGTAACGTGATGTCATAAAACGTAGTGGCATGCATGATTCGGTGAGTAAAAGATAAAAATCATAACTCAAAGTTTATTCGTTCCTTTTGGTCGAACAGGAAAAACGATATCTTTGGGACCCTCGATGATTTCTAGTCGACATCTGAAGTGCTTTGTTGAGCCCATACTGAATTGACGGAATCGTAGTCTAAATTCAGTCATCATAAATTAGGAAATCGAGAAACAGAATCTTAGACTATGAGATTGATTCTAATCCATGTCTCATGTCCATATGATATCATGTAGAAAGAATGAATATTTGATCACTTATCTTAGGGCCAATGTCTGATTAGATCAAAATTCAACAGTGGCTTTGGAAAGCATTTTTTGTTTGGTTATACTAGTAATTGTAGTTAGAAACTTATCCAAGTGGAAGACTGTTGGATTAAGGTGTCTAAGCTCTTAACTAAATTGATATAAATGTGCAAATAAAAGCAAAGTCATTTTTGGGTTGCCCTCATAACCAAAAATAGCTAGAAATGATATTATGCGAGAGAGAACAACAATTTGTTAATATATTATGTGATTAATATATTAAATGGAAATGGATAATTGATATTTTAATTTTTTGTGTAATTAATAAATTAATATGAGATCAATAGTCAAAATAATTGGTTTGTTAATTTATATGGTTAATAAATTAATAGGAAATCAAGTAGAATTAATTAATTATTAATCATAATTAATCTTGAACTAATTTGGGATTAAATGGAATTAATTAAAGATGCACAGGGTGAATTGTAATTGTTCAATAGTTGAACAAAAAAAGCAATTCTTCAACTGTCCATGGTTTGGACAGTTTTGGAGGGTTTTCCTAGGGTTTCTCGAAGGGAGTCCTCCTAGCTGCATAAAAGAAAATGATTTGAATTAGGATTAAATCTATTATTTAATCAATTCAAAAGAATCATGGGATTGATCAATAGTTGAATAAATGGATTTGAATTAGATGAACAAAAGAAGCAATTCTTGAACGGTCATTGGGTCATTATTTTCGTTCGTGACATTCCTAAGAAGCATAAGAAAGAAATTTCTCTCTCTCTCTCTCTTTCTCTCTCTCTCTCTCTCCCTCCATCCTCATCATTCTAGGGTTCAATGGTTTTTGGTACAAATCATTAGAGGCACTAAAATTTTGGTGCTTGCTTTCCAATGTTTTCAAGAGGGATATTGGTGTGATTGTTTTCTAGAATAATCAAGAGGTATATAAACCCTAACTCTATGTAAAATTTGATTATTGTAGATTCCCCTTAGGGTTCTTGATGTTCAAAGTTTATTGCTATCAATATAGAATACAAAGATACTAATAGGTTGCGTGTGAACTTAAGAAATAAGTATTTTCCACCTCATGCAAAGATTTATAACCTATCAAACCCATCAATATGTGTGATAGATTATAGTGAGGTGGCGTGGAGTCAATTCGAGTAAGGATGGGTGAAGAGGTTCGCTTGGATGAGTGTAGGATGGATAGATGGTTGTTAAGGTTAGGAGTAATGTGATGTAGGTGTTTGGTTGAGTCATCTTAGGGTAAGGGCTAAGTTGGGGTACAATAAGGGATGGGTGTGATGGGTAGGTTGGGATAGTAGGTGTGTTGAGTTGTTGGTGGATGTAAGAGTGGTGGTGGTGATGGGTGGGTGGGCATGGTAGTAGTGAGTGTGGTATGGGTATGGTGGAATCAAGGTTGGGGTTAGGGTTGGATTTTGTAGGGTAGGGTAAGGTAGAGTGGGTAGGGTGGAGAGTGATCGGTGGGTTAGTAGGGATGGGTGGTCGTTGGTATGGTTCTTGGAAAATATTTGAAAAAAATGTTAACCAAACAAGTTTTCAAAACTCTTATTTTTTTTAAATTTATTTTTAATAACATCCCCACTTTATGTTAACCAAATGAAGCATGTGTCTTGTTTGCCCCTACACGACAATATATTTAATTTGGTCATCGATGTTAATGCATGGTTGTTTTGTATTATTATTTTCGAATAAATCTTTTATCTATGCATCATTCATTGTCGATATATTCGTGATAAAGATGACATTGGTTTTATGGGTGAGAGGAAAATGGACAAACACGCTAACATAAAGGTGTGTCTAGGGAAAAAAAGATTTAATAAACATACTAAAAAAATATAGGAAAATGAAAAACATATTTTAGAAAAACTTATATAAATTGTCCATGTGGTTTATCAAAGGTTACACATTTAGTTCCGCCTAACTTTTTTTTAGGAACATGGTCTGTGTGGTTTTCTAAAAATTACATGATTGGTCCTTAAGTCATATGAAATGACTTCGTTATCAATTTAGATTTAGAAAAATTGTAAAAATTGTACCTATGGTATGTTTAAAATTGCACTTTGGTCCACAAAGTTTGGACTAACACCATTGTTCTAAATATTTTATTTTGTTGAGACTTTGGTCTAATTTGTTTTGATTTTTTTTGGATGAAGTTTCCCTTTATATTACTTTTTTTCATTATTAATTTTCTAATTTCCTGAATAAAAAATAAAATAAAAGATTATATATATATATATATATATATATATATATATATATATATATATATATATATATAACCCCACCCTTACTCCCTCTCTCAACTCCCTTGGCTCTCTCTCTCTCTCTCTCTCTCTCTATATATATATATATATATTATCTTCCCGCCCCCCCCCCCTTTCTTTCTTGTTAGGATACCCATCGCTGCTTCCAAAAAAATATGAACACCGACACCACCGGAAAATCTTCTGAACTAAAAACCCTCATTTTTTCAGAAAAAAGAAACCCTTGTCTTTCAAACGAACAAGAATCCCTGAGATCTACATCATTTTCATGGTTGATTTCTAGATCTATTGACGGCAACTCGAAGAACATGAAACCACTACCGATCTACTGTTGGCAACTCGATTTTCGGTGTCGCTGCAAACTTTGTATGAGACAAAAACGCTATAACTCATACCCCAATCCTTCTTCTTCGGCGGTGACGTAATATCTTCAAACATGGGTGGAAAACAGTGGTTGTGAGCATCCAGATACACAGCTACATGAGGAGTTCGTAGTAGTAGAGAAATGGTGGCTCCCACTATAGTTAGCCAAAAATGGTGGCGGCAAGCTAGGGTTTGTTGAGGAAGATGGATAATAGCTAGCTCTAAACTCCGAACAAGGGTTTCTACATTGTCCTTCGTCTTCTCATAACCTCGCTTCATCTTCTACCAACACAGGAGCCACACCGGAGAAGGAAATAAACATTGATGCCTCTCTACACTCATTTTCCAAGTCATGGTAGTGATAGCGTTTTGATTTTCTGACGGTGGCACCGACTGTGTCGTAGAAGGAGAGATCGTAGCAGTTACTAATGGTAGTTTCTGGCGGTGACACATGTTGTTTCCATGGAACAATAGTGAAAGATAGAGTTGAAGATTGAAGGGATATCAATGGGGATGAGGGTATAAGTTTAGTCT